>NW_025999913.1:18005625-18078391 GCF_001458135.2 Marmota marmota marmota
AGTTTTTTTTTTTTTTTTTTTTTGTTTTTTTACATGTGTCTCGGGTTCTCTACAGTTGGTGACGGACAGGAGACCTCCCTTTTGTTGAGCTGAGCATAGGAAGAGGAGCCCTAGTCTCTCTTCAGAACAAGGATGAAAAGATGAAACCGGGTGGCCCAGACCTGAGGGTCCTTTCCCAGAGCAACACTAGGGCTTGACTGTTACGATATACCACAGAAGGCCAGGGGCCAGCTTAAAAAGAAGCCAGGTCAAATCTGCAGCACCTTCCCAGACAGCCAACCCGGTTGGCCAATACCCCTCTGCGTCCTGCAGCGGGATGGAGAGCTTTGCCCATAAAGCATTGCAAGACAGGGGAAGGGTCAAGTCTATTAACCGTCTCCGGATGACACTTAGAGCTGTGATAGGTCTCTGCAAACTTTCTTTCTGTGAAATTCTGTTTCGATTCAAGGAAATTTGGAGAAGCTTACAATAAAGTAGGTATTGAGAAAAGAAGTGTTTCTTTTTTTTGCTACCATCTCTTTTTTGGTGGGGAGGGATACCAGCTCATTAAACTAGATGAAAGAGAGCATTCACACTGCTGGAAGTTCAAGGCTTTGAATTCCCATTGGTTGACCACTTCTTTATCATCAGTGTCCCCGGAACGTGCCTTCTTTGACAAGATCATTTCGTTATTTCTGAAATGCAGAATGTGAGTTCTTACCACTGTAAGACACAGTGATTTGCACACACTGAATAATCTATAAAGGGTGACTGAAATAAATGAGAGGGAAATAGAAATCGACCTTCAGAAATCCACTGGTCATGCTATTAGAATAAAAGTGGCAAAGAGAAAGGCCCTCATTTATTTATTCAGGATTGGAAGAGTCCTGGCTCTTGAGAAGGGGGGGCCCTTTCTCTCCTGAAACTGTTGGCCATAGCCTTGTTGTACCCTCTGGCATTAGGAAGTAGAACGGTTCAGGCTCTGTAATGTTGTAGATTACTTCTGGGGCGGGGTGGGGAGCCAATACTGGACCATTTCACTTCAAAACTGCACACTTGGAAACCACCTCATACATGTTAAATCTCTTACAGTTATGATATGTCATTCTCTGGCCTCAGAGGAAATTTGAACAACTACCTTGAGCTATCAATAAAAATCCCTTTCCTTTTCACAACACCCAAGCCATATTTTCTAACTCTGTTTTGAGTCACTCGAAGCAAGACTTTTACAGTTCCTTTGAAATGTACTTCTATAAAAAGAAAAATTTGTATTTCTGTCTCAAACATCTAACTCCCTTTTGAAATATATTTCTAAAATTGTAATCCCAGATTGTATGGAAAATGTACAAGAGGGCTCGAGAAAGGGAGGGCCTTCGGAAGATAGCTGGACCATCACGCTGGGAACCAGACGTGTCGGGTGTGCAAATGGAGTCAACAAGTCCGAGTTAGTGATCACTGCAGCCCTGGTTTTCAAGACCTAGATGCCCCTGTGAGCTAAACCCCTGAGGGACGCTGGGGAGGCAGAATGGGGAGATTTAAAGAATAGGGTCAGCCAGCTCTGTAATTGTGCATATATGTGAACATCTCTTTTTAACTTTTTAATCTCTCTTCCAGAATATTGTCAAAGCTAATGCAAGCATGTGTAGCCACCACTCAGAGTTAAGACTAGCTTTCTATCAGGTTTGATTCAGAGCTTTGCCTTTGTTAAGGATTTCAAATACCACAGAGAAGCTGGGACTCTTCTCCAATCCTGCAGCCCCCTTGCTCCCCAGCCTCCGTCACCCTTGTGCGTATCTTTAGTGGGTACATGTTGTATTTGCCATCAGTATGCATTTGAAAACAATTATAAATACATCCAGTATCTAGGGGATCTTTTAGTCTACACACATGTTATCACTCATTAACTTTCTACAGTTGGCATTTGTTTTTACTAGAACTTAAGTGTTTTAAAACCTATCCATATATTCATATGATTCATTCAATTTAATGGCTATAGTCTGTCATCAATAGATCACTTATTTTCCATTTTATTCTTATCATTAAGCGTTTTCCCCTCACCCCCTCATGCAAACAATCCTGTCACTTGCACAAGTGTGTCCCTTAGATTCCCAGGACACATCCAGAAGGCCACGGCCAGGCCCTGGCTGAGTGTGCCAACTCTGAGGGACGCTGCAGTCCTGCTCATTCCTGCGCCCACCGTGCCGGCCCTGCCCGAGCGCTGACTCCCCATTTCCACAGCTCGCGGTTTTCTACAGTGTCCTTCGCCTGACTTCCTGGGTGATGGCGAGGCACACCTTCCTCATGACCGTGCCCCCCCTCCCCCCACCGTGAAGGGTACCTGCCCACATATTCNATAAATTTACTGTATGTATCCTAAGATTTTGAATGTTCATGATTTTAATGTATATTAAGATATTTAGTGTATATTTTGGACTTTGGTAACTTTGGTAAAATGTATTAATATATGAATTAAATTTTACATAGAATATATATAATTTACATAAAATATAATATTTTATATTGCATGTTAATATAGTTTTCTAAAGTAGTCATATATTTTTGGATGTTTGGCCATTTAAGTTATATTAAGCTAATGTATATTTGGAACCTGAATTTTATGAACTTTTTTCTTTCATTACATATTCATAAGGCATCAGGTTGAAGACTCCTTTCTTATCCTATGCTCATAATAGTTTACTGTCTTTTATTCTAAAGTTTCAAATGTTTTGTTTTGTTTTCCATTATGTGAAATCAAATAGCTCAAAGCCATTTGTTGAAAGGACTGGGGTCCCCTGTAGGTATGGGTCCAGTTTCTCTTCTCCACCTGTCCTATTTTTTTCTGAAGACAAAATATTAATGTAGTTTTGATGGCCATCATGCCGTCACATAATATTATGGTAGAAAACTTATATTCCTGAACCTAACAGCAGTGCTTCTAAAGATTTTCCATTAAATACCACACCATAGTGTTCTGAACATCCTCTTCTAATCCTAACTGGTAAAAGACTTTATCATAAGTATGCTGAATTTTATTGATTGATGCTATTCTACCTCTATAAGAAATTACGATTTTTTTCTTTCATCTGTTCATGTGGTGGATTACATTAATAAATTTTTGTGAATGTGAATCAGGTTTATGTCCCAAAAATAAATTTTATTAACTTTTTGTTCATTCATTTCTTTTAAATTTCTCTATCTTATTGCTAGTATTTCATTTAGGATCTTTGCATCTATGTTCATAAGTAAAATTGGAGTCTAATTTTATTTTCGTATATTTTCTTAATTATGTTAGCAAATTTATACTAACCTAATAAAATAAGGTGGATATCTCTTCACTTTTTACCCCTTTCCAAAATAGGCAATATTAATTTTTAAAAGTTCCAGTAAAATTCAGTTATAAAACCTCGACCAAGACTTTTTTTTAAAAGGGGGAAATATTTTACTAGCAAATTAATCTCTTTACCTACAATTGTTTCAATTCATATTTTTTCCATTCCTTAAGGTAGTTTTAATAATATGTTCATTTCTTTTTAAAAACACCTAATTATGCAAGTTTTCAGATTTGCTCATATGTTCATAATACTCTCAGGATTTGCTTATTGTCTTCTCTAGGCTAATAGGCTGTTTCCAACTGTGAGAGACAGATACAGGCAAGATACCTACAAAGTCAGCCTTTCCATCCTGTTGTCAATCATTAATACAGCAAATACGCATGGGTCTGGAAAGATCCAGAGAAAGTAGTTTATACCACACCCAAGCTCAGAAGTCAAAATTAGAGTGAGTTTTAGTAGATTTTGATGTTTTTAAATAAAAACTACTTACCTTTTAGAGTTTCTGGGTTTTATGTCATAATCTGTGTTTTGTCCACTTGTTAAACATTTATATTAATAAAGTTTTTATAAGCAAACATAGTTCAATAAAGTGATTTTTATGTGGTACTGAGGATCAAACCCAGGACCTTGCACATGCAAGGCGAGCGCTCTACGACTGAGCCACACCCCCAGCTCCTCAATAAAGTGATTTTTAATAGAAAAAAAATCATTGGATAGAAAACATGGTGCTCTTCTCTCCCTCTACTAAGATGGGTCAACAGGAAATAACCCTCACCCTCCATTTGGAGGATGCTTGTCCTAATTCCTAACAAAGGCAGCAACCTGCCTGCCTCTCAATAGCAAAATTCAACAGCTAAGCCACAAGGCCAGGTAAATAAAAAGACACCAAGCATTTGTTCAAATGCTCAAGAAAAAAAAAAAACTGTTTCTCCTCCAAAATTTAGCAACCCAAACTAAAATTATTCAGTTGACTTTGTTGTAAAGCAGCATTTCCTATAGAAGTGACTCATGGACAATAGTGACGCTTATGGAAATCCTGCACAGGGAGCAGAAGACGGGTTATTAAGGCATAAGGTACAGAAAAGCTATAAACAACCACCTGCCTTGGGAGACCTAAAGTGCAAATCAACATAAAGATATTTAATTTTGCAAAGAAGACAACTGTTCACCTTTGTTTAATCCAGCATTTTAATATCAATTGCCGATCCTCCTTTTACCATGCCACATGCATTGGGGGTCACAGAGTGTGTGCTTTGAGGGGACTCTGTGGGACAACTTCCAGACAGGTTCATAATTCACACACAGCACAACCAAAGCCCAAAACACAGGTCCCAAACTGCAGTCTCAGAGGTGGACACCAAGACTGGGCACCAAACAAAGAAGAGAGGCTGGGGGGCTCACAGTCCCTCTGGAGACCCAAGGCCACGGGGGCTGTGTCTGGACATGTCCTCTGGCTGGCAGAGCCCCAGGAGGTGCAGGCAATCATGGTGAGAGTTGGGGAGCAGGGTGTGTGTGTATGTGTGTGTGTGTCTGTGTGTGTGTCCTTTGGTCTCTGTCCCTTGTTAGAAAGCCACCAGCATTCAATCAGCTGCTCCCCTCCCATGAACTAACCTAATCCTTCCACCTACCAGGCCCCCACCTCTCAACACTACTACCTCACCATGGATTTAAATTTCAACACAGGAATCTGGGAGACACATTGAAACAATATCAAAACCATAATAGTAGCCAAATGAACAGGATTCTCTGAAAAAAAAAAAAACACAGACTTAAAATGCTTATTTATTTGTGTTTCCAAAGAGCTGCTTTCCACACGCACAGTGTGGTTAACACCCTGTTTATGAAAGGAAAAACCGTTTTCTCTCACACTTACACACACACACACACACACACACACTTTGGGGTGAAGTGCAAACTGTGTAACATTAATCTTCTATTAGAACAGAAAAAGAGAGAAATATTAGGCCACCCCCCAAAGAGGCCACATGGAGGTACCCATTAGTCTAGCCAAATTTCTGTATCAGACGCTGTCAACGTGACTCACTTTTCACTGAATTTCCTCCAAGCACTAACTAGCTAGAGCAGCCTGACTGAATGGACTTACTTATTTAAGGACGGCTGGAGATATGAGAAAAAAGAAGAAAGCGGTTTTGCCGGGACCTCGGGGATGCTGACCTGTCTAAACGTCTCTTTGCTTTCTCTTGCTCATCTATCTTCCCACTCAGGAGGACCAAGAGTAACTGAATAAACATTATCTTGTCCTTGGCCTTCACCAAGCAAAATTGTTTATAGCTGAGACCATTTCCCTTCAGGGTCTGAGATCATTATTTTAAAGTAAATTGTCAAGTGCGCCACCGTCGGTCCTGGTTCAGTCCTGCCATTTGTTGCTCCGTGGAGCAAGTCCAGGCCTGACGTGGAGCCTGAGACCACATCACATGAGAAAAAACGCTTTCAAGAGAATAAAACATCACGTCCAGTTCCTGGCAGCGAATCTTAGCAACTGTGCAAGAAAACACTTCAAGACAATATTTCAGAAAAATGTCAATCATGCCTACCTCCTGCAGCTGCAGAACGCACCCAGAGAACCCAAAGAAAGAGCCCAGCACAAGCACGCACAGTGGGTCTTCACGTGAGCATGCACAGTGGGTCTGCAAGGGCTATTTGGATCACGATCTATGGGGAGGGTTTGATCAAAGTAAAGGGAATCCACTGCAGCCTCTTGGCTGTGTCACACAGGGCAGATGGCATGACATGGGACTCCTGTGAGAGGGAGAGATCTCATGGCAAGACTGGAAGCCAGAAAGAGAAACCAGGGAGGGGCCAGGCTTGCCCTGTTATGACAGACCTCTCGCAAGAACAAACCAGATTCTGTAGGAACTGCATCAATTCCTTCCTAGGGCAGCACCCCAAGGACCCATCAACCTCCTATTGGGCCCTATCTCGGAAAGATCACACCACCACACTGGGACCATGCTGATAAGAGGGAGCCTCTGGGCACAAACCACACCCAGCCTTCGCAGCCACTCTGGCACCATGAGGATCTATGCAGCAGGCTCTGTACCTTCCTGTCTTTGTGTCAACCTGTTTCTTTTACCAAATTCCTTCCTGTTCTGACACTTGAGCCATCAACTGCCTTCTTGTTTCTTCATTTTCATCCTCTTCAGAATTTCCAGTTTAATACTCAGCCCTGCCTCCGGATCTCCACCTAAATTATACAGTCTCACCTGCTCTTCACAGAGAGTCAGGGGAGGGCATTCACAGTGGAGCCTGGGCAGGGTCCTCCTGAGGGGATCTGGCAAGGCAGGGGCCAGTGGAGTTGGACAGAATCTGTGACATAGTGACCTGGCCTGCGGTGTCCTGATGATGTGTGTGTGGTTCTCCAGGGGTCCTTGTTGACCTGGCTAACAGGCCTAGAGCAAATAGCTGCTGTCTCTGCTGGTTTCCTGGCTTAGGAAATGGGAAATGGCTTCAGAAATCAGAAAACTTAGGAGAGTCGGCATGGCCCCTGGCTGGTTCACACAGAAGCAAAAAGCCTGCTCGGCCCCAGAACTGTGAGCACAGCGAGTGTGTCGGTTTCAGTCGTCGGTCCCCATTGACTCCCCAGAAGAGCCACAGTCTGGGCAGGAACCCATGTGGCACGTCCTTGTCTCCTGTCCATGTCTTTCCTGGACACAGGGCCTCTAGTGACTGCAAGTCCAAGGAGGCAGGAGGGGGCTCCAGATACCCACCACGTCCTGTCTCTCGGGGCCACAGAGGGGAAAGCCCAGGGTGGGGACCCTGACACATAAGGACCTGAGCACTTGGTGCAGAGGGCACCCACACAAAGGCCGGGGCCTGGAAAAGAGGCCGTCATGGTCTTACTCACCAGGACGGTCACTACGACCACCATCTTCTTGTCCTTCTCTCTGCCCTTTGAGGGCGCCAAGCTCAACAGGGGGTGTTCTGCCTGCATTCTCTCTGACCATCACCATGACCCTAGGAGATAAGTATGATCCCTGTTTCCTCAAATGAGAAAACCGAAGCTCGGAGAATTAAGTGACCTACTATGATCAGGTGGCAGAGCCGGATGAGAACCGAGGTCGCTCCCTCTGTACACCACAGGACCTCCCCAGAAGTCCTCGGAGCGGAGTCAGTGACCCAAACAGCTGCGAACCTAAGCAGACGTATTGGCCAACTAGGTTTCTGCGGAGAGTCACACAAGATCTGACTTCCAAAGGGACACTGCTCATAGGGTCCCTTGGCAGAGAGTGACTTTCCGCATTCATCACCCTCTCCTTGTGCCCAGAAACTTCCCCGGGCTCCACTTTGAGAACAGGATGCCATCGTGCCCTGGGCCGGCTTTGAAGCCCCCCGCCCTTGGAGGCAGTTGGGCCTCCAGAGGCACTGCCCTGGGAACCCGGGCTGCACAGGGCACCCTTGGAGGAGAGGAGGCGCTGGGGCTCCTTCCCATTGTCTGAGAATGGCGTGATTTGGGGGCTGGGGAAATCTCGCTAAAGCCAAGTCGTGGATAAAATGGTAGATAGAATCTTGGTTGAAAACAAAGATTTGAGCCTAAATCAGCTCTCGGGGAGATAAAGATTCAAACAATGGCAACACAGAGCACAAAGCCCACGGGGGCGAGAATGTTTTGGGAAGTCTGTTTAAAGATGAGTCTTACCTTCTTTCAATCCAAACGTTATACTTACTGTTCCACAAAGAATGGGTGATTGATTAAAAGTAGAAGTTCATAAAATTCTTACTTAAGGTTATGTTCGACCTGTTGACCCAAATTCTGTAAAGAGATAAGCCAGTGGCGGTAGAAATTGGAAACTCTTAGATGTGTTTGAAAACAAGGCCCACTGTATATTGCTTACGGCGTACAGGCAAGCCTTGAGATGCTCTCCGCTCTCTCTAGCATCGTTTGTGAGGTTTTATCTCCTGCTACATTTGTAGTTACTTTTATTAGAGCTTGACCAAAAAAATAAGCAAATTATTGTCAAATGCTGGATTACTTTTGTTTTGTAATTGTTTTTGGTTATCAAATAATTGAAGTTTATGGTAGAAAGTATGGAAAATCCCGGAGAGCCCAAAGAAAAAGAATAAAAATCATCTGTGACTCAACTGCACCAATTATTTTCTTACACGTTCCTCTTGTTCATTTGTAGATTCTCTTCAAAATTGCCAATATTGTATATATGCTTCCGGTCGGAATCATTTCATTTAAGACTATACTGTGAATACGGACAAATAGAAATCTAAATTTCCCTTTTCCAAATCAAGAAGCAACAGAGAAAAAGTGATCAACTTGACAAAAGAGTATCAGATTTCTTCCAGTATAAAGAAATAAGCAAAGTTTATGAACTACAATGTTCTGCTCAGCAAGTACTCTGTGAGGACAGCTGATTTGGCAAGACCCATTGCAGATGCAGGACAAATAGCTCCAAGCAGATCCTTGAAAGATTTCTAGTTTGTAAGGAGGATGGATCAATTTTCCCCATACATCCTTACAATGGTGTAACATGTCATAGCAGGAGCATCGTGGCCACCAGCTCACAGATGGCTTTTGTTCTGGTAAGTTCTGCTTTGTTGATAAAAACGAATTTTCCCCGAAAAATCACTCATTATCATTTCGATAAAAATATAACATTAAAGTCCTTAATTGAAAAACAAACATGTTTATAAACAAAATATCATACATTTAAAAATAAATTATTCAATGTCATAATATTTTAATTTATTAGAAGAGCACTTGAAGAATCTTCAAGAGAGGAAAAAATCAGGAGTAAAGTTTATACTCACTAAACAGAGAAAAGAAAATTAATAGACATGCTTAATGAAGTGAACTGGTAAACAATCAAATGTTTATGTTAGGTGTGGAAAATTACCAGAAACTCAGATAAAAATAATAAAAATAAATTGTGATTATATTGCAGCTTTCATTTTGGTAAATGTCTCTCCCCGTCTGATAGATCTGAGATCCATCCAAGTTGCCACACAGAATGAAAGCTCTTTTCATTATTGGTTTCGTGTCTTTTCAAACTTCAGGTACATAACTCTTCAGCAGACTGAGCACTTTACAACTAGTATTTAAAATCTGGAGCATAAGAGAATGGGATTCAGAGTGTTAGAGAATGTCACCTACTGCCTACATCGTCCGTCTCAGGTGTCAGGGGTCGGCAGATCCTGCCAGGGTCTGTGAGCCTGACTTCAAGCAACGCAACTACCCGCTGGAGCAGAGCATCCCAAGTGCTCTCCCATGAGATAATGGAGGGCGGAAATGGAGCCCAGTCAGATTCCCTCAGCTCTCGGGGCTGCCAGCCAGGGCTGGAGGGCAGGGAGCCCATGCCAGTCTTCTGCCAGGAGCAGCAGCCCATCTGCAGCCCTTCTGAAGACATTTCAAGTGCAGAAAGATGGTGCGACGGCCTTTGCCACAGGGGGCACACACACAGCCCACCCCACGTTGGTCTCGCTCTGGCCAAGCCCATCTGTGCTGCTGTAACAAACCACCTGAGACTGGATGATCTGTGACGAGCATGAAGTTATGTCTGGGGTTCAGGAGTCTGGGAAGTCCACTGGCAGGACTGGTGTCTGTGGAGGGCTGCCGCCTACCATGAAGGTGACCCTGGTGGCTGCACCCTCAGTACAGGAGGAGGGCTGTGGAGTCTCACAGCAGGAAGAGTGGAAGGCAGAGGGCCTCCCTCCAACAGGGAGCCCTTCTGTGGGAAGCCACACTTCTCATGTTGCTGCGCTGGGGATGGAGTTCCAACGTGACTCTTGGAGGGACACTGCAGTTCAGACCCCCGCAGAGCCATGAGGACCACCTTCACGGGCCACTCTGCAGTCAGCGGAGGACGCCTGCTGCCTGTGAGCAAGGGGCACAGGGAGTCAGCTTTCCCGGTGGCTGAGGAAAGGCCCTCAAGGCCAGAGGCTGCGAGACGGGCAGGCGCCCGTGCAGGCCAGGAAGGACCCATCCCTGCGACCCCGTGGGCCCTCCGAGCCGCCAAACATGATTTTCATGCATTGAAGTGCTCCCTTTCCCAACCAATGTGACCCTTTGGTGACATGGAAATCAGGCCAGCTGACTCTTCCCACAATGACATGGGTTTTTTACAAGTCAAGACTGATCTTGGTTATAAAATTCCTTGATAAAAAACCTTGTCATAAGATTCCTATGATAAAATTCAAAATCCATTCACATCATCACAAGAAATTTCATCCTCTCAGTCCTGAGTAAAATAGGGAGAGTTATGGAGGGTTTCCATGTTGCGTGGAGCTAGATGTTTTGAATGTTTGTAAAACTCACCTTGAATCTAAGAACCTACTCATCAAAAAATTTCCCATATATAACCTATGAATTCAAAAATATCATCATTAACGAATCTTCATCAAAAGTTTCATTAGTCATTTTAAAATAAAAACCTGATAGGAGATGTTGACATTCACAGATACAAGCTCGAATTCATCATTCAATTTTTTGAGCAGAAATCACATGCAAATTCAACTTTAGAAATTTTGTACAAATCCAAAAATTGTGGGGTTTTGTTTTCATAAATAAGAATACACAATATAAAGGAAATTAACTTCTGAAATCAAAGCCCGTTGAAGATCAGATCACTCCGGTTGACCCCAACACACAGTACCGGTTACAAATACATCATAGGTTGGTGTTATCTAGTCCATACATTATGCCACAAGATGAAAATCTCAAGGATGACATAACAAAGCCATCGCCGCCAGCCTTCTTTGCACCGCGTGGACGGCTGATGGGTTTGGACCAGGCTCAGAATGTGTCACGGAGCCAAGCACAGATGCTGCAGGAGGGAGAGACCAAGCTCGAAAGGGGCTCGTGGTTCACAGGGAACCACAAAGGAGTGTTGTCGCCACCTCTCAGCACAGAGGAGTAGACAGTTTTTGCAGCTTACCCAAAGTGACTTCTCAGGACAGAGCTCTGTGATGGAGACAGCCCCTTGGTGTAGTCACGGGGACACTAGGCCAGGTAGGAGCCTCTAACCGTCCAACTCCAATGCTGGGGGACACACTTCACCAGAGACCATGGATAAGATAGAAAGTGTCCCTCAAGAAGCACGGACCAGCCCCTTCATTTCCCCGTAGAAATACCTGCAGTCGCCACGTGGACGGCAGTCCCCAAGAACTCTCCTAGTGCCTGGGGCAGACATCGGCAGAAAGCCTCGAATCCACCGGTGTTCCCCTCCCTCTGGAGGACCCCGGCTCCCCTCTGTGTGGGTGTCAGTTTTGCCTCCCCCGTCTTCCCTGGGTTGGGCCTCTTATCTGACCCTGTGTCCTGTTTGTTCTAACAGTAGCCTGGCTCTCCCTTGGTGAAGCCGAGAAGCCTGGGGTAGTCAACGAAGGCCTTCCCACGTGAGGCTGCCTTGCAGGTGAGCAGGTGCCGAGGGTTTACTGGCCAGAGGCTGGGCCAGCCCCCAGACCCCCATGTACCTGAGCGTCAGGTTTTCCTGTATAGGGTGTCAGCCCGCCGCCCCTCTGGGAGTGAGATAGCGTGGTCTTAAGCGTGCATGTTCTAGAAGGGCTATTTGAAACGGCCACACATTTGAAAGAGGTCTGTTCTGTGTCCAGCCAGAGGTGAGGATCTGTAAAGACCACGTCGATGGCCAAACACAGGGGTGCAAAGAAACCACGCCGTGCCCCCCGGAGCGCACGGGGAGGCTCTCCTCATCGGGGGCTGTAACTTTCAGAACACGCGGTCCCATTTCTGCTGAGACTGCCGTCCTCTTCCACAGCACGGCAGCATCGGTGACGTGCATGGTCTGTCCCTTCCCACGGGCCACGCCTGGGCCACCTGCTCGTGTTCCCTCTCAGCGAGGGGTGGTTTCCCTCCTTCCTACGGCTTTGTCCTTTATCCATCTCATGCTGCACATTCAGGCAGCGGGCTCCCGGTCAGGGACATGTCGCCTGGGTCAACAGGCAGCCCAGGAACTGACAGGTGTGCCGTGAACATGGAGGATCGACGAATTAAAGCCAGGGCCTATTTCCACTACCGTGGTACAAAGAGTGACCCTAACCAGCACCCAACCTAGAATCAATCCTCTCCCCGCCACCATGATTTGGCAGGAACATGGAGACTTCAGGATGCCTGCGTGACACTGAGGAGCACCCCCAGCTGGGGGGGCGCAGGTGCTTCTGATCAATCTGCTCGCTGGGGCGGGTCATTTTGTAAGAACCACCACAGTGAGCACCCCTGCCCTGGAATCAACCAGACCCTGTGGTGGCCGACGACAGGAAGAGAAGAGACGGCTTCTGTCCTCTATTCCAAACCTTGATGGCAAGCTCAGGACTCGCAGTCTGCTCTCCCGTCCACACAGTGGAGTTCTGTGTGTGGACATAGAAACATACAGCATCCGTGCTTCTTTTTTTTAAGAGAGAGAGAATTTTTTTAATATCTATTTTTCAGCTTTCGGTGGACACAACGTCTTTATTTTATTTTTATGTGGTGCCGAGGATCGAACCCAGCGCCCCGCGCATGCCAGGCAAGCGCGCTACCTCTTGAGCCACATGCCCATCCCCTGGTGCTTCTTAGACAACCACACCGTAAGTTTCCTGGCTTTCTAAAACTCCACCCCAATTTCAACCTAATGCAATAGAGACAAAGAAAGCACACTCAGACATAAATGCTAGAGGGCTGGATTGTGGCAGTCAGCGGCAGAGTGTGCGTATAAATCAACGTGTGAGGCCCAGCGTTCAAAGCCCAGCACCAAAAGAAAAAAAAAAAAAGAAGAAGAAGAAGAGATGGATTCAGACTGTTCTTTTCTTTGAAAAGGGAGTGGAAGAGCCAAGATCAGGTCAATCACCAGAGAATTACAGGAGGCTGCAGTTGTGATAGAGGGGAAGGGGGCCCCCTGTCCCTCAGGAGGCCCACAGTGGGAGATGCAGCAAAATGCATTCCCCAACTCTTTCTTTCATCGATCCTGTCTGAAGGAGACGAAGCTGCCCCCCTTCCCTGCTCTGGGTACCTGTGCACTGCCTTCAAGAAACAGCATGGGCAGTGACCCCCAGCTGAGAAGCGTCCTAGCACCACTGGGCTACTAATGGCCACCCACTCCCAGCAGGCTTATTTGTAAAACTGCAAGACTGCAGGTTCATCCCAGGGAGCTGTGTGCTTCTAATAATACCAGCAGTCCATGGCGGATTTTGAATATACCCTGGATTCCGAGTGCATCATGAAACTAAATCATCTCTTCTTCCAGCCTGCTCGTTTTGAACCAGCTCATTTCACAGTGTGGTTAGCAGAGCCCTTCTAGCTCAGGATGATTGCCCAGAGCACTTAGGGCGATGTTGTCTTAGCGCGGCATCTAGAGTGAGGCCGTTGACACAAATTGCATGTGTGTGCTGCTTGAGATTTAGTGCTATTTCTGCCAGGAGAATATTTTTGCAATGGTTACTGGTGTATAACAAAACAAAACGTGCACCAAAATCAAACCCTCAATCAACATTGCTATTTAGTCCAAACTCCAATTATATCACTTTTCTTAAATGTAGACTATTAATCAAGAAAACAGTGAGCAGAATCAATTATTGTCCAAAGACGACGGTGTGACAGGCTATGAAAAAAGATTTCTCATTGTACACCTTCCCTGGTTCAAAATAAATAAAATTGCCATTTTGAAGAATTCATACCGAAAATGCTACTCTTTTTGAAGAATTCATACCAAAAATGCTACTCTTTTTTTTGTTACTTCTGAATATATACAAAACCTAACCATTAACTATGGATCTAAAAAAAAAGATTGCAGTGGTTCATTTATTCCCTGCATTCCATTTTGAAGGGAAATACGGGGAGCACAGGAAAGTCACTCTAAAGATGAAGGATACACCAGATATCTGAGAAAATGATCTTGATGTAACAGAACACTTTGCTTTTATTTCCTAGAAGCATTCCGTACTGGAGATCATAAATTTTAAACTGCCCAATTAGATTTTATACCAAGCAATACCATTTAGTCTTCTGTGGATCCATGAACTCTTTGGCCCAACATGAATTAAATGGTCCTGCAAATCACCACATGTAAGATCATCTGCACCGTGTGCATATTTTCCTATTAATTACTTCTCCAATGCTAACATAATTAAGAACTACACCCAATATGTTGGCTCCTTATTTTAATTACAGCTCTACATCCTGTAATAATATTAAAGAAAGCCCTTTTGAGCTCACCTGGCTCCATGATCGGAATTTCCTGTCCCATTTCTATGATTTCCATTTTAATAGGCCTGCTCTTCACAGGCCAGATTTTGGATTTAGCTGTGGTCAGGTGTGGCTCTGGCTGAAGGGCCTTCATTCTATTCTCATTCTACCATCTACTGTTTGGCCAAACAGGTGCCCAGGAAGGACCCTGATGCCAACAGGGATGCAGAGACTGTGCTGGTTCGTGTGGAACCCTCGTCTCACTGTGTTGATGGTTGGTTCCTCGAGGTCCCTGCACGGCACAGCCGAGTGTGATATAAGAGTCTTCCAAAATGGGTGAGTGGACGAAGAAGCCAGGGTGCACACACAGCTCACATCTTCACTCGAAGTTTGCAATCATGGAGGTCACTAAGCCCTCTGTGCACCGAGGGGCAGCCCACAGGTCAGCGGTGAATGGCAGAGAATGTACAAAAGGAAAATATACTCCTTCTCCAAACAAAGGCTTTGGAATCTCTTTTAGTAGACAGTTTCCAAGTACATTCAGATGAGTGGTTTTTAAACAGTTCAGAGGACCTGGTCTATTGGCATAACTTCTCCAACTGGGGAGAGCTGTTCTGCCTTACCCAACCGTCACGGCTCCTGGAGCAAACAGAGCCTGCAAACGCTCTCCTCCTGAGAAGTGAAGTGTTTCTCACCAAAGCTTCAACCTCAAAGAAAATACATAGAAGTGTTTAAAAAAGACAATGGCGAATAAATCCACAAAAATTGTTTAAATTACTATCTTCATATTAAATATTTAAGGATAATTCTGGGTTTATTCTGATATTTTAAAAAATCTTTTTCTCAACTCTCACAATATAAGTCATGTTTTTAAGTATGAAAAAGGCTTTCACTTCAAGGCTAGTGACTTATTTTGTGGGGATAACTGAATATGCATGATGGAACTCGCCAAAAACAAATGATGGTGTATGTGTACTGGGTGGGGGAATGAAAATAAAAAGACTTTTAAAAAGCTTAAACAAGGACCATCTAGACAGAATTCTTTACATGGGACGGCATGAAACTGAAAACATAATGCAGCTGTTCAAGATTGTCTGTGGTGCTTAAGTAAAAGGCACAGGCGTGTGCTCCGGCATGAGGGAACCCAGAGCAGTGTGCCACGGGAAACCGGCACGCAGAGACCACCTGTTGAAGGAGCCCTTTTGTGTGAAACGCCCGGAAGAGGCAGATCCGTGGAGACAGAGGGCAGGGGAGAGCTGGGAATCTCTGCGATGGGCAAGAGTTTCTTTCCAGGATGATGAAACCTCTACAGAACTGATTGTGCAGGGGCTGCCCCACCCTGCGCATATGCTAGAAGCCCCCGAACTATATGAACTGAAGAGGCGAAGCCTTCAGTGAGTGAATCATCTATCCATAAAGCTGTTACAGAAAGAAATCAGAAAGCTAATTTCTGCTATCAATAAGGATAAAAATCACCTTGTATTAGCACTCTCGACAGTAATGATCAAGGGATTCTCTTTTTAAACACCCCTAGATCAGTCACACAGATCAGAATTTATGTTTGTTTTTTAAAGAGGAGGTGTGCATTTTATGTACCTGGTGCAGAAAGGTGAGGCTGAGGAGCGGGAGCAATGATCTACATCGTCAGGGACAGTCCCTGTTCCACGGAGAAGAGCTGTGGATCTGCTGCCATAAAGGCAGGACAGCCACCTAGCACCCGCCTCAAACACATGATGTTGGATCAGATTGTCCCTCTGGGATTGATCAAAACCACTAAGCTATTGCTCACCTCTCTGGCAAGTGCGATACTTGCCTAAGCATCAATTTGTTTCTAGGTCCTCAGACACTTGGCAACAGACCAACAACCCATGTGGACCCCTCTCGCCATCTCACTGTGTGTATTAAGGCAGGGATTTGTAGTCCAACACACGCAGAACAAAACCAAGGAACTTCAGGGCTGAGTTGTTTTAGTATGGCTGAGAATCGGGTCTAGAAAAGAGAAAACAAAATCAAAGATGGTACCCATGAGCAGAGGCAAAGATGGTACCCATGAGCAGAGGCAAAGATGGTACCCATGAGCAGAGGCAAAGATGGTACCCATGAGCAGACAAAGATGGTACCCATGAGCAGAGCCAGGAGCTGGTTTTACTCACCAATGGCCACCCTCTCTCCAGTCCAACCTAGACTGCAGGTAGCAGGGGAGAACTAAGAGTCAGCTTCATTCTTCTTGATAAATTCTGCAGGCATCTTCTGTTTCAATAGAGTTAAGGGATGGTATAGGTACACAATGGAGTTTTACTCAGTCATAAAGAATATGCTCATAAATGAGTAGAAATGGAGAATGTCATGTTAAGTGAAATAAGCCACAAAGTCAAGAGTCCAATGTTTTCTCTCATTTGCAGAAGCTAGAGGAAAATGAGAGGGGAAAAAAGAGGGGAATCCTTTGAAAACAGAAGAGTGGAGTAGAGACAGGTATTGAGGAACAGAGAGGGTGAATGACATTGACCACTCTCTGTTGTGTACATGAATCTCACCTTCATGTCTGTCTGTGAAGCACTGATTTTAAAAAGGTATCAATAAATAGAAGGAAGACCAGTAGTGGGGAAGGGACAGGGGAAGGAGGAGAGAGAAAGGAGCGGTCATGGAAGCGGAATTAGAGCAAACTGTATTCCATGTTGCATCGTTATCAAAATAAACCCCAATATTATGTATAATGGTAGTGCACTAATAAAAAATAAAAGGAAGACAGATAATAATATAAACACACATAGGCAGCTTCTACATCTGTGAAGTGGGCATAACATATACCTACCTCATACGGCGTTGTTGGGAAGTAGTTAAGAAGCGTTAAACAGCATCACCAGGGCTCTCTGTCTCATTGGCTAATATAGTCACCTGTCTTAAGAATCCAGATCCCTGGCCTGAGACCACAATCAGTTGATTCAGAATGTCATGTGAAGCTCAAGGCAGTCCCTTCTCATACAAGGGTTGAAAACCAATGCCCTAGAGTGTTCCTTGGCACTTAGAACATTCTCCTCGAATACTGTGACTGCAGTAATGACACCCACTACTTACACTAAAGGGCAAACCCTGGGCAATATTCACATCAGGACTAGCATTTGACAAGGATGCGAATAATCACCTAGGAAGTTTGACTTCTTGGTTTCTCTGCATGAGTGCTTTCTCTGGGCACTTGTCCCCAGAGACCTGCTGTCGAGAATTTGGTGGGAATGATTTCTTGTTAATGTTTCATGTCAGTATTGATGTAAGTATCCACAAACTGTTTTCCTTCAGAAAGTTACCAAAAAGTACCTAATGCTTACCTAGGCAATCTGAACACAAGGCCTACTGCCTCTGAAACACACCAGTTTACCTGAACATGTGGTGTGAAGTTTCTGCACACACTTGGACCTGAAAGGCTTCAGCTGCTGCCCAGCACTGCCCGGGGAAGAATGTCCCTTCACTAGTATGTTTATCATGATGACAATCCTTTCAAACCTTTTGTGCCTCTCTCCAGGCCAAATGAGTGAGAATCTCTACACAATAAGTGGGTGGAGGAGAATTCTTTGATTTCCATCAACTGACACAAGTTTAACATCACTGTTAACCACCTACATTTGTGTTCCAAGGGGAAAAAATGCATCATTAAGAAAGAGGGGATCCAGGTCACAGGGTCACAGACAGCCTTAGCGATGAATTCACAGCTCTGGGAAACTAGAAACGAAGGTACCAATGTCAAGTTATTGAACCAGTGGACAGTTTGACAACGCTCTGATCATGCCTACCTGGCCTCCACACCTTAATTCCTTGGGTGAATTTTTATAAGTCCAATTAGATTTAAAGATAGGTCGAAAGAGTAAAATCAATAAATAATGGATGCAGGCTTGAGGAAAGCATTCTAAGGATGGACAGTAAGACCGGCTGAAGGCCCACCATCCCAATCCAAGGCTGCTCCTGTCACTGGCTCTTGGGGAGAAGAGACACACGTCAAAGACCCATCGGTCCTTTCTTTGCACAAGGGAACATCCACTATTGGCCCAGACCAAGTCACTCCTGTGCTGACCCCGGCAGCCAATGTCAGGAAACGTCGCCCTTCACTTTATCTGCCTCTGACACTTGACCAATTCCTTTCTTCACCAGAGGAAGAAAAAGACAACTTGGGGGGGTGGGACTGTCAGAAAACTGGTGGGAAAAGGTCCCACTGTGGAAACAGAGCCTGCCCCCAATGCCCAGCCCAGCCCTGCTGTTGGGAACCCTCAGGACAGCTTCTCCTCCCACCCTGACTCCTGAGGCTCACCTCTGCTGCTGACGAGGACACGAGCTGAGGGACCATGACATTGCAGCCACAGGAGAGGAACCAGACACACCTCTCCGGGGGTCTGCTGAGGTGTGCATGATGGTCCCTTCCTTTCTGTGTCAGGAACGATGAAGCCAGGGAGCTTATTTTTAGAAAGAGAATGGGAAGTTTGCCTGTCACTGAGTCAGGGTTAGGTTATGCAGACTTCTCTGTGGTTCCCAGTGGAGAGAGAATGGAGATTTGTCCCCACTGCAATACAGTGTCCAGAAACTTAGGAAGATGGGGACAAACAGTCCCTAGCTTAAAATTCCGTTTCACAAAGGTGGGAAAATGATATGCACTCAGTAGAAACGATACTTTGAATTTGATCTTTCCCCTGGACAGGAGTACACACTGGGATCCTCTCTGGGGTGCAGCAGGGACTCCCAGCCCCCGGCTGGTCACGTGTTCACAAAAACAAAAGCCAACACTCCACAGTGGGCTGTTGCTAAGCTAGGACGTTCAGTAGGTTAAGTGAATCAACGCACTTCTGGTTTGCAGTGTTCTCGATTTACAAAGGGCTTACCAGGATGTCCCTCCAGCATAGGTCAGGGGGCGAGTGTATTGAGAGGATCTATGATTTTCCATAGAGAAAGGGCAGATGTCAGGACAATGCCCACGTGTCTTAACCTTTATTCCACCCTAGTAAATATCAGTGCAAAACAGGTAGCAGAGGTGGGAATTGCCGCATGAGCTTGGAGGGAGCAGCCCCATGGGCTGTGGTGAGCAGAAAAGACGCTGTAGATGATTCTGTTAGAAACACAGGTGGACCCCGGCTTGAGGGCACAGCTGAGCAACAGGCACATTTCAAAGAGAGCGAACCTAACCTGGCCCAGCAGAGAGGCCGTGATCCTGGACATGCTTCGACCTGTTAGCTGCAAGGGAGAGATGCAGGCAGAGGGACATTGAGGACCCGTGGCCATCGGAGCAGGGGTCTGATAACAGTGCCCACCGGAGATGGCTAGGGTGGTGGGCCAGGGATCTTGGAGGCTCTTGATCTATAGGCATCGTATCTACAAGAGACCCTGCCTGTCACCTATCTCCCAGAGTCCCACCCAGGGCGACAGCCTGCCTGTCACCTCCCTGTGCATTCCATAGAGGACAAAAAGAGACCTGGCTGAAAGAAGCCACAATTATTCTTGACATTTTAGAAGGCACCTTTGCTACATTCTGAATGTCTGTCACCAGCTTTCAAATGTGAACTCTTCTAGGAGAAAGTCTGGGCTGATGTCTTCTTTTAAAGAGAGAAGCCACCTGTATCCAGCTTTGCCTGGAATCAAAACAGATTTCAGCAACTGATTGAAAGGTCTTTATTTTACTCAAGTGAAAAACATCAGTAACTCTTTCTAGCTTTATACTGCTTGACTTATGATTAAGAACTGAAAAGGGGAATTGTGGGATTTTTGTTAAAGAGACTGGAAAGAAATGGCTCACTCAGGCCAGCTCTGGGTGCCGCCTCGCAGATGATGTATTTTCTTCTCTTTCCCTGTCTGCATTCTCCAATTTTTCTTAAATGGCAAGTTACCTTTGTATTCAGAAGAAAGTTCTCAAAAGAGAATAAGTAAGAAAAATATTGCTGCTCATCTTTAACTAACAAAAAGAAAAAAAAATGGCACTAAACCAGAAAGGCAACCTACCAAAGTGTTAAAGTGGCTGACTTTGGCAGGAATGAGGGTCATGGCTTTTCAGGTTTTACTTATTGTATTTTTTAAACTATTCTTTGATTTTCAAATTTTCTGCAAAGAACATGTATTTTTAACTAACTGACACTTTGAGGAACAAAGGAAATTTGGAAAGGCAAAGTTGCCTTATTCAATTTTAATTACCTGGAAATTAAGAGATAGCCTTTGGCTAATGGGAGGAAGGTATTCAGACGGCTGGTACGAATCTCTAGGACAAATGGCCAGACCTAGACACACCAGTCTGATGTGAATTGGACCTCACAGCTCCAAGCATTCTGGAGTTTGAATTTTTTTTCAAATTGTTTTGATTGACACAATAAGTCCTATCGTTTGTGAAAGCATGGATGGACCCAGAGGACATTCTCCTACATGAGATAAGCCAGGAACAAAATGACAAACACTGCATGATCTCATATGTGCAATTTTTATAAGTTTATGTCATAGAACTTGAGAAAAGACAGGTGGCCACTGGGCCATTCAGGGAGCAGAAGATTGAGAGGACAGAGAGGGTTCAACCAACGGGTACAGAGTTACTCTTTGATAGCCTTATGGATTTGATGGCCTCTGAATGCCTCATTGTCCTAAACACCCACCCCAGGCCACTAATGTCTCTGATGTTCTTACCATTGGAGTCATTTTCTTCATCTTCCAGAAATACATCCTCTGGATTTGTCCATCTTAAAATGCAACTGTCCTTGAGAAGAGGACTAGCAGCCAAGGACCAAGACCCAGGCTCCAGTGCCAGAATTTTCTTCAAACAAAAGTGAGCTATTGTGCACTAACTACAACTTCTTTTAGAATCAGTTCTCTCTTCTGCAAATGAAAAGGTGGACTCAAGATTCACTCTGAGCATTCTTGGATATGCATTCCAAAGCACACCCACTCCGTTTAGATGGCTGCCATCTTGAAAAAAATGACGGTGTTCATGGGGGGAAATAAGGGAAAGGAAAATCCAGGAGGCTAGGCATTCTGAGGAGCTCGGTCAGCACCAGGGACAGGCTCACCCACCTGCCTCCAATGGAGGTCATCCCCCAAGAAAACTCTACTCATCTTACAGTTTTCTAGGAGACTTAATTCCAAGTCAAGAGTCTCAGTTAATTTCTCATCTCAGGACTCTATCACATTACATGAGCATTTTAGTGACTTATTTTCCAGAGGAATCACTGAGAGGGATAACTTTATCAATTTTCTAATAAAATGGGAATATTAAAATATGTGACCATTCCCCATGTTTCCATGCACAGGGCAAGGCAGGGTCCATTCTAATCACAAAGTCATCACAAATGAGAGAGTAGAGAATATAAGCATAAATAGCAGGTCCTCTGTGATGATAAAGGAAGGATTTTTTAAAAAAAATACTCAGTAAGAAACAAAGAGGTTTATTAATGTGGAAGAAAAAAGGCAAAACCAGCATAAAGAAGAAAATATCAAGGACCAGAGAAAGAAATTAGGTGTGTCCTGAAAATGACCTGATTATTGTAGAAGAAAGATATACTCATATTTAGAGTACGTTCTATGCTGCTACACAATTTCCTGTTTTTCAATTTCTGTAAATGTAAGAGCATTCAATGTACTGACATGGCATAAAATAAATCCAGCAGCTTTTCACTATGGACCACCGTCTCTTGAACTTACATCCAGCCTCTGTCTGTTTGAACGGCGGACAACTTATGGCACCGACCTTGCTCCTAAATTAAAAGTTTGCTTTCAGCTCTCACCAAGTTCCCTTCTCATTACCAAGTTTCCTACCAAAATTCGTCACAGCCCCACTGGCTCCTCCGAAACTAGATGAACTGAACTGTAAAATTACTCAGTGGAAACTGAAAGCCTAAAATAAATGGAGATGATTCATCCTGGAGCCCCTTGCTATTTCAGGACTTCCCGACAGCTTCCTGGCGCTCAGAAGTAATAAAGGGGTCTGGTTTGACACACCCATTTGTTAACTGGGTGATGCCGTCAGCGCCACACTGGATCCATGTGGGGCCAAAGATGCAAAGGAGACAAGGAGCAGAAAGTTGCCACCTCACCTTTAAAGCCTCATGCACCAGCTCATCCACACCATCATTTTATTTTATTTATTTATTTAAGATTTTTAAAGAATTCCCAAAGCTGATTCTTGAGAATCAGAATCAGTAACTCGTGGTGCCAGGACTAGAAATTTTTCTTAAAAACTAACCAAACAAGACAACCATTCCTCTGGAAGTGCAGCCTACATAATTGATTCATCAACACCTGACCCAACAACGGAGCTCTAAGTCAAAGCCCTCGCCGATGTCTGAAAGGGGAGCTACTGAGCAGGGGTGAGGACATGCCTTCGGAGTGCTGCGTGTTGAGCTCAGACCATCTCGTCCACACCCAGCCCGACCAAGGTCAAGTGCTCAGAGGATGCTAAAACAAGAAAGATGTCGGTCACCAAGAACTGTCCACCTAAGCACTGGCCGAGACACGCAGGCTGGGTCCCCTCCCCTGGGAGCATATACATTTGACTGACCACAGGGTGATTATAAACAGGTGAGCACTAAGCTCACATTTCACAGCACAATTTAGATGATGTGCTCTGGCAAAGAAAAACCATCTGAAGACAACAGTGCTGAGAATTTAAGAAACAAAATATTTTTTATTTTATGAGCAACTCTGCTTTTGTGGCATGTATTCAAAATATATGAGGAGCCCAATCCGGGCTTGATCTTCTCTACGCCAGCAATAGTGTAGGTAACACCTATGGCACACTCCCACGTAGGAGGTGCTGTCCTTAGTGCTGTGTGCTCCTTTTGCTCAAACCGGCTCCATCTGTCTTATTTCAACTAGCTTCTGGTGCAGAATTGTCAAGAATCCTGT
Source organism: Marmota marmota marmota (assembly GCF_001458135.2). Taxonomy (NCBI): domain Eukaryota; kingdom Metazoa; phylum Chordata; class Mammalia; order Rodentia; family Sciuridae; genus Marmota; species Marmota marmota. The sequence goes on from NW_025999913.1 coordinate 18,028,933, forward strand.
CTTTAGACGCAGGTAAAAGGGTCCCTACTCTGAGGCCTCCTGAGATAGAGTCTATCCATCTTCCAGCCATGATCCTCCCTCCTCTAAATAACCAGGGGAACCAACAAGCCCCCTTCTGGACACTCTCCTAGACCCGAGACCTGGGACTCACCCTGTGCAATCTGCTCCCCAGATCCAAACTGATGGTCAAACAATGGATGTGTATTGAGGTGAAGGTGAAGAAATCAATCATTTAATTGAGTAGCACACAGCTTCCATGCATATGTTTTGTGGAGTTTTGTCTGGTTGCCAAGAAACATCTTTGATTCTAGTTTTTACTTTTTTTCCCTTGGTTTCCTAATGTTACATTAGTTTTCTCTGGAAGGGTGAAGATATTAGTTAAATTCTAATTTTATAAGGAGTTCTGCTTTCAATGGATATGGTTTTGTGTTAGTAGCAACTTGTTTGAGGATTTTAAATTCTTACAATAATGGATCCTTAATATTTTAAAATTCTTAAACACATGGCTCCTTTTTGAGAGAAGACCATCTTCCATCAACACTGAATGACGCTTTTCAGAACACACGCCCAGCGTTTTTAGTCAGAAAACAGAATAATTCACCAAATCTTTCAACATCCTTTGGTCCTTTGGCCTCCTGGGATGGATGTAACACTTGGTCTCATGGTCACTTCAGCCAGGGTCCTTCTGATTGCTTTATGACTTAATTACAACCATCGCATTGTGTCTGTAAGACCCGCCTGCCCAGCCCAGTGCAGGCCCTGTGTCACCGAGCAGGGGAAGAATCAGTGGGCGGCTTGTGGGAGACAGACCAGCAGAGGAGCTGCACGTGAGCAGGGAGCTTTTCCAGGAAGACAGAGCATCGTTAGTGGGAGCTGCACGTCCAGCAAGACGGTTCGAGCTGTCAACCTGGGGTACGCCCAACAGCTCCCTTGGTCTTCCTCTTGGGCAGCTCAGGGGCAGAAGCAGTTCCTGTTTGTTCTCTGAGAAAGGCAGCAGCAACCTAGTGGGAAACAATGCCAAGTCAGGCCGCGTCACCAGCTGTACTCAGACCTGAAAACGGGGTTTTACAGTCTTGGATTTGCTTCCAACCTTGGGGGCTACCCGCTAAGTTACAGAAACCCAGTTTCAAGCACCACCCTCCCCGCAAACTGCAGGAAAGTATTGAAGTGGAGTGTAGAGCAAGGTTCTCCATGGGGAGCGACCCGCATCCCCAGAAAACACCGAGCAAGGTCCGGAGACGTGTGTGTTTGTCACGACATGGGATGGAGGGGAGAGCGATGCTGGCGGTGAGTGAGCAGCCTACAAGGCGCAGGACCAGCCCCAGCCACCAAGAACTTCCCTTCCCACCACCAAAGTGCCAAAGCCCAGAGACCCCCTGTAGAGGAGCCAAGTCCTGACAAAAACAGCAAGGACACTGCTACTGCGGAAGCCAGCAGCCTCCCACCCGCCGTGTGCCACCTACACACCCTAAGAAGCACTCAGGTGCTTATGGAGCCAGGCTGGGGCAGATTGAGCGTGTAGGTGGTGCAGAATCAGTGACCGTAGGTGCCATGCCACCCCCTCCCTGCAGAAATCAAAGCGCCTTTAAGGGGACACTCCACTAGGGTTGGGGATCCGCATTTCACAGAGGAGAAAACAGGAGGCCAGGAGAGGTCATCATTTGCTCAAGGTAAACCCAAGGAATCAAATTCAGAGCTCAGGAAACAGAGAGGCAAGACACGGAGAAAATTCCAGAAGAATGCAGGAGAATAGAAAATGCTTTCCGCTGCAGCCATTTGCAGGGCACAGGGATTTTCCACATTCAGGGTCTCTCCTGTTGAGGAAAACGGGGTGCTCACTACTGGACAGCTTGTGTGGTTCTCCCCAGAATCGGCAGCCCCCAGGGGATTCACACCTCCTCCCTGCTCACCAAAGGGCCCCAGCCAACAAACCAAATCCCAGGGCTGTTCTCCAGATGCACATACTGTCAAAGGATGGAACAGACTGCAGATGGGTTGGTCTGTTCAACAAAATATTGCTATAATGGAAAGATGGAGGACATCTGCCCCCAGCCTCCGGCACTCCGGCTCTCAGGCAGAGGGCCGTCCAGGCACCATGGTATGCGTGATGGAAACACCAGTCATGAAATGGCGGCCTGTGCAGCCACTTGTTCCCATGAGCCTTAGGGGAGAATGGCCAGGGCAGGCTGCCGCTCCCCTTTACACCAGCATTAACTGCATCTGGTTATCTAGCCACAGAGATCCCAGCAGGAATGGTTTTCATGCTCCACTAACATTCCTGAAGGGAAACGGGATCATGCAGAAACCCCAGGAGCGCTACGATCCTAGTAATATGCGATCAATAACATTCATGGATGCTGGATCTGTATTGCATTTGTTCATAAGGTCAACATCTTCTTATCTTTATGAAAGGTAAACATCTCTATTTTCCCCCAGACAAAGAGAACCCCTGTGGAAAGAGGTGGAGCATATTCCCAGATAACAGTGTCCAACAAAATGAAGGGTCATTTTCTCCAAGAAACCTGGCTCATTGGGAGAACATGCACTTGCCTATCCTCAGAAACAGAATCATGGAAGGTCAGCATAAGAATGGACTTGGTCATCAAATCCAGGACCCTGCTGGACATTAATCCTCCCAAGAAGATCTCCAATAATAAATCCGTGTTTCTGACTTGATATCTCCAATATGAGGCTTCTGCTCATAGGGATCATCTGCCATCATAAAAGATGCAAACCCTGAGATGACCCAGTGACTTCACCACAGGATGGACGGTACCTTCAAGTTCTCTCCATCCATAAGAATAAGCTCCCTTGTCCAAATTTCTTTAGGTGAATATATTAAAGCTGCCTTGAAGTCCCTAGAGAAGTATTGCTCTTCTTATTTGCAAATATTCACAGTATAGAAATAAACTCATTTTTACCCTGGAGAATAAGAAATACTTGACACATCATTTACTCAAGGGAAATCGCCCCTACTCCCAACTTACGTCCTGTCCCGCCCTGTCCTGTGCACAGGAAAGCTAACAAATGCAAACACAAGCGCAAATTCAGCTACCAACATAAAATCTGGTCCTAAAACTTCCAGACTTTTATTTGGTTCCAGCTCAAAATGATCCATGCAAGGTCATTGGAAATAAGTGGCTCTCTACCTAGCGATGCAGGTGTAAATAATGGCTACTACCTGAGGTGAACGGCAAGGGATACCACCTATGATACTTGAAATCAGTGTATTTTCATATGTAAAATAAGCTATCATCACGGTATGGGGCAGCTGGAGGTGCCCCTGTGCAACACTTACGCACGACTCCCCACACGGGAAGAGTCGTGTCTCTCCATCCTACATCCACAGATGGATAACAAGAAGCTGCCACATCACCCTAGGTTTTCCCTCCTTGTTTACTTGAAAAAGTGCAAGCCGTCCACTCAGGTTGAGAGGCAACATTACTGGAGAAGGCAGCTGCACCGGCTGTACAGTGGACGACTCTTGCCTGTGCTTCATCTAGGGCCTTGTTTAAAAGAGCTTTTCAATTTTAATTAAAATAAAATAGGCCCTGGAAGAAAATGCGTCTCCTCCGGCGAGGGCTGGGTTGGGCTTGCTCTCTGTAATTTCGCCCATCACCCTGCCGGCTGCTGCTTTTCCTCTGCTCCTAAATGGTGTCTAAATGGACCAGCTCTGTTGCCAAGGCAACGGACAGGACAATGCTAAGAGAAGCTACTTAGGACACACTGTGAAAAGCTGAGAAATAAAATTGTTTGACATGAAAGGCGGCATGCCAACAGCCAGGCGACTCTGTTAGAGCTGCACTAGGCACAGAGCTCTGTGGACCCAGCCCTCTGCCCTGGAAATAGCTTCTGGAAAATGGATTCTGTCCGAAGAGGTCGGACAGCTTTTCCCATCAGATTCACTCTGTCTTTCTAACTCAAAGGAGAGAAGAATCTTTAGGTTGTGGTTTCGAAGCATCCACAGTGAATTTTACTTTATACCCACGGATATGAGCAGCCTTTTTTTTCCCTCTCTCTTTCTAACAACGAAGTCTTCTCCCCCTCATGAATAAATTGCAAATATTCTTCTGAATTTTCTAAGATTGTTAATTAAAATCCACTTGATTTAAGCTGCTTCTCCCATTTTGTACTCACAAACCATAAATTATGGAGGAGGTCAAAGAATGAATGGCAATTTGACATGAAGAGGTTGATTTATTGCCTCAGAAGGAGTTTTATACCAGATGTGGCAGGAGTCATAAATTAAATGCTAAATGTTATGTATTATTATGCTTTCAGGAATATAAATGTGTCTAAAATGCTATGCAGGTGGAATTATAAAAATATGAATCTACTCTCCTGGCAATTTTAAAAGGCCCTTTAAAGCTGTCAAAAAGAAAATAAGCTGAAAAACAATCTCAATGGTCCCTGGGATGCCTTTCAGGGCACCCCTGGTTTATAAAAGCCACCCTTTCCCACAGCAAGCTGGACACTGGCGTGTGGCAGCCTGGTGGGGAGAAGATATCAGGAATTCTTTCATCTGGAAAAAAAAAGTGTGAAAGTAAAAAAGGAAACCCAGGGAGCTCTGTGCTTCTGTGACACTGTGACATGTGTCCAGGTCATTATTTCTCATCCGTTCCTCCACAGATGACTGTAATTTAATTTATCAGCTGTCATGTGAAAGCCAATCTGGACATGAGGAAACTTGCCGGGCTCCACCTCGCCAGTGCTGTGGTGTCACCATCAAGTTTTAAATGGTTTAAAATATAAGACCAAGACAGGGTTCAGGTATCCCGAGCTCAGAGCTGGAAATAACTGCAGTGGAAAATTCACTAGGGGGCAGAAGCTGTAAATGCAAAGACTCACTTCAGGGCCGAAGTCCATTCTGAGCTGGCAGTGGGGTGTGCAAGGGCTGATCAACAGCCGAGCCTGCGAGCACAGGCCTCCAGGCCCCACAGGGAAGGACTGTCCAGCAGATCCTGTGCCCCCCTCCTGCCCACCCCTCCCAGGGCCGGCACACACCGTCCGATCACTTAGGCCTTCAGGTGAGGTTTCCATCAGGCCTGCTCTTGCCAGACTTGAAAATCAGCCCCTGCCTGGGGCACCCCTCCCCAGGGGGAGGAGATTGGCAATGCCCCTTGACCCATGCAGAAAGCCAGCCCCGTGGGAGGGGCTCCACATGGCCCACACATACCGTATCCACTGTACGTTCATCCCGGGCGCTGGTGAGGTCTGTGCAAAACAGGTAGCAGAACCGGCCACCTCCAGCCTTCCTGGAGTTCTCCAGCCCAGTTCCTCAGTGGACGCGCCTGCTGCCCATACCTGCCAGGACCTGGCCTCGCGAGAGCCACGGCCAGCTGCATTGTGCAGGAGGAACAGAGCCATGCAGACAGGCAGGACACTGGCCGAAGAAAAGTGAGGGCCACACAAGCACTTGATGCTCTAAAGAAAGCTGCCGAATTTGGCAAACTCTAATAAAACACACCTGGTTACATTTGAATTTCATCTAAACAACAAATGATTTAATAGTGTAATAAGTATGGCCCATACGATAATTGGGATATACTTACGCAAACAATTTTTTTAAAAAGCCTCCATTGTTTCAGATTTTAACCAAATCTCCTGGGACTCTAGGTCTGAGACACTCACTAGCTGTTCCCTTATGGCAATTACTGGATTTTTTCAGCAACAAAGAAGCTTTATTCCAAGGCCACCATGCAGCCTGCGTCCCAGCTTCAGGCTTCTGCCCCAGTCCCCACCATTGCACCAACAGAATCATGGCTCAGCTACAGAGTGGGGGAAGTCAGCCAGGAAATTAAGCTGATGCTCAAAGAGCACAGGGAAGAAAAGGAGCTACTCACACCACAAGATTCCTGGTGCCCATGCGCCCTGTGCCCATGAGCACTGTGGTACGTGGTGAACTGGCACAGAAGGTCAGGCTGGTGGAGCTGGGAGGCACAGCAGCCCTCAGCCTGCACCTGAGGATCTTTCCTACTGAGTCCTGTGAAGGTCATCAGGACAGACTATGCTCTTTTGGATCCCAAGAATAAAAGAAGGAGAATCATCCAACTGTACAAATGCCCAACAGGAGTCCTGGCCCAAAGAGTCCCCTTAAAGGCTGAGAAATGCTGCCAAGACAACTTCAAAACACCTCATACTTCCAGTGTCACAATAAGAAAAAGATTTAAGCATTACTCTTAAAAGTACCTCTCCATTTCTCAAAAATTTTAACACAAATCTCCATGAGCTGGCAATTCCACTCCCAGGTATATCCCCTAAAATTAAAATAGGAACTTGAATAGATGCATGTAGGGTACCAATGTTCATTGTACTTTATGAACAATATCTCAAGGTGGCAATAACCTGGATGATAATTAAAATGTGGCATGTCTATAGAATGGACTGTCAGTCTGACATAAAAAGAAATGAAGTTCTGAAACAGGCTACAACCTGGATAAACCTTGAAACTGCTGTCCTAAGTGGAAATTAGCACACTGAAAGGACAGAGACAGTGCGATGCTACTCGTGAGGTGTCTGGAATCAGCAAGTCCATAGGGACGGATAGCAAAAGGGGGTCCCCAGGAGCTGGGGGGATGAGGGCATGCACGGGTTACTATTGCTCATGGGTACAAAGAACCTGTTTGGGGTGATGGAAATCTTCTGGAAATAGGAATGATAGTTTCCAAAGTACAAAATAAAGCCAGCCATCATTGCTTCTTTAAAATAGAAGTACCTATGGTCTGCCCAGCATGCTAGACCCCTCCTCCTTCCCACACTGGGCCACACGTGACCATTACCTAGGAAACGTGTCCTTCCTGTCTGTGAACACAGAACTAGATGGAGTAGAAGAGACACACAGGCCTCCCTTTACCACAGCCAAGACCAACAGGGGAAGCGGAGGGACGAGGACAGGTCCCTGGCCTGCCTGGCGTTTGTTCCCGGGACTTGAACATAGTGAGAGAAGAGTGTGCGTGAGGTGCCTGGTCTAGGACCACCATGCTCTTGGCCGAGACAGGCTGTGCTCCATTCTCCACGGGGACACGTGACTGCTGAGGTCGTGGCTTTCCATTTTAATGGAGCACAAACTCAAAGGATCATTCCCAAAGGATCCTGATGCAGGAGACCACTGTCACATGAGAAGGACCACCTCCACCCATACGGGGATAAGAAGACACCACAAAGGCTTTTTCCTCATTTCCTCTTCCAAACATGTGTTCTTCTCAGATGTCTTCAGCTACTGGGAGCAGAGGATGTTTATCCTGCATTTCCGGGCAATCTTAATCATACAGCTATGTTTTCCTCCCAGACAAGAACGGAGAGGCAACTGCACTGAACATTCACATACAAAGCAGAGTTGGAAAGCGTTCAGTCCCTGTATTCAGTATAAATACCCACTCGCTTCTCCCCTACTCTTAACCAATGGCTAAGAAGAGCTGGATAAATGTATTCAGGTCAGTGTGGATGGAGCAAGGCCAAGTCTGCAGCCTCTCGGGGCGGGGGTGGTGGTGGTGGTGTGCTTTAAATCTCATTGCAAAGAATGCAACATGAGTAGGGACTTGTGCAAGGGACAAATAATCTCATGTTAATGGTACACATGTGTGTCACCCCACAACAAAGGGGAAGAGCACAGGGGGAAAGTCAGATTCGGACAGTTCACAAGCAAGCACAGCTAGCTCCTGCCAGATCTGGTTTTGGAGACACAAAACTGCCTCTTCATGAGGTAAGACGGGCAAAGACAAGGTTCCTGGTTCAATCCACCTGTGCACCTAGGAGGACTCTCAGAGGCAGAGCCCGCGGGGCAGCCCTTGCTCCCATCCCATCCTGCACTTGAATAAGCAGCTCCTAAGGATTCCAAACATGGAAGCAGACAGGTACATCCACCCATCACTCCTGGTTAAACCGTGAAGTTGTGGCCGTGCCACCATCACAACCTTCACCAGCTCAATGACTTTCCAGGCTGCTTAGAATTTGGGAAAAGTGACCTTTTGGGATATAAAATTATGCACGTGCTTTAAATGTTGATCATACATACAAAAGGCTATGTTTTTATAATATAGAAAACCTGTTAGGAGAATTCTAGTTAAAGATGGTGAACATTTAACTCTGCTTCCAGCCAAATTACACTAACATAGGAGCAAAGAGATTAAACAATCCTAAATTCAAATACAAGTGGAGAATATAAAATAGGAGCAAAATCTCTGAACAACATCAAATAGAAAGGATGTGTTGTAATGCAGTCTTAGGTCCGAGAAAATCTGAGCTGGGTCACTGACTGTCCCTGAGCCTGTTGCATGCTTCCCAAGGCCAGGGACCCTTTGCATGTGATGCTGTGTCACAAATGGCTCACCCACTGAGCGGCAATGCATGGCCTTCATAACTCCATGTAGGGCCCTGCCATCCATCGTCAGTGGGCAGTGGGAAAGGCTGGGAGTTATCCTGATTACAACTCAGATTAGTCAAGAGTGGGGAACTGGCACCAGGCAGATCTGAGTAGAAGGATACACACGAGGCAGGGAACAGAAGTATGGCTGAAATTCCATTTAGTACCTGGTCCCTTCTCTACCGGAAATCAGCATGTGTCCTCTGAGGGAAAGACGGAGCAGAGGGCCTCTGGTCTGCAGGAGACCACCACAGCCAAGAACAGGATGCAGTGCCTGCAGGGGCTGAGTGTGCAGAGACTGCCTGGAGCTCCTGCCCTGTTCCCCCTCAGCCTGGAATTCTCGCAGCCAGGCCCGTATGTCGTAGGCAACAGTGGGAAATAGCATTCTCTAGAAAATCTGACTGTCCAAAGGAACTTTTAAATCTAAATTCAATAGCATAAGGGATCCAAAAGACATCCAGGAAAATAACCCTCCTGTGAAGACCAGGATCCGCAGGACCCCCTGTGTGTGCCCTGAGTTTGTGTTTCCTTGCTCTTAAACATAAGAAATGGCAGTAACTCCCAGATACTTGAGGAGAGTATCGAAGATGAACACCAAAAAGTGAAGGAAAAATAAAATTTGAAGAGAACAGAGATTTAGCAATAGCCAAGCCTATGGAAAGTTCTGCCTGATGAGGTTGTCATCGCTTATCTGGAGATCTTAGACCCCACAGAGGGCTGAGGTGTCACTTAGAGGAGGGGCTTTAGGACCCGACTCAACCCCAGGGGGATGGAGTCTGCAAAAACAGCGACTGGATTTAGGTGACTGTATCCTAATCAAAGCCCCCCACGAAGGCTCTGGGTGGCCTGATTATCAGCACTCTGCTGCCAGGAGGGGTGACCACGCCCAGGGGACATGGGGACAACTGGAAGTGCCGCGTTCAGAACTTCGCTGGACTCTGACCCAGGTGTCTCTCAGCTGGTCCTAATCCATATCATCTCACTAAGAACCACACCTGAGTGGAACAGCCTCAGCGAGTCCTGACTCCTACCTGTGAATTACTGTACCTGACAATTTCCTTGTGCACCCTCAAATTTTTACTTGGTGTCAGAAGTGAGGGTGGTCTTATGGACTAGACCCTGACCTTACATAAGAAGAACAGATTGTTCTCAAAAAAAAAAAAAACCCTGTTATTAATTCCTCAAGAGAAGACCCATGGACAAGGAAAATGGCATGATAGAAAGAGGTGTTCAGAGAATATAAAACATTTTCTTTGAAATTAAAATCAATGACATAATAAAAAATCCCGATAGAATTTTAAGAAATTAAACTTTGGAAATTTCTCAGAAAGGAAAACAAATAGACATAAACTGAAAAACAGTGGGGAGGAGAAATAAGCAAATAAAGGATGCAAAAATTAAATAGTAAGCGTATTAACAAGAGCAGAGAAAGTGAAGGGAAAGTGTTCAGAGTCTTAATAAAAGCTGTGGAGACTGGAATGCAGACAGTTCCATCCTGGAAGGACTGACCTGGCAGATGAGAAAGTCCAGACGGGGTGTGAAAGAGCTGTGGTGTGGTGAGATTCCACACCAGGGGAGCCAAGAAGAGATCATACAGACTCTCAGAGGGGAAAAGACGCTTCACTTACAGGAGTTGACAATCACCAGTTTGAAGAACCTAGTGAATCAATGTGTTTTCCCTTCTGATGAGCAGGAGTTTCCACTGGCTAATAAGGCAATTTATGCATCAAATACAGATGGGCAGCGATGGATTAAAAAACAATTAAATATTTAAAAGGGCAATCATTAATACATTAGTCTTCAGCTACTCAAATAAGAGATAAACAAAATCCATGTCATGGAAGAGGTTTCTACAGCACCACTCTTTCTCTGAAAACTGGTAATTAAATGGAAAGGATTGCCTACCTCCTCTGGTATGAACCCCAGAGCTCTCCTGAGCAGGATGAGTGCTTCAATCAGAAAATGTCCAGCTCGTTTGTGAATAAGAATGATAGAAAAATCACCACCTGCACCCTCCATAATGAGATCACTGATTTAGACAATCGCCCTCAGAGGACATTAAAGCCACTGGTAAAAAGACCGAGAACCTCACGCAGAAGAGCCAGCGATCTGTACTTGAAGAACTTCTCAGTCATGGGAAAATTAAAAGTGAGAGGCCCCTATTGCCTACAGAACATTCTTAGGAAGCAACCCTGAATCTAATAAAGGCTCTAAACCTTGTTCTGGTCTACAGAAACACGGACGTAGAGAACAAGGTTAAGTCTACCTGGAGGAGGCCAGCAGCCTAGTGCAGCACTGATGCAGGGAGGTCTTGGTGCATCAATAGCCACCAGCACAGGGAGCCGGAGGTAAACGTGGGAAGCAGTGGATTTGAGATTAAGAGACTTCAGAAACCCAGCAACCAAATGCAAGGATTGGAATTTAATTTAAATAAAGTAATTAGATATGGGCTTAGTTTTTTAGATGTGACATGGTGTCTTGCTTTACATAAGGCAATGCCTACATTTTCCTGAGAAGATTCTTTCTGAATAAATTGGAGGTGAAATTAGATGCTTCTTCTTGGGATTTCTTCTCAAATATTTCAGGAAAACAAACGAAGATAGTGGTGGTTGGAGAGAACGCTGAACCGAGTAGCAGATGTTGATCCCTGTTGAGGCTGGCAGGTTGGATTAAGTGGGTACTTTCTTTCTTTTTCTTCTTTTTTTTTTTTATTATGGAGGATAGAAGCCAGGGGCATGCTACCACTGAGCTGCATCCCCAACCCTTTTAATTTTATGTTGAAACAGGATCTCACCAAGTTGCCAGGACTCTTGGTCCTCCTGCCTCAGCCTCCTGAGTCTCTGGGATTACAGGCATGGGCCACCACATCTGGCTGTACTCTGCTAGTCTGTGTGTTTAGAAGTTTTCATGATAAAATGTTATGTGGAATTTTGAAGGAAAATGATTTCTAATTGAGAATTATAACCTGTATGGCTTTTTAAATTTAGGACAAAAATCAAATAAAGACACTTTCAGACATGCAAGATGTCAAATAACTTTCATGAACGTTTCTACCTTCCTCAGGAAGCCACAGGAGGATATGCCCAATCAAAATAAGGGAATAAATTGAGATGGAGAACAGCTTTGGGCCCAGGAACATGTAAGAGAGGTAAAGATGGAAATGAGAGAAGTGAAGTGAGATCTCAGGGTGTGATTGAGCCAGACAAGGATGAGCCAGAAAACTTGGGGCGGGTTCTTCCAGGAGAGAAAAGTGCACACATGTCGGCTGTGAGAGAACCTATCCAGCTGCGGGTCATGAACTGATGGGGGAGATCTGAAGATAGAAACCGTTCTAAATCCAAAGGCAATTAAGTAAATGTGTTTTCAAAGATAATCAAAAACTGTGGGGAAAAAAAATGTTAGTCAGAACAGCAAAACTCTTCAGAATACATTGCATGGCTCAGCCATGAACGGTTTCAATACCATCTTGATAATGTGCAGAATTTCAACCCATCCGATATTACGAAAAACTATGTGGAGAACAGGAAATAGAGAGCAGGCATGTGCGCAGTGTTGTTCCCTGGAGTGCTCAGAAGGGAAAACCCAACTCTCCTCATCCAGAGCAGCGACGATAAATAATGTTTAAAGCTGAAATAGGAAGCAATAATATGCCAAACAACAACACAGGAATAAATACAAAATATAGTTTCTTTTAGGGAGATGGGGGAGCGTGGGGGAGGGCATGGCATGGATACATTGGTTTTCCTAATAAGTATTGTAGAAATATTTGGCTCTTTTAACTCTCTGCATGTAACTTTGACAAATATAGAAACTTAACAGAAATTGCATAGAAAGAATATAAACAGGTATGTAGAGAAATGGAATTAGCACCAAAAGAATCAGCTAGAAGAGTTGAGGGAATTATCTGAGAGGAACAAGAAATATATGCAAGAGTAGTTTTGACTTTAAGAATTAAAAATAAATAATAAAATAATAATGAGTCCTTCTGGGACACCTTGGTCTGACCACGTAAAAGGGGATATGGTCTGGGGAGAAAGGGGTTTATCTTATTTCAGTTGCAACAGCACAGGGTAATTATTCCTACAACGAAAGTCATGTTTTCCCCCTTCAGGGAGAGCCTTGTTATTTCAATTAGACATATATTCACTAACAGGCCCATAAATATTTCTAATTAGCTTGTTTGCTGCCATTTTATGAGACTGCATTCAATTAGCACCCACATTCTGTAAAACTGGAAAGAGAGTCTTGGAAGATTGTGATTTCCCTCTCAAAGGAGGAAGGAGGATGGATCACATGTCCGACAAGAGCTCTCATTAGGCTCGGGCCATTTATAGTGCATGTTATTTGGTGCAACATGCTTATCAAACTTGGAAAAAAGGCTAAAAGTGAGTGGCAGTTTCAACCAATTATTTTCAGGCCCCAAAGCAAACATGATAGAAGGGTGTAAGTAAGACACCAGCGGAGAGACAGCGGGCACCCACCGTCAGGCTTCCCCCTCGTCCTGGAGGAGACTGAGATCTCCGCCATGACCCGAGGATGGGCCCGGAAACCAAGGGTTCAGAAGCACATCAGAGCCTCCAAAGTCGGACGGAATGAGCTTTGGCCACAGGAAATCTGTCTCATTCAGAGAGGCCTAGAATATAGACCCACCACCATCATCATCATTATCATCAGGATTTTGGAACGCTGAGGAGTGGATGTGGCTTAAAGAATAGTGGGGAAAAGACACACGGAGAATCTGGACACTGCAGAGAGTCATTGGAAGCAAAGAATTTGGGCATCTGTGGAAGTAAAGATGAATAATAGTTTCAATATGGCATGTGATCGTTCAAAAAATATCGACTGCATTTTACCAAGTACTACCTACCTGCCAGACACTGTGCTTGACAGTTTATGCACGCTGTGTCTAACAATCACAGTAATTCTGAAAATGTAGTGGGATTAGCCTCAGGGAGGCCCTGACACTCAGGGAGAAAATGATCTGTGTAAGGTTCCCGGGTGACAAGAAGTAGAGATGGTGTTGTGGCCTCTCTGGGTCCCACACAACTTTCAATTCTCACTCTCTTCCTCTGGATATATATTACAAACAATTTCCCCATGAATCTTTATAAATCACTTTAGATGGTCTCCAGATAGCCCTATAATATAGGAAGGACTCATTACTGTCAATCCTCAAAGGACAAAACCTTGACTTGGAGAGGCAGAGCAATTCATCTAAGGCCACCCAGCTAATCAGCACCAGAACTGGGACCCACCCAGACCATGTGGTTCTATGTTCACCACCTTCTCAGTCCATCACAACACCTACGCAAGATTAGGGCCAGTGCCTGCCCCTTGTGCAGAAGTTCCAGAATAACCCTTTTTAGGTTTAAAATTAGGTGGCCATATGTGACATGTCATCCACACAGGGAAGCTTTCAAGAATAGAAGGGGTGGTGAGGAGTCACACACTGAGCAGCAGGCATAGGCAGTCTCACCCAGCAAACCAGAGCCTGAAGTTAACATGGGAAGAGGAATGGCCATATATTCACATATGGCCATTGCTCCCATGGACTCCTTCTTCTTGACATAGTGAAAAAACAATCATTTCTCTCTGCCTCAATTTAGCTGTTGCCTCTGACCTCAGCTGGGGAAAGCCTATTTAAAGAAGCCACATCTACCTTGTGTTCCATTTTCTTTTATATGTTAGTGGTTCCTACTTCCTAGAATCCAGCTTAGCAAACTAAAGCCTGCGGATCAAAGGATGCTCCCCTGCTGCCTGTTGCAAATAAAGTTTTATGGGAACACAGCTGCACCATTTGTTTAAATACTGCCCATAGCTGCTTTTGTGCCAGAACAGCATAATTAGGCCCTCCTTGGCTCCTTACAGCAGGAGGGTCCCTTCCTGCTCCTGCCTCAGCCCCCCACTCCACACCCCACATTGAGCACTCCCACACCTGGAGCATTCCCGGCAGGGCTTTGTGTGCCTGTCTCCCTTGGGGAACACTCTTCAGAGTCCTTCCAGGTGCTGGCAGGGTGCAGCGCTTAGGGGGTCATCTGACATGCAGGAAGCACTCATTGCTACTTTAGTCACAACATCACCTTACGTCAACCCACTTCTCATCCATGAAGGAACAGAGTGAACAATGCCTCACAGTGAAGGACTGTGGACGTGTCACACTGGAACACGACAGGCACGGATTGCACCGAGGTCTTAATGCTGAGACTTGGCTGTGCAGGACCCTCCCTCATCATTTGCTCCCCTAACCCGTGCCCCGCCTGCACACTTAGAAGATCCTGGAGAAGCTAAAACCACAGCCCCAAGAGCTTCTCGGGATTATTTCCAACACTGGTCTTGACAATCTGAAAAGGAACAACCGAGCCCAATGGGAAGGTAAAATGTGGCACCTGGAGCCACCAGAGTGCTCCTTTATGAACCTCTGCTGCACCCCCATTGTTCACTGAACCCCTGGATTTATGAATGATCTTGTATTATGCTAATTCTGACTTTTCTCTCTATATTTGTAACATTTGGTAGAATATTAGTCACAGAGTCTGCTGACACCATAAAGGAAAAAGCTCATGTTAGAAATGCACACGTCCCCTGCACCCAGGGAGCTTGATTCTAGGCTGCCAGCCCCTCCATCGAGCGCTGCTCAGGGTTCCCTGCAGCGTGGATAATAACAGGGCCTGGCCTGCTGTTCTCCTGCAGATGCATGAGCTGGCACTGGAAGCACTCATGAGGAGGGGAAGATTCTCCCAAAAGGGCTCGATAGAAAACACCAGGGAGCTACAGCACGGGAATGTCTATGCCTAACCGGCCTCAGGCACCAAACACCTGATAAATGTGAGGTTGATGACACGGTACCTGATAATGCAGAGATGGTCCAAATCCGGAATTAAAACCTCATGCTAAGCTTAGCTGTCTGATTGCAGAGCCAATCCTGGTCAATAAGGGCTCGAGAATTGATATGGAAGGAAATGCCTTTCTCACTCCCAGAACTTCAGAATGCTGGAAAAAAATAATATTTGAAAAGAAAAAAAATAGTTTTACGAGATACTTTCAAACTCAAACTGAGGAAAATGAAATTCTCAAGTGTCAGAAATCAGGAAGGAGAAGTAAGACAAAATGCCAATGAAAAAGCAAAATGCAGATGCCTCTCTGGGGGCAGCAAAGGAGCTGAGGGGCACACAGATGAACAGGGGAGGGCTCTGACACTCCCATCAGGAAGGGGCTGGCGGTCCAGTTTCCAAGTCCAGGAAGCCCAGGGGCCTGGAACTGAGGCACCCACAGCAATCACAGTCTTCACAACAGGATCCAGAAAAACTCCTCCTGCCCGTCCACACCAGATGGGGGACTTGTTGTCACACGCGCATTGCAAAGGAAGGGAGGGAAACTCCATGCTAAATCATTAATTGTGCAAACCAGAGAAAGCACCAAGCCTTCATCAAAGAGGCAAATAAAGCACATGTTTCAAGAAATGTAAGGTGAGGCTTCTGCACTAGACAGAGGTAGAGAATGACCTTGGGAGCAAGAGGGGCCATGACAGAAGGTGTGAGAACAGTCAGCGCTATGCTTAGAGGACAATTCCTCATCACTGCATCCGCGGACAGACTCAGCCAGGTGGAAATTCTTGTCGTCAGTGTTTGACAAATCAGAATGTGGAGGTCTAGAACTCAGTGGCCAAAGGATTCCACGGTTTTAGGTGGTGAGGCCAGGGTTAGAATCTAGGTGAGCCCAACTCCAGAACTTGAGCATGTGACCTTCATGCACTTCTAGCATACATGGCAGTAACCCTCCCACATCACCAGAGAATCACTCCAAGGACATCTGATGTTCCAGGTTTAAGTGGAAGGAAGATGCATCGGAAAACAGAATATGCTCACCTCCCTGGTTCTGAAATCACTCAAACTAAACATTCCTATTAGTTAAATATCTTATTTGGAGTAGACATGTGAAAAAGCTTTACTTGGGCTGATTTTTAAAGCAACTCAGTTATTTGAGGGACCCAGAAATCTAAGAATTTTGCTTCTACCCATACCAATTCCATTTTCTCAGTCACTAGGAGGGGTATTATTATGTTTTCACAGACAACAATACCAAGATTTGGAGAAAGTCAATTTGTAGAGAAACTTATTTAAATTACCAGGTCAGTATTTAGACTCAGATATTTTGTAAGATACAGATGTACATATATATATATATATATATATATATATATATATATATACACACACACACACACACACACACACACACACACACGGATTGATTGGTTAATTCTGAGACATTAGTAGGGGCCCTGAAAGGCATCAGACCATCTCCAGATGTCCAAATAAACAACCATTACCTTGCTTTACTTCAAAAATGTAATATAAGCTTGTCATTTATCACTTTACACATTTTAAAAAAGAAACCCTGACTAGTTAACTGGTAGTTGACCAAATTAACATAAAGTCAAAATAAAACCAAAAAGGTTAAATTTGATGTCTGAAGATCACAGAGCAAACCAGATCTTCTTCGTACTCTAAGCCTGCTCTTCTGTGGCTCAGACCACACGCCTCCTGGTGACTATTCTTGGCAAAGACAGAGGCGGGTAGATGGCCACAGTTGTTTGGCTGTACTGGTTTCATCTTGTGCCTTACTTTCCAGCTAAGTATTTTATACACAAATATCTCCCATGAATGAAAGCCACCGAAATTACATGAATCTTACCAGTGGAAACAGGATCCTCTTACTAATGAGCAATTATCATCCCCACCCCTTTTATAATGTGGCTCATTTCACAAAAGCCACAGCTTGCATCACATTTATAAAAATACCACTGAATTACACCCTCTGGGCAGGAAAATTGGTTTAGTGACTCATGATCTCAGTCTCTCTTTTCAATGCCTGTTAATTCTATAATTCTGTCTTTTATTTTCTTTTTTCCCCTGCATTTGGGGGAGATAAGGAAAGGGAAAAGGAGAGAAAGAAAACACAAACAAGCATACCATTATTTTCTGAGCAAACTGAACAAAAGTAATGTCAGAGAACTGGGTCGCATCCCATTAAGGCAACCATCCAGAGCCATCACATGGCCTAGGAAGCAGCTTAAAAGCCCCTCCACAGCAGTCAAAGGGGACACAAGTATCAAATCCAACAGGATTTCATCTCCGTGGTGGATGCCAGCTACGAGCAGTGCCAGAGCCCTGAGTTCCAACTTGAGACACAGAAAAGAGGTCATTGTCGGAGTCTGAGTGTAAGCTCCGACCTTCCAGAGCCCGCCCTTCCCTCTCCCCCTCTCCATCTCTCTCTCTCTCTCTCTCTCTCTCTCTCACACACACACACACACAATGTTGCAACATCAAAATCCAGAGTTCTTTGGTTACTATTTCAATGGGTTGCTTCATAATATTTATGATTACATAAGAATCAATTGGTAATAATGTGCTTACAACTTGTTTTAATCAGCTACTTTTTAGACCTTTATTTTATCTATTTATTTATTTTTAACGTGGTGCCGAGGATCGAAGCCAGTGAGAACCTCACACACGCTAGGCAAGTGCTCCACACTGAGCCACAACCCGGCCCTCTGCAGTGACTAAAGAACCCACCAGAACAACTGCAGAGAAGGAAGTGAACGAGGGCTCCTGGTTTCAGAGGTCTTAGTCCATAGAAGGCCAGCTCCATTCCTGGGGGCTTGAGGTGAGGCAGACATGGTGGTGGAAAAGTGTGGCAGAGGAAGCAGCTGATTCGAGATCAGACCCAGAGAGAGACAGACTCCGCCCTCCAGATACAAATATATGCCCAAGGCCACGCCCCCAAGGAAGCACTTCCTCCAGCACACCCCACCTGCCTCCAGTTACCACTGGCTTAATCCCATCAGGGATCAACTTGCTGATTAGGTTAAGGCTACAGCCCCATCCTTTCTCCTCCAGATCTTCTGGCATTGTCTCACACATAAACTTTTGAGGGACACCTCACATCCAAACCATAGCACAATCCTTTACGAATAACTGGGAAATGTGGAAGGTAACCCCACAAACTCCAATTTCTCCTGGTGTCCTGGGTTCCCCAGTCCCCCCATAGATTTGCTGTCAAGGACTGGAGTGATGATTTGTGCTCACTGTCGTATTATCAACAGTAAACAGCAGAATGCATCTTCACACACACTGCCAGCCAGGTCCTCCTTCTCTACCCTGGGGGAGGGAAGTTGAGTGAGAGGGGGTGTGGGGAGAGAGGGTGCGGCGTCTCCTAATCAACAACCAGTGTGGGTACAGAGGTATTGGCGGCTGGCCAATCCCCTCCACAGCCTGCTCCTGCTTGTCTGAGATCCATGCTACAGAGCTGCATTCTCTTCCACTCGCCCCATCTGCAAGCGTTTCCTGGCAGAACTATGCCTCAGGTCTCAGAGGATGATCAGTCAGGTGTCATCCACTCATTAATTCACTCAGCAAACCTCCCCTGACCATGTGCTTTGTTCTAAGAACTCCAAGAGGCAGTGGAAGTTCAGAGACCAGTAACTGCTCCTCGTCCTGGAGACACATACTGTCAACCAGAGAAGATTCCATATGGTCCAATATTTTAAAATATCATTCCACTTTGGAGAGATTCTATTTTGCATTTTTCAGGACTATTCTTAACATCTACTAAAATTGAAACAAGTCATATTCATATGGGCTAATTTTGGAAAGGCAGCCCACACACAAAGGTAACAATGTCCTCTCCTTGGTAGGGTCTGGTCTGGTCTGTTTCAAATAGAGACCCCAAGTTTTATGTTGATAGGTGTATAGCAAGCATCAAAATCATCTTTCCCTCTTGGAATAAAATTATCATTGAACTCCTGGTCTCCTGAAATAAAATTAACAAACCTCCCTTTATTTCTAAGTTTCTTCTCAAAATATTTCCTTAAAGTGGAGCACACAGCTTTATATGTTTTCCTATGGTTTTTTTTTTTTTTAGATTATTTAAAGTGTGCCTCCCAGAGAAGGGGTCCTTCACTCCCCTGGCCTCCTCCATCAATACCCTACCCTCATTGTGGAATTGAATACCCATCTTGATGTAGAAAGCAGGTAGCCCTTGGTACCCATCCTGTGCCCCATTTTACCATCTGTCTGTTAATGCCTTCAAAACTCACAGGTTGATCAGGCTCTGCAGCTCTCAGGAGTGTTACATCTGAATGAGAGGTGGAGGAATTTTGTCTCACCCCACTGGACCACCAAAGGAGGTCCCTAACTGGCAATGGTTTGACTTAACAATGTTTTGACCTCACACCGGTGCAAAACCAATATGCATTCAGTGGAAGCCATCCTTCAGATTTTGAATTTGAACTTTTAAAAATTTTATTTACTTATTTAAATTTATTTATTTATTTGTTCTAATTTGCTATACATGACAGAATGCATTTCTCTTCATAGTACACAAATGGAGCACAATTTTTCATTTTTCTGATTGTACACAAAGTAGAGTCACATCATTTATGTCTTTATACATGTACTTAGGGTAATGATGTCCATCTCATTCCACCATCTTTCCTACCCCCATGACCCTTCCCCTCCCTTCCCTCCCCTTTGCTCTATCTAAAGTTCCTCCATTCCTCCCATGCTACCCTCCACCCCCAATATGGATCAGCATCCACATATCAGAGAAAACATTTGGCTTTTGATTTTTTGGAATTGGCTGACTTCACTTAGCATGGTATTATCCAACTTCATCCATTTACCTGCAAATGCCATGACTTTATTCCTTTAATGCTGAGTAATATTCCATTGTGTATATATACCATAGTTTCCCTATCCATTCATCTATGGAAGCACATCTAGGTTGATTCCACAGTTTAGCTTTTGTGAATTGTGCTGCTATAAACATTGAGGTGGCTGTGTCTCTGTAGTATGCTGTTTTTAAGTCCTTTGGGTATAGACCGAGGAATGGGATAGCTGGGCCAAATGGTGATTCCATTTCAAGTTTTCCAAGGAATCTCCATACTGCATTCTATATTGGCTGCACCAATTTGCAGTCCCACCAGCAAAGTATGAGTGTGCCTTTTTCCCCACATCCTCGCCAACACTTATTGTTGCTTGTTTTCTTAACAACTGACATTCTGACTGAAGTAAGATGAAATCTTGGCATAGTGTTGATTGGGGTTTCTCTAATTGCTAGAGATGTTGAACATTTTTTCATATATTTGTTGATCGATCATATACATTCTTCTGAGAAGTGTCTGTTCAGTTCTGTGGCCAATTTATTGATTGAGTTATTTGTTTTTTGGTGTTAGGTTTTTGAGTTCTTTATATATTGTGGAGATTAGTGCTCTGTCTGAGGTGCATGTGGTAAAGACTTTCTCCCATTCTGAAGGCTCTCTATTCACTTCACTGATTGTTTCTTTTGTTGAGAAGAAGCTTTTCAATTTAAATCCATCCCATTTATTTATTCTTAATTTTATTTCTTGTGCTTTAGGAGTCTTATTAAGGAATTCAAGACCTAATCTGACATGATAAAGATTCAGGCCTACTTTTTCTTCTATTAGGTGCAGGGTCTCTGCTCTAATTCCTAGGTCTTTGATCCACTTTGAGTTGAGTTTTGAGGGATAGGGGTTAAATTTCATTTTGCTGCATATGAATTTCCAGTTTTCCCAGCACCATTTGTTGAAGGGAATCGACAAGAGGTGAAAGACCTCTACAATGAAAACTATAGAACGCTAAAAAAAGAAATTAAAGGAGACTTTAGAAGATGGAAAGATCTCCCCTGTTCTTGGATAGGCAGAATTCATATTGTCAAAATGACCATACTACCAAAAGCACCATACAGATTTAATGCAATTCCAATCAAAATCCCAATGACATTCCTCAGAGAAATAGAAAAAGCAATCATGAAATTCATCTGGAAAAATAAGAGACCCAGAATAGCTAAAGCAATCCTTAGCAGGAAGAGTGGAGCAGGTGGCATCACTATAGCAGACCTTAACTATACTACAGAGCAACAGTAACAGGAACAGCATGCTTTGGTTCCAAAACAGACCAACAGACCAATGGTAGAGAATAGAGGACACAGAGACTAACCCACATAATTACAGTTATCTTATATTAGACAAAGGTGACAAAAACATACAGTGGAGAAAAGATAGCCACTTCAACAAATGGTGCTGGGAAAACTGGAGATCCATATGCAGAATGAATTTGGATTGAGCGAGTGCTGCACAATCCTCTCTTACAATGCTGAGCAGTAGCAGCAAGCCACAGGCCCCCAGTGGCCACATAACCTCAAGAGAGAGAACCAATGCTCCAGTGTTCAGGGTTGCCAAGCCAGGATGCTGGGTGGTCAGGTGACTAAGTGCACTTTTACTTACAACACATTCAAGTTGCCCTGGCTTCACGGGAACCACGGGTCACAAATCTATCTCAGTCTACCAGGAGAGGTAAGTCTTTTCTTGCTCTCTCTTTCCTTCAACATGTTTATTAATAATTCACTGCTTACACATTGTTTTGCACTGGAAATACAAAGTTGAAGAGATCAACATTGAAAAACTTCCAGAAGCGTCCACTAGGAGGACTTTTGCTTAAGTGAGAAAGCACCTCTACTCAGATGGCTGGCCTTTCTGACATTAAGATAAAATGTTGAGTATTACCAACCAGCTTTTACAAATCATGAACACTGGAAACTGGCTAGAAAACTTGTCTGTTTCTTCTTGAAAAGACGTATTTGATGTATTTTTGTTTTTCTTTGAAAAAGTTTGTGTTGCCGTTTATAGATTTATCTTCGTAACAATATATCGTTTCCATCAGCAACTATCTGTTTCTCCTTTGTCTTAGTTTAAGAAAGGCAGTCCATGGCTGTGCTATTGTTTGCAAGTGACATGGCAAGCTGTGCTCCAGCCACACCCCAGCTTGGCCTCTCAGGACTTCTGCTGTCCCCCAGGACCCACCTGCCACCCCACCCCAACCACACATGGAAAAGCAAACAGCCCAAGCATCTTAGTACTGCTCTGAAGGGCTTTTCTTGCCCTTTCCTTGCTTACTTTGAAAACTCCAGCTTCCCTTCAAGTCTGAAGCCCAATGTCACTCTCCGTATGAGACCCCCTCGGCCCCCACTGCCTGCACTCTCACCTTCTCCCTCACCTGCACGCCCTAGCACAGCCTCTCCCACCTTCGGGTGGGGCAAGGTTTCATGCAACACAGACCCAGCATCTGCCTGAACTAGCACACAGATTTCTGGTTACTCCTGATGAATCCATAAGCAAGATCTCCAGAAACAGATTTGCACATGGGTCTTGAACTTGGCGAGATGTCTTTAGTTGACGTTATTGTTCTCTGCTTTATTGTGTTTGGGGGTACATTTCATTGTAGTTTCTGTTGTCTGAAGGTCATAAACTAATCAGTTCACACACACTCCTGCAAGAAGGTGACACAGACAGCAAAAAGAACCTGGTCCCTGAGGATTTTCTCCAATTTCATGAACAGAACCTAGACAGGTCAACAAACAAATAAATCCACGCAAATACCAAACTTTCAGCACAAATGGAAGATAAAAATCACTATAATTTAAAATTTCCTGCATTTAAAAAAAATAAATAGTGAGTCCCAGCAAAGCTTTCTCACGGCCTATTCAGAAGGCTGGAGGTGCAGGAGGAGGAAGGGAAGGGGGAGGGAAGGACACCCAGAAAAACTGCACAACTGAGGGAAAGGGGGTCAGTCAAGCCCAAACCGTCAGAGTGACGAACACTGGCAGAGTCAGAGAAGGGACTTAGAACTGGCTGCACTACTTAAGGAGATAGTCTGAAAAGACACATCCTCGAGAAGAAGGAAATAAAAGGGAAGGAGACGGGGCCCACAGGAGACTGTCAAGTGAAAACTGGGAAAGATTTCTCGAGGATCCTCCCTGACAATATTCCAGAACTAAGCAGCGAAGCTCTGGACCTCCTGACCTGTGCTGCCTATGGAGGAAATGAAACTCCTTTGACAGAGGATGACAAACTGCAGCCTGGGAGGTCACAGCCTGGTCTGCCACGCCAGTCAACCCAGCGTGCAAATGGGCACAATTTCCTCCTCTCTGAAGTCACCATGAAAAGAACACAAAAGGAAACACGAAGATCTCAACTGGTAAAAAATCCTCCCAAATAAAGAATCGATCAAATGAGTCATTATGAGGTCCAAGAAAACTGTGACCCAAGGGAAATTCATGTCATTCTACTGGAGATATGAAAATAAACACGACTTAGGCGATAACCAAGAATCAAAATGGGGGATACCTGAGGAGAAGGGAAGCCAGTGGGGTTAGTCTCAGGGAAGAACTGGAGGAAGGCAACGGTGGATCATAAAGTCAGTCCAATTTCCTGGTGCCCCCATGATATCCAAAACAGACTGGACAAATATGTAATGAGGAATAGTGAAAAAAGGCAGAGAAACAATCATGAGAATAAAAATGTTAAAGAAAAAAGTGAGGGCTGGGGATGTGGCTCAAGCAGTAGTGCACTTGCCTGGCACGCGTGCGGCCCGGGTTCGATCCTCAGCACCACATACAAACAAAGATGTTGTGTCTGCTGAAAACTAAATATTAAAAAATTCTCTCTCTCTCTCTCTCTCTCTCTCTCTCTCTCTCTCTCTCTCTCTCTCTTAAAAAAAAAGAAGTGAAAGGCTTCAGAGAGAAATTGGTCAAAATGAGAAACAGATAAAGAAAATTCAGTAGATGTATAAGTGGAGTCCCTGAGATGAAAACTGATGCAATGAGATAGAATTAATATTTTAAGCTTCAATTCAAGAAAACTTCCCAGCGGTTCATCTATGCACAAGTACTGTTGACTAAAATAAGAAAACTTTCTTGCAGAAGACAAGTTTAAATTTAAATTTCCATAAAATAAAAGAAAATCTGAACCTACATTAGTAATAGAATCAACCAAATACTTGGGAAAATTGATATGAAAAAGATCAATTTCAAAACTTAGTTAAGAGTTTTTAATGTATTAAAAAAAAATCCCTGAGGTCTCTATAAAGAGAAAGATAATTTCTGTGGCATATTTCTCAGAATTACATCTTTGCAAGGATGGAATGGCATTTAAAGGAAAACCCAGCTGGGCACATCACCACAGCCCTGTAATCCCAGAGACTCAAGAGGCTGAGGCAGGAGGATTGCAAGTTTGAGGCCAGTCTCAGCACCTTAGTGAGACCTTCTAAACTCTTATTAATTCAGTGAGATCCTGTCTCAAAATTAAAAATAAAAAAGGCTAACTAAGCATGTAGGTCAGTGGTAATGTGTCCCCAGGTTCCATCCCCAGTATAAAAAAAAATCCTAAAAATTAAATAAAATATAAAGAAACCCGTGAAAAGAAAGTGTGAATCAGTAACTTTATTTTCCACTGTGCTATGGTTGAAGTATCAAGGCTGCAGAATCACTCTTTCAAACATACAAGAATTCAGGGGAGAGGCTGGGGTTGTGGCTCAGAGGTTGTGGCTCACCTACCATGCGTGAGGCACCGGGTTCGATCCTCAGCACCACATAAAAATAAAGATATTGTGTCCACCTATAATTAAAAATAAATATTTAAAAAAAAGAATTCAGGGGATATGACCCTGTGAATCCATCGTACAGATGAGTGTCACCCAACCCACGGAAGACAAACCAGCCAAAGGTTTCTAAATTTCTAAGAGCAAAAATAATGAATAGGCCATAGCCCTGCTTATAAGGGGATTCCACATCCTTGGATTCAACTAAGCAGAAGTCAAAAATATTAAGGAAAAAGTTCCAGAAAGTTCTAAGAAGATGAGAAGGTGCCCTCACTCCACACTGCCCTCGCTGCACCTGAAGTGCCTGATGTGGGGTGGTGAAGGCCTCCTCACAAGTGGAAGGAGGGTGCTGCTGCGGCCTGGACTGTGTGGTCAGCTCTGGCCGGAGGTGGGCACTGGACACCGCAGACCTTTTCTCGCTGTTGTTCTCCAAACATGTGAGAACACTCAACACTCAGTGCCGGCGCCATGTGGGCATTTTGAGTAACCTAGAGGCGATCTGAGTGCAGGGCAGGATGAGATTCTGAATCAAGGTGAGCGAACACTCTCCATCAGAATTAGACTATGTGCCGCGTTAGGCTGGTTTGAGGACCGTCCTTGAAAGGCACCCCCTTTTTTCCCTGGCTGTACCCTAGGCAGAGGCTCCTCTCCTGCCCTCCCTCCCCGTGTCCCTCCCTAGGGCCACCTTTGCCTGCACTAACCAGCCCTCTCCTGCTCCCCCCTCCTCTCCCCGGCCTCTTCACCTCCTGAGGGCTCTCTCCTCCCACCCTCCCCCACCTCTCCTGAGGTCCTCCTCCACCATAGCCAGCGCTTGGTGACCACCAGGTCCCTGCCAACACCTGCCCCTGCTCCGTGCTCAGCCCCTGCATCCTGCCCCTTCCTTTCCTGCTGCCTCACCTACAGCTTGGGCCCAACGAAGACCTGCGCTTTGTTTAAAATGTGAGTAGCACAGTCTGTCACCTTCCTCAAATGATGGTGTCACAACCCAAGAGAAACTACAAACCTAGGACAAGGGGCCGAACCCTGCTTCTACACTTACACATTGACAGATGGACGTCATTCATACGTCCACACCACAGAGCTCTCCGTGTGCTTTAGCAGGTCTTTAAAGTAGTCTGGTGGACCAACCATTATCACATTTTCATCTCCTGGGAAAACCTCCAGTGCTCCTTACTGGTCCCCATATAAGTAAAGACCTTAAGAAGTTAAGGATATGAGATAAGAACAGAACGCCACCCCCAAAGCTCAGGGGCGGGGGAGAGGACAAATCAATGGTGTTTTTAAATTAAACCTAAATTTTCAGTGTTTATTCACTTGGCCTAGGTTCTATCCATTGTTCTAGTGATGTACACGCTACATAAAAACAATCACAAACTCATATAAGTTCTCTTAAAATTGTTGCAAGAAGATGTATCCAGGTTGGACTGACTCCGCCACCCATGAAGCCTACTGTGTGACACTCTGATTCCAACAGTTTTGTCAAGATTGATATCAAATACACAGATGCCTGCCAGGCACAGCGTGCATTTCCAAGGGAAACACAACCAGACTCACACCTACACAACGTGCTTGGGGAGACGACATCTATGAGAAAAAAAGACCTATGACGTGTGGGCTGTGCGTCACGCAGGGAAAGACCTTAAGGACTTCTAAGGACCAATACTGCTCCTGAATCCCCGGGCGTACCCCTGGAGTTGCGTTCTCCTGTGTAAATGCGCCACGTTCCCTGCAGCCCTCCCTCGACCCACTGAGGATCTAACACTGAGGCTCAGCGAGAGGTCAAGAGAAGCGAGTGGCTTCTGAAAGCAACTTCTCCTAAGAGCTGAGCTGGTGTGGAGGAGCTCTCAGGGGTAGGTCGAATCCTTCAAACAAGACCCGTGGGAAGACCAAGCCCTCAGGTGTGCTGTCTGTCTCCTCCCTCCCTCCCTCCCTCCCTCCCTCTCCCTCCCTCTCTCTCTCTCTCTCTCTCTCTCTGACTTTGTTTAAAGTTCTAGACTACTGAAATAGCTAACCTTTTGCCTTCTCAGATGGACTCTTTTCTATAAACCTTTTAAATTCCTTCGTTTGCCTTTTCCAAACAATTGCAGTGGCTGACAGTTTCTCCAAGTGCCGAGTTTGTCAACTAGATCCCACTGTGAGATGAACCTCACTACATCACCATGCTCCGTTGAAACTCAGCCTCAACAATCAGCTCTTCTATTTATTTGTCACGTGGCCTCGAAGAAACTCAAAGGATGTCCAGGATACAGGGACATGAAAAAGACTAACAATATAAACCATAGTTCAATTACCTTGTCATAAAGCCCTTTATACAAAACCATTGCATTATTTGTTTAATTACACCAGGGTGACAGCAATTAAATTTTAATAGCAGTTTCCAACAGCCCATTAGCTGTTCAACATGAATGCTTGCCACCACTGTTCTTGCGTTATCAGAAGGCCTGTATTTATCCATATCAAGATGTGGCCAAACTTTGATTTGGTCTGATTATTGGGCTCTCCAAGTATTCAAAATGAATTATTAAAAGTCTGACGTATTTACTCACAATGAGAGCCAAGACACCAAATATCGGCACTTCCTATAAGGATATTTTACCCTGTACTAAAATACATGACCTGCGATTAAAGCTGACTATGCCCAAGCAGCAAACAAAGCAGCTCAAATTTTAGAGACAAAAAAAAAATTAATCAACATAAATCCATGAACTAGAATATCTATAAATGACAAAATCACCTTTGACTATGTTGTCAACAACCGAAGTGGAGTTTGGAAAACAGTGCTACCTGGGGAACACTTGGGGATGAGTGGAATGACAGTCCACACGCGGGCCTGCTGCCACGTGCAGCCGAAGACCTGAACACAGCCTGGGCTCCACATGCATCACGACCGTGGCTGCACTCCTCCGGGGCCTTCTTGCCCATCCTGTATCTTGGTACTGGAATGTTCTATACCGCCATTATCCTAAGCAGGCCTAGAGCCAGCTGCTGGTCATTCCACACATGACCTTCAACACCTGAACCACCAAGGACTCCTCAAAGGATGTGGAGTCATCTTCCCACTCGCTGGGACAGACTTCCTCTTGACTGGGATTTCAAAGTGACAACCTTAAAGTTGGGCCATTCTGTCACTTTTCTCATCAGGTAAATTCTCAATTACAAATTCTTAATGACAAATACAAGTTACAAATTTTTAGTTCAAGAATAATAATTTGGCACTTTTCTATGGGTTCTGCTTCTTGGTTGAAATTTTTTATGCTTTTATCTATTGCATCACCTTCTGCTCTATGTTTTTTTCTTTTTCTTTTCCTCTATATTTTTGGCCTTCTGCTCAGGGTTACTTTTAACTATAACGCCTCTGATAACTAAGTCACCCATATGTCTTTTCTACTATCTGATCTTTTCCTGATCTTTGCTTTTTCTCCCCACTTTTCAGCATGCCCACAGACTTCCCCAGAGATGCTGAACAACTCGTCCTGAAGGCTCTGGATGATGGGACAGGTGCTCCAGAAGGTCTGTGGTGTGCGATTGTTGGTTGGTTGTTGGTCATGGATCTGTGGTGGCGTCGCTTTGGTTGTGGCTTCCCCTCGCTGTATAACAGGCAGAGCTCAGCAGGCCACCCACCCGCCAGGCCTCCCTCAGGGTTTGGGTCTCATGGGGCTGCCTAGGTCAGCTTGCCCTACAACTGGGACAAGCTGCGAGCTCCTCATCCGCCCTTTGCTGTAGAAGATGACCTTTCATGCCAGAGCCTCTGCGTCCCCACGTCCAGCCCAAAGTACTCATCAGTGTTTATCTTAGGAGACGTGACCTTGAACTGTTTCTTCCCAGGACTCCTTGAGGGTGGATCTGCTCCACTCTCCTGCAGCTGTTTCTTACCAGGCTTCTTGGAGAACGCATACCTGTGCAGCTTAAGAGCTGCTCGACAGACTCAGGGGCAGAGGTATGCAGGACTGGGAGCTCCATCTCTGTCCATAGCTCTTCACTGAGATTTCTCTGCTCTCTAGGGTACTGTCCTGTGGTTTTGTGGCCCTGAACTCTGACCTCTGGACCAACCTAGTGAACCTGGTGCATTCTGATTCTTTTCCAAGGGGAGGGTTTGCAGCTGAGCAGTTATCATACATGATCACGTGGCACAAATGAAACGTTTTATTTATAGGTGACACTGACATCTCGTGTAATTCTTGTTCTTCCAGTCACTTTACTAACTGGGACATTGACTTGTGCTAAAATGACACCTGGAATCACACAATGTTAAAATTACAAGGAATCCCATTGATTTTCCAATCCAGCACCTTAGTTTCAAATACAAGAAAAATAAGCTACATCTGGAGAGTCAGTAACATGTCCAAGATCTCGAACGCTTTATTAAATAAACTACTGCTGCCAAAGCTACACATGGACACTCCTCATTGTGCTTCATCTTGCCATTTTATTCTGTCTCTCTCAGCCCAATAAAGCTTTTTAAATTGCTCATGGATTTTTCTAGTTACCACCATGGAGTGACACTTCTACCTTCTTTTTGTTTAATATGGTTAGTCCTGGAAAACTTATCTCCAAAAGCACGTCAGGTGCTGCTGCAAATCTTGATGATGCTGTCCTCGCTGCTCCGCTTTCCTTGAGGCGACAGTAATAAGGGTTTCTTCTCCGGCTGAATCTAAGCGAATGTTTGCCTCATTAGCTCAGGAAACACTGTCACGGGCTAATTCATTCAGTAGTGGAGGCAGGAATAGATGGCATACGGCTTCACTCTGCAAATGTAGTCTCAACCCATTATAAAAAACAAACAAACAGGGACATATTTATCTGTGTGTTTGCCACAGTGGAATTAATGTCCAACAGATAAATCCATACCCAGAGCTGCCACAGAAGCGGGTCTCCTTTCTCCCTGAAATAGACAACGGGGCTCACAGATTTATTCTACTCCTCATGGAAACTTAGCAGCTGCTAGAATAAGAAAAGGAAAGAATTGATGTAGAGGAAAACAGTTAAGGTAAAATTTCTATAACTTCTAAGCTGAAAGGAAGATAATTTTTTTTCTCCTTGATATCCACAGGTAATATCTCATGATGAAATTTTAAACAGAAGCTATGATAAAAAGTGTTCTGTGTAGATCAAAATCCAACTCCTTTCATTCCTGGTTAGATAATGAGGCTAAATGTACCAGGTTATGTCATTAGGTGGACATCACTGTATTCGGTCAACGGAGTGCAGTCGGTTCCAGGCGTGGCCTGTAATGGTGTCCCATCCATGACCTATCCCTCTCTCTGCCCCATTGGTCACCTTCACGTAAGGAGGCAGGGCCCTGCAGGCCATGGATTCTGTGCTGGGAGATGCCTACACCCACGGTGACTTCTGGACCCTGGCCACTGCAGATCCCATTGAACTGGGCTACCTTCAAAATTTAATGTACTATTTGATTTCCTTCCTCCATAGAAATACAATTTATTTTTATTATTCTTGTATCCCCAAAACCTTGCTAAATTAATGTTTAATTCTTCAGTCTAATCATCCATCTACAGAATAGAGCTTTCTATTCACAATCATATCATTCAAAATGAGAGTAATTGTTTCCTTCTTTCTTTAATCCTTATGTCTTTCATTTCTTTTCCTTGATTTATTCATTGCCCTCCAATAAAATGTCATTGGAACTGGTGGTAACTAGCACTTTTCTTATGCTCCATATGGAAAGGGAGGTTTCTGTAGCTTCCCATCAAGAATGGTGTTTGCTGTAGGACTTGTTAGCTATTCATCATCAGATAAGGAATTTTCCCATTATTCATCCCTGGCTAAGGGTTTTTAATCATGAAGAACTGTTGGATTTAACCATATGCTTTCCTGCATCTATTGGATTATACTTTTCTCTTCATTTTATTAATACAATGAGTTATATTGATTGAGTATATAATAATAAATGAACTTTACATTCTTGGAATAAAGCCAGACTAACCTGCTATATTGTGCTTTTTAATGTAAAGCTTAGTTTTGTTTCTCTGTGTTTTTTAGGACATTTTCAGCTATATTTATGATTTCCCAGTTATTTCTCCATTCTCAGAGTGTCCTATTAGGTTTTAATATCAGAATTATGCTCATTTTTTAAATGAGTTGGGGAGTGTTTTTCTTTCTCTTTTCCTGAAAGACTTTCTGTAATGTTTGATAGAATTCACACTGAAGACCATGAGGACCTAGAGTCTCCCTGGTAGAAAATGTTCAATTACGGTCTATATCTTTAATTGGCAGAAGACTTTGATTTTTGCATTTCTCCTATATCAGTGTTATAAAGCTGACTGTTCCTCGGCATCTGTCTTCTCTGGATTTTAAACAACATGCTCTTCCTTGTATCCTACATTGTCATTTCTGCAAGATCTGTGGTAAGATTCCCTTGACATTTTTACTTTGTGCTTCTCTCTTTTGAACCAGTCTCACCAGGATTTTTACCAATTTCCCTAGTACCAGCAAAGAAACAGCTTTTGGCTTTTTTGATCTTTATTGATATCTCCTTATTAATTTCTGTTATTGATTCTATTAACAACTCTGCTTCTATAGCCCATGTTTCTGTTGGATTTAGTGGTCCTATTTCCTTATGTTCCTATTTATTTTTTCATTGAGAACTGGTCACTGGGAGGTAAAATTAACCTGCAGAAATAACTTTATTTTGGATAACTAGGTTGATATAAAGTTCCTCCAAAAGAAATATTTTACCTCTGCTTACCAGATTCCTGGGGCTTTTAGCAAGCCGAGTCACATTTAGCCACTTTTAGAGACTGTAGTTTTCCCTGGGCCAACTTGATGACTTAGTTTTCTAAATGCAAAGTAGAAAAAAAATGCAAAGCAATTTTGACTTCTGTTTTCTTCTTAATCCTACGAGTAGCCCATCAAGCCTCCAGTGCAAACCATAGCTGTTTAACAGGATGACACTTAGGAGCTGTTAACTATAACTTAGGTTTCCTGAGCCTTGTAAAACTGCCAAAAAAGAAAAAAAAATAGAAAGAAAGAAAAAGAAAAATGAAAAAACATTTCTCAGACTTTTGATCGAATCTTCTGCTTTAAAGAATAAGATAATTTTAAACACATCAGTAGTTTGCAATCTTGAAAATAAAAATTTACACATAGGCTGTCTTTGCTGACATAGTTTGTATCCTAGGAGAAATAAGGAAAAAAATATTTAGAAGCAATATCTGGTATTAGCACTGTGCTAAGCATCCCCCATATGCTGAGTTTAGCCTGAAACAACCTTGCAAAGTAACCAACGGCATCCTCAGATGACAGAGTTCAAAGCAATGTCAAGGCAAACACTCAAGTCAGGCCTGGGAGGGAACCACCATCTCTAATGTCTGTGAGGTCAGAAAGTACACAGCCGCCTGTTCCTTCTCACCTCCTGTTTCCTTCATTAAAAAAGCAATTACTGGCCATTCACTATGAATCTGGAATAGTCTAAGCCCTGGGAAAACGGAAGTGAATGAGACAGACAAGGTTCCTGTGCTCTTGAAGCTCACATAGTAGCATAAAAGAAAGACAATGATCAAGTAAACAGATTGCTTTTCAGGTAAATGTTATGAGGGAAATAAAATAGGAAATAGAACTCAGTGAGATAATGAGATTCTAAAGAGGTGATTTTTAAGCTGTGTCTAACGGGATTAAATGAGCCCAAACAAAGACTTAGAAGTATTTGCAGCAGAGAGCAGCAGAGGAGCAGAGGACGTGAGCAATGCACCTTCTGGCCAGATGCCCTGCTTCTCCACATTTCCTCCCTCTTGAAAACTCAGGTAAAAATAACTAAAACGATGTGAAAATGCCTCCCCTTTCAGAAGTCTTGATAGTTTACCAGATCAAATGACTTAACAGAAAGAGAGAAGCTCTAAAAGTGACATTCCTCCAGGGGACGCAGTCAGGGAGCCCTCAAGTCTCTTGGCACCCAAGAAGAAAACAATGCCATGGGCCACTGCGCACCCACACCCCTCCGTGGCCGCCTCGAGATTCCCAGCGAAGGACTCACACACTGGTACCACTTGTCCACGGAGAAGAAGCAACTGAAGGCACAGCATTTTCCCCAGCATAGAAAACTCCCAGAAGGCCACTCTGCCGTGCTTTGTGGGATTCTTGGAACTGAGACTATGATCCCCTTTAGCAGCACCCACATAACAGTAAGTTCCACCCCTCAGCAACTCTACAAAAACCTGCCTGACTTAAAATGCATGAACTCGCAACAGACAGCAGAATTCCGCAGGGGAATAAATGGGAGAAAACAGAGGGGGAAGCAATTTGTCTTGAATGCCGTTGTATCAGGAAAGCCGTGCTTAGGAAAGATGACTGAGAAGGAAGATTTTTACAGAGGCTTTCTGGAACGGTCCTGTGGGGGGTGGGATGTGCCCATCTGTTAGTGAACTTTTTCCTAAGGTTGGCCTTCCGCCCGGGGTGTGCAGAGCATCTTTCACACCCAGAGAGGCCTGACCCGAGGTTCTCCTCAAGGCTGTGGGAGTAAGACAGAGAGGGTGGGAGAAAGAAAGAGGTGGGAGGCATCTCCATCAGCAGGCCTCAGTTCAGTATGCATGGGAGTCGCCTGGAAGACTCCTTGAGATGGACAGGGAGCCTCTGCCAGGTTCCTCTGATCAATAGGTCTGGGGTTTAGGCAAGAATTTGCATTTCTAACAAATTCCCCAGTAATGTTGACGCTGCTAATCCAAAGATGACACTTTGTAAACCTGTTCGAAACACAAAAGGTTGAGCCAGAAACAAATCTGAACTCTTGCAGCTGGCATTGCTGACGGCCCTGCGAGGCTGCACCCGGCCCTGAGGCGTGGGGCTGCCATAACTGACTGCTAATTACAACTGCAGCGAGCAGGGAAGGACCCATCTGTCAGGCTGCAGCCCCGAGGTGTCATAAAGCAGGAAGAAGGATTAGCAATTCTTCCCAGATTCACAATATTTTTTCTTCTTCAAGTATAAGAGTGATTTCTGGGATTATCACCGCACTAGAGGAAGCTGATTTAACCCTTTCATACCCAAACACTGACAGGTATCGTTTCACAGATTGCTTGGCTATCTATAGCCAAAGTGTACTGATTGCAAAACACTGTCCTAAATGGAAGATGAGAGAGAAAGAACAGGACTTAACCTGAAAGGAGATATAGCCATATACCTGATTAGCTAAGACACAGACGTCATAATCCAGCCCCAGAGAGAGACAGGAAACTGCCGTGAAGGCTTAGAGGGAAAGGGTGCTTCTACCTCAAGAAACAGGTCAAGATAAAAGTCTCCAGGCGAGGTGGCACACACCTGTAATCCCAGCAGCTCAGGAGGCTGAGGCAGGGGGATTGATTACAAGTTCAAGGCCAGCCTCTGAAAGTTACCAAGGCCCTAATCAACTTATCGAGAACTTGTCTCAAAATTTTTAAAAAGTAAAAACAAGGACTAGGGATGTGGTTCAATGGTTAAGCACTCCTGGGTTCAATCCTTTGTACCAGAAAAAAAGAAAAGAAAGAAAAAGAAGAAAAAAATTATATTTGGGCATGACCTTGAACAACGTAGAATTAAGGGTTTGGGAAATTGGAACAAAAGGGGGAAATAACAGAAGGAAAGTAAGTGTCCAGGAAGAAAGAACTATGTGGAAAAAGAGTTCTACAGAAAAGGGTGGTACATATATAGAGAACGGCACTTCCCGGCTGGCTGGACTGCAGTCCACAGAGGAAGGGTAGAGGGAGGCTGAAAGGTGGGTGTTATGGTTTAGATGTGAGGTGTCCCCCAAAAGCTCAGGTGTAAGACAATGCAAGCACAGTCAGAGGTGAGGTGGCTGGTTCTGAGAGCCTTCACCTAAGGAGTGCATAAATCCACTTGAATGGAGTAGCTGGCTTGTAGCTGCAGGCAGATAGGGTATGGCTAGGGGAGGCAGGTCCCTGGGGGTGTGACTTTGGGGGTGATATTTTGTCCCTGGTAGGTGGAGCCCTCTCTGCCTCCTGGCACCAAGTCCTGAGCTGCTTTCTTCCCCAAGCCCTTCTCCCACTAAGAAGCACCCCCATAACCAGGAGCATTCCCATACTGAGAAGGATTCCCATACCTAGGAGCATTCCAATGTTGTATTTATGAGGAATAAGAAGACAACCCAGTTATGAAGTCTGCCCTTTGCCCAGCTTGGTTACGCAGGCTGGGCCTTGGATTTCAGTCCCGGAGGTCAGTGGCTATCATAGTCATAGTGCACAGAAGCAGACTATCAATAAGCAGTGGTTAAACTTACTGTGTATGGCACATTCTGATAGTTCCTATTCTGTCCTGTTTCCATTTTCAAAAACTTATTGGCAACCGCTTGATCAGTTTCATGACTCGCAGATGGGTTGTAGCTCAGACTGCAAAACACACTGCCTAAGCTGTAGGAATCAGCAGATATGCAGGCAGTTCAGGAAGGGGAAGGGCTGTTTTATCACTTGTGGGGAGGGAATGTGTGGAAGCAATACATTCTTCTTACCTTCCAGGGTATTTTAGGTTACTCCTCCAAACATGCAAGATGTCAGCAAACATCAAGCTTTAAAATAATGGACAACCACTTGGTAGAGAAAGGGAGCACACCTGTATTTAGATCAACAAGATGCCCAAGGTACTGGGCACAGTTTATTTGTGTATCCTATGAAAACTTAGTGCCCTACAGGAAAACTCATAATAGTTATCAAATAGATTCCAAAGGCAAACTTCACTCCATGAAAGAACTTTTTCAACAGGCTTAAATAGCAATAATTCTCCTAATGCATTTAAGTCACTAATAAAGTTAACTAACCACTTGATGGAACCAGCTAAACTAGGTTAAATACCACTCACATCAATTTCCTTTCAATCAGACATGGAGCATTGTGAAAGGGAGGAGGTTCCCAAGAAAGATGTATCAAGCTGCAAAACTGTTATTTATGCCCATCTTCTTGAAAGCACCCTCTTGTCCCTCAGGAGAAGTCAGAGATACAGCAGCCAGCAATGTGGAGTGTGCCTTGTCACTCGATGAGGCCTAACCCGAGGGACCAGTGTTGCCTACAGATGAACTGGAGAGATGGTCTGCCCTCCAGCTCTTCTTCACTTAAAAGAAACACAGATTCCACATGTGCACTTCCCTGGAGGAAAACTGGAGAAACTCAGATAGAGGTCTTGTCACAACAGAAGAAGAGAGTAAAACATGGCCTAACGTGGGTGGTGTCATGCATAGTACCATGAAAACTAAGGGCTGTCCCACATGTGCTCCTCTAGCACCCCAAAAGATGAGGGCATTATCCCCTAGCGGATCGACTGGATCTCCGGGTGAAATGACTCCCCCAAGCCAATCACTGGGAAGTACAGAGCTGGGACTGAAGGCAGGGCCTGTGGAGCAAGTCAACTCTTCCCTGCCACCAAACGCAGCAATCCCAGGATGTCCACCCCCACCATGGCCTGCAGGTGCTGAGGTCACCAAGGCAGCTCCGACGTACGCAGGCACTGGGTGGAACAAGGCTTCACCCACAGACAGAAGAGACAGAGTGTAGTCACCTCTGCGATGAGCTCCGTCCCTCAAGCACAGCGGGCCTTGCCCTGCAGCTGACATGGGGAGATGGTTGGCGTGCACCCCCTTGTGCTGCAGGTGGGGACCCCTTTCCCTCCTCTCAGGGCAGACACCAGTGGGGTTGGCCCAGTGCCAGGGGGCACACTGGTTATGCAGAACAAGGAAGTACACGTCCGGTCCATGTGAGATCATTACAGGCAAAGAGACGGGCCCAGCACAGGTGGCGAGGCCTAGGGAGCCCTGAGATAAAGGCCTCTGCGAGGAATGTTCCAGGCCCATACTGCTGTCTCGCAGCCCGGCTGGGGTGACGGCCACACATGCCTGCCTTTCCTAATACTTCTTAGCTTGTCCCAGAACAAAATCTGAGGAAACCCTCACCAGAGCAGGACAGTTCGTCTCCAGCGCTTTATGGAGCTTTCTGCAAAGGCAGTTGGCTTGGGTGTGTTTGGGTGCGCCCATTTGCCGCAGGGTAGGCATCGGGACCTTGGACACTCATCTTCCTGGGCGCTGGCTGCTGAGGTTGTTCTGTTTCTTCCACTCCCTGGTCTGTTTACCTCCCTCCACCTTTTGGTTTTCATTTCTTTCCACCAGTAACCGTGGTAACACCCGGAGACCGAGCACAGGGGGAGAGTCTCACAAGTGTCTGAGATGTTGTCCCCCAGCCTCTGTCATGGGTGTGACACTGTCCCACATCAGCCCAGCAGGCTCCTTCTCTTCCCTGCACCTCCCACCCACTTAGTGGCCGCCAGGACCATATGTGGCAGTTATGAGATGACCGTCGGCTACCTTTGTGTTCAGACGCTTGCAGAGCAGTCTCTCCATGCTCCAAAAAGCGCTGTAGCGGGAAGGTGCTGGAGCGTCTCCCCAAGCCCTCCCCTAAGAACCAGGCAGCAGCCAGAGATGGTCTTCCTGTGAGACGGTCTAGTCCTCGTCGGCCCTGACCAGAGGTGACTATTTAAGTCAGGACGCTCCCTCGGGCTTCCCTGTAACAGAACATTCCTTCAGGTCTCACCACAGCGGGCTCCCCTGCGTGTCTCTGCTAGATCATGCGTGCTGGGAGACCCAGGAGTGGAACCCCAACACAGGCTGGGTTCCGTGTGCCACCTGAAGCAGTCCTGCTCACATTCCTGAGTGTCTGGGTTCACCCAGGCTAAGTACCTAATTATTGTTTGCCTGGTTCTGAATCAAAGGAGATGGCAAAGCAATGATCATCTGTCTGGATCCAGTGAAGGCAATGGGGAGTTGGCAGAGATGAACAGTATGATTTGGCGTATGCATGTCCGGGGAGTATGTGTGAAAACAGCACAGTCTTTGTTTTTTTTTTTTTTTTTTTTAATTGTTTTTATTGTGGGTTGTTCAAAACAGTCTTTGTTTTTTATCTTTATTATATTTTAAGTTGCCTAATGGTTATTATTTAGAGTGATTGAGTTTTTATTGCTGTCTTACCACAAGGACTAATGACTTTGAAATCAGCCATAAACCATAAAAACAATTTACCATGATCTCAGTGGTTTGGGAGGCTGAGGCAGGAGGATAGCAAGTTGACAATCAACCCAGCAACTTAACAAGGCCCTAAGCAACTTAGTGAGGCCATCTGGAAAAAAAAAATGTTTAAAAAGCTGGGGATGTGGCTCAGCAGTTAAGCACCCCTGGGTTCAATCCCTGGTCCAAAAAAAACCCCACAGTTTACCTCATCAGGATGCAAATATGCACTGGTCCTATAGTTTCTTGACCTCCTGAAATTTTTATGTTTTATATTTTGGCTCTGGGGATCAAACCCAGAGCCTCACTCATGCTAGGCAAGCACTGTGTCACTGATGCCCCCAGCCCTGACCTCCTGGATTGTCATGGGAGAGGTGTTGTGAGTCCTACTAATTACAGCCATTGATGCTTTTCATAGATATCTCATCCATTCTTCAACCTTAGACAATGTGAATTTTTAGTCCCATTTTACAATAGCAGAAATTGAGTCTCAGAGAGACGAAACAGATTACCCAAGGTCACACAGTGTCTAGGTGCCAGGTGGGAGTGAGACCCAGGCCTGTGACAGCCACACCTGCTGTCATTACCCATGGCTGCAGTCACCTGTCAACCTCATCAGCCTCTGAAGGTTTCCCTGTGAGCTCTCCTGACCCCTGCGCTCCTCGTGACTCCCGGCCCCTTATCTCACCTTCCCATGGCCCATCCGTGTTCAGCACACTCTTCCCTGCCCCCTCATCGCAGCCCTCTGCTCAGCTCACCCGTGACTCTGCAAATCTGTTGCTAATTCCTTCTGTGTCCCCATCTTGGAACTCAGTCACCCAGAGGAAACCCTGCACCTAACGGTCACGAGCTAGCAACGAAGAAAGCCAGCTACGTCGTGGATCGTCCACACCATGCAGGGCTGACCACCCTGGTCAGCGCTCACTGTTCCCTGGAGACGGTTTTCCCCTCCCTGTGACTCACCACCGCACTCCTCGGCTTCCTCCAAGCTCTGCCCTCTGGCTCCTGGCCCCAGCCCTCGCCTTCATCTCAACAGTGATCTCGTGTCTCCTGTACTGGAAAGACTGAAGCCCTGTGGCACGAGACCCATGGCTGTCTCCTCCTCCATTTCCAACGTTTTTCCCCCTCTTGGGTCCATCTAGAAACAAACGCTTTACCTCAGAATCTGTGTGCCATGTCTTGTTCTCCAACAATGTAAGGGACAAAGGAAACCATCATCTGAAGGCTGAACACGAGACACCCACAGTATAAATGCCTCCATTTTTTTCAACAAATAAATGGAATGGGGTGAAGAGCTGAAAAATAATTGTTAGAAATTGAAACAGTCTTAAAAGAAACAAGAGTCTAATGTGATGGATTGGCCTTGTCTTGATTCTGGTTTGAACATGTTATTATTTGTAGATAGTGAGAACTGGACATTGATGTGTTCCGTCTGACGGTGGGATTGTGGCTATGAAAACCAAGGTCCTGTTAGTTTAGGGATGCAGACTGAATCATCCTGAGTGGGATGATAACTGGTGTCTGAGATTTGTTCCTGGATTCCCACGGAAGATGTTTTATGAGTGCCTACTAAGTCACTAAGCGACAGCCAAATATTGTGGCCATTTTTTCCCCATGTGGAGAATAGATGAAACAAGTTTTGGAAAACATTAATGGCTGTCAAAACTGCAGCAGGAGCAGCTGGGAAATCACAGATTTTTCTCTCCGCGACAGTCTACTTGAAAATGTCCATACTAACAACTTTGAAAATGGGACTAGGGTTGTAGCTCAGTGGTAGAGTGCCTACTTTGCACGTGTGAGGCACTGGGTTCCATCCTCAGCACCACATAAAAATAGATAAAGATATTGGGTCCGTCTACAACTAAAATTTTTTTCTTCTTAAAATTTTAAGATAACATAGCAAATAAAAATCTTTTAAAATCACTATTTAAAATTATTATCTTTCTTTAACTTAATCATAATGGGGTGGCTCCCTCTCCCTCCGTCTCCAAACAAGATCTGGCCTCTTCTGTGCTAATGTCCTCTGAACAGTCACTCTTTTTGGAAGCTGTAATCATCCTTTACGTGTCCAAAGTCAATAAAGGCCATGTCATTTCTGTCCCTCCAGAGGACGTGACCTTGCCTCCTTCCCTCCTCTCACCCTGGTTTTCTGCTGCCACAAAAAACCAGGCCCCTTGCATAGACCTCGGCCGCTGCTTCCTGACTTCTCTCTCTCATCTCCACTCTTGTAGGTCATTCTAGAGGCTTTGCTTACATTTAACACACATAATCATCCCAGCAATCTTAAGTGGTCAACACGACTGTTGGGGGAGGTTGGGGGAGGTTGAGGCAGAAAAAGCTAAGTAGCATCCATAGCGCAAGCTGGTGGCTGGTGGACGGGAAGCCTCAGCAGGCTGGTGCCCATGTGCCCACGATGCCACAGCACATGTTGGACTTTCTGTGGGTGCTCTGCTTTCCCAGAAAGGTGGCCTTTGTGCCACATCAATGGGGCCATCTCATATTCAGCACAGTCAATAAAACCACTACGAAGTAGTCAGCCAAGAGCCTAATAAAGTAGGCAGCAAAGGGCCTACAAGTGACCAGCGAGGAAACTAAACAGATAAAACAACTAGTGTGGGTGCAGGCTTTATGGTTTCCTAAAATCAGTACAAATAATTGCTCAGAGATATGAGACAGGTGAAGTATTTCAGGCCATGAAAATTTAGACTGCGGCGCCTATGTGCATAGATGTAGTTTAAAATTTTAAATGTGAATAGATCGATCACCAACTTCCTCTGACACATCTATTCTTCTCTTTAGTAACTTCCCATGATGGTAATGTCCAAATACCTACCTGCAGAACAAGGTGCCCTCCAGCGTCTCGCCCCTGCCCACCTGTCCAGCCACCTCCTGACCCCCCACCATCACCTCCCCAAGCATCCTGCACTCTCTATGTGTGGTTCAACTGCCACCCATGCTACTTCCTCGGCCTGAGGCAGTTCATTATGCTCCTTTAGACCTCGCTGAACTAAAAAGAGCTATACCTTGGGCCTCTTCTTCCACCCGGTGGGCACTTTCCCTCCTGCACACGAAGGGCTCCGGGAACTTTGTCAGAACTGAATCATCAGCGCTTCACTGTGAAGGTCTGATATTTAAGTTACTTGCTTGGTTTTATTTGGAGGTGGGGAGGTAGAGCTCAGAGAGCATGGTTTCTGCCTTATGATTCCTAATTTCTCTGTCAGGTACCTTCACACTTACATCACATTAGTAGGGTCTTACCATACCACAGGAACCTCTCATATTTTACAACGAGTGCCTTTCTTTAGGCAAAATTAGATATTAACTTTTGATCACCTTTGTTTGCAGCATAATAAGCTTCACTAAAGTTGGAGACGAATATTATTAGTTTCTGTTAATCATGGCCAAGCTGGTACCCTAGGAATTCGGAAGAGACTGTCTCGTCTCCCTTCATGTATTAACTTTGAGTTATGGAGTCTCTTCATTTATGTCTTCTCTCTTTTTCATGTGTGCACTCTGCCAAGTATTAATTATATGTTGTAAAGCCTGGGGAAGGAGTGTGTTCTGCACAAAACAATGACCCATCTTGACAGATATGGTGTATGACAGCCGCGTGGCCCAGGTGATGAAGAGCAGCTTGTGAACATCCTCAACCAAGCCATCGCCGAGGAGGGAGTCGAGCAAGGCCAGGCGAGCTGTGGGAAAGAGCCAAGGCACGGCTTTTACAACTTCAATTACTGCTTGTGTCAAAGGAAAAAAAAACCACTGCTCCCAGCACTTTGTGTACCTGCTGAAGATTCTAAGTGAAATCAGATATATAGGCATTTCTGTGCAGTTAAAGGAGGTTTGTGTCCAAGTGTTGTGTAAGGACATTAATTAGATCTCAGTTTCAATCTGTACTAAGACACTGTTCTCTTGAACTTGTAAAATAAATGGGAATTGTTCTAAATAGATTAAGTGCACTGCACTCCAAGGAAAAACAGGATTGGGGCATGTGGATGAATTCATTATCATTTAGCCCTTTCTGAAAACAGGAAAAACAAAAAATAGAAAAACTAAGTAAGACATTATTATATATCACCGAAATCCACGAATGATAGCACTAAGTGCAATGAACTTATTCACACACATATATATTAAGCCCTTGCTATCTGTGTGATACAGATGTCCAAAGCCTCAAAGACCTCAGAATCCAAGATTAAAATAAAAAATTCATAAAAAAGGCATTGTTGTGATTATCCACATAAAAAATTGCAAGGAATCTATAAGAAGCTGGGAAATTAATAAGTGAGGTTTGCAAGGACACAGAATAAGAGATAAACACAAAAATCTATTGCATTTCTGTACTTATTACCATCTTGTAGAAACCAAAATTAAAATCACAGTATCATTAAGTCTCTTCAAGGAAGATAAAATACTTACAGATAAACCTAACAAAAGTAGAAGATTCATAAGAAGAAAATTATAAAATGCAGAAGTCAGAGAAGACCCTCATAAATGGAAGGATTTACTGTTCATGGATTAGAAGACTCAGCATGGTAATGATGTCAATTCTTCATGAACTGATTCATAAGGTCAACACAATGGCTATCTCAATTGTAGTAAGATACTCTGTAGACAGAGACAAGCTTTTTCTAAAATTTATTTAGAAAAACATAGGTCCTAGAATAACTTAATTTATGTTAAAAAAAGGAGAATAAAATGAGAGGAATCACATCACCTGATGTTATGGACATGTAGCCACAGCCATCAGAAAAGCATGACATTGGTAGACGCATAAAATGGGAAAGAAAACCTAAAACAAGAGTCACAGGTAGTCCCAACTAATTTTTCTCAAAGGTGCAAAGCAATTTAACATCAAGGAATGGTGCTGGTATTATTAGACACCCATAGACAAGATGATCAAATCTTCACTTAAACTCAAACCTTATAGCAGCATTAACTTAAAATCCATCACTGATTTAAATGTGAAATAAAACGCTGTAAAATTAAAAAAAAAAAATCAGAAAAGCTTCCGGGATCTAGAGTTGGGCAAAGAGTTCCTAGACTTGACACCAATAGTAAAATTCATAAAAGGAAAAATTTATTAACTGGACTTCATCAAGAAAGTTTAAATATTTGCTCAGTCCATGATCCCCTTAAAAGAATAAAAAGAGAAGCAATGAATGTGGAGAGAATATTTATGAACCACATTTGTGGTAAAGGACTAGTACCTAGAACATATAAGGAGATTTGACCAGCACTTTTCCTTTTGAAGAGAAGGAAAAGTTCATTTGAGGGCTCACAGTTTCAGAAGTCTTAGTCCATAGGAGGCCGGCTCCATTCACTGGGGCTCGAGGTGAGGCTGAACATCATGGCGGAGGAAAGCAGCTCACATCCTGGTGATGAGGAAGCAGAGAGAGTCCACTCACCAGATACAAATATATACCCAAGGCCACACCCCAATCCCCACCTCCTCCAGCCACATCCTAATACTTCAGTTAATCCTTATCAGGGGATTAAATCACTGATTGGGTTAAGACGCTTACAACCCAAACATTTCTCCTCTG
This sequence comes from Marmota marmota marmota, assembly GCF_001458135.2. Classification (NCBI taxonomy): domain Eukaryota; kingdom Metazoa; phylum Chordata; class Mammalia; order Rodentia; family Sciuridae; genus Marmota; species Marmota marmota. Next base: position 18,072,286 of record NW_025999913.1, read on the forward strand.
AACATGTGAGTTTTGGGGAAACACATCACATCTAAACCATAACAAGAACACTCTCAAAACTTTACAACAAAAACAATCTAATTCGAAAACAGAAAAAATTACAGAAGAACATTTTATCAATGAGGACAGACGGAAGGTAAACAGATGAAAGGAAGCTCCACATCACTAGCCACTAACAAAATAGAACTCACAGCCACCATGAGATGTCACTACATACCTGCAGCTCAGATAAAAATAGTGGCTACACCAAGCACCAGCAAAGATGTAAAGTTGATTTTTCATACATTGCTGGCGAGAATATAAAGCAGTACAGCCATCTGGAATATGGTTCACCAGTATCAAAACCAACTACCACCATCTGACCCAGCAACTGCACTCTTGAGCCTTGATCCCAAAGAAACGAAACTTTGCATATTCCCAAAGACCTACTCTCATGAATGTTGACAGTAGCTCAATGGGTTATAGTCAAACTGGCAACACCAAATGCCCTTCAACAGGTGAGGAGTTAAGCACGCTGGTGCATCCTTTCCATGGAACCCGGCAATAATGAATGAGAATAAGTGAATCCCAAGGAAACTTTGCTGGATGAACAAAAAGACTCAAAAGGTCACCTATGATTCCGTTTATATTTCGTTCTCGAAATGACAAAATTACAGAGCAAGGTGGTGGCTCTCAGGGGTTAGGGACAGCATTAGGGGAGGTGGGTGTAGCTATAAGGGGGCAAAGCAGGGCAATTCATGAGGCAATGGAATTGTTCTGCGCCTTGACTACAGTGGTGATCATACAAATCTACAAATGGGAGGAAACCACACAGAGTCCAGCACACACTGAGTGTGTGTGAAACTGGAGCCATCTGAACGGGTAGATGTCAGGCCAGCGTCCTGTTTGTGCTTCTGAGGTGAAGTCATGCGACGTGTTCCCATTAGGGAACACCAGGTGATGGGCACAGGGCCCTTGGCATTATTTTTTACAACTGAACATAAATTTATAATAACCCCCAAATAGAAAGTTTATCTAAAAAATTACTGTCCTGTAATAACCTAGGCAATGCCCACCATAACAGCAATGATGAGTATCAGCTGGAGCTTTGGGTCAAAGACAGAAATTTCCTAAGGGACTTCATAAGCAAGACTGTAATACCACTTCATTTATATAGGAAAAATAAGGAAGCAAAACTTTCCAGTTTCAGGTGGGACGATGAGGTAGGCCAAGGTCAAGGACTCGGGGGGCAGGTGATGGAAGGCAGGGCTCTCTGAGCAATGCCAATGGCTGCCGTGGCAGGGATTCACCATCATGTACAGGTACAGGTGGGGCTCTGGCCACCCAGCTCTGCAGACTTGGCTCCCCTTGGGTCCTCTGGGAGGGGAGGCTAGGGCTGGCCCAATTGGCTTTGGCATCTGGAGCATAAAGGATTCCAACGTCACAGCCAAACCTTCCACCCCTGCCCAGCAGGACATGCCGTGAAGATGGGCACCGTAAGGTGGAGCCCAAAGAGAGCCCAGCCTGAGCAGAGACTGGGCAGAGAGGTGGCAGGGTACATTAGGACAGAGGAGTGGAAGAACAGGAGGACAGAGGAAGGGGAGAGCCTCCTTGTGGTTCTGCACTGCAGGCCGCAGCTTCTGGGATGGGACAGTAAACACGTGGGTACTTACAAAAGAGCTGTGGGAACTGCCACCACACCCGTGTTCCATGTGTTGCTGCCGCCCTCAAGAACAATGCACATACCTACTTCGTGCATGAGAAATCAAACCCTGGGCTACAGCGGGATCTGAAACGCCCGCCAGCGGCCCACGTGTTAAAGGCTTGGTCCCTGGCCTGTGGCGCTGCTTGCAGGTGATGGAGACTTTAACCAGTTAGGCCACTGTGGTGTGCTCTCAGAGGACAAGGGCAGCCTATCCTTTTCCCTTCCTCTCTGCACCAGCGATGTGTGAACAGGCCTCCTCTGCCACACACTGCCACCATATCCTGCTGCCCAGCCACAGGTCCAAAGCAACGGGAACCATCAGTAATAAACTGAAACCCCCAAAAGAGAAGTCAGAACAAATCCCCTCTCTTATTCAGCTTATTTATCTTAGGTATTTGACCCAGTCATAGAGAGCTGACTAGCACGACATGTTTGGAAAATAAGCCACAATTCTGTACAGACTTGAATAAGGAAATCTCCATTTCTCCCATGAATTATTCTTCTAGGAATGAATCTGTTCTTGTATTTTGGAATTACCTTTTGGAAATATTTCCTTATTGTTCATTTTAAATCCCCCTATACGATAATCTATTTTTCATATTCCATCCTCAGTAGAAATAAAACCTCTTCTTTCATCCACTGCCATGTCCCTTCTTGGCTTTGAATGTTTTCACTATGATGGCACCAAATCTAGTATAACACCCTCTTCCAAAGAGAATGAGCCTGAACCTTGGCAGGTCGTGGGATTTCTTTCCTGAGACAACACAGGGAGGTGGAGGAACTGAGAGCAACCAGATATGACTGACCAGCTGGCTGAGAAGTACCTTTGTCATACTGGAGTCCTCAGTGTCCAGGGCGGGGGATTCCTAGTCAGACTAGAGGAGGACTCGAAACTTTTTAAAATGTAGCAAAAGACACCAGAGAGTCTCCCTAAAAGGAAAGCTGTTCGGTGTGAATAAAAACAAATAAAGACCCGTACTGAGTTGGGATGGTTATATAACTCTCTGGACAAAAGGTTTTTTTGAAACTATTACAAAAGATGTAGTGAGAGAGACGTCATCAATGCTAAATGCCAAACCATTGTTATGTATATGAATTCAATAATTCCAGGACCAAATATCAGAACCAACTGTGACTTGTAGTGTGTATGTGTGTGCACGCGCACACATATATGTGTGGATATGTATATATTTGAATATATATATATATCAGCAACATATATATCAGCAACAAGATTAGCTAAGTAACTAATAAAATGGATTTTTAGATTATTTTATGAAAAAAAAAATTTATATTAGTTTCTAAAGATGGTTCTATATTTGGACCAAAGGAAGTGAAGTCATCTTGGGCTTCACTCTTATTTGTGGAAGAAATGCAATCATGGTACAGGGAAACGGGGCCCAGTGCTCCCTTTCCTCACCGAGGCATCTAAGAACCCCCAGGCTCCTGCAGTAACACAGGAGGCACTTGGCAAGGCGTGAACGTGATACAGATGTAGGATGGAAGACAGGCAGGTGACTAGGGTCTGAAGTGGGCGAAGCTGGCACCCTCCGTTTCTTCCAGAGGGTCACGGATTCAGTGTGGACAACATTCAGCTGTCACTAAAGCAAACATGAAATTACATCCCCAAAGTGTCAGGCAGAGGCACTCAGTGCCCTGACAGCTTAAATGAGGGAGATTTAAGTTAGAGGGTGAAAGGAATGTGTGGGGCCATGGCTGGCGAGGGACAGTGGGGCAGAGACTGGACCTCTGTGGGCGCTGACTTAGGCCGAGAGCTGGGCTGGGAAGAGCAGCTTGGTGGGCAGGCGTGTGAGTACCGGATCCTGGTGGAGAGCGGGGTGTGCTCGGGTTCTAGAAGGCCGTGCGGCTGGGCAAGAGGCCGGGCAGGGCCACCAGACAGGGCTCTTCAGGCCTTGGCAGGATCTCGGTGTTTTCTAAGAACCAAGGGAAGTCATTGGGGGAAGGACATAATCAGACGTGTATCTCAGAAGACCACCCACCTGCCAGGAACGAACGTAAGCTTACTCACCTCCAGTATTCTTCTCAGTAATAGAGGACCACCTCTAAATGCAGGCGAGAAACGCAGTACCCTGGGCCGCTATGAAGGAAGGAGACCGGACCAGATATTTGAAGTGTTTTAGGAGGCGGAATCCATCAGACTTTCTAATAGGCTGGGGATAAGCAAGAATGGGGGTGTCCCTTTGGCTTTCTTCCAGCCGTCCAGTTTGCAGAACTGGCCAGTTAGGGTGCCCTTCATCACACCGACAAGGACAGCGATGATGCCCTCAGTTGGGGTGAAAAATCAAGAGTTCAAGAACAGCTTGAATTATGGTTGAGTCTTCCAAGTGGAGAGCCACAATGGAGTCAGATATGTAATTCTGGCATCCAGAGGTAAGACTTCAATTGTGGAGGAAAGAAAAGAAAGCTTTCAGTGGATTCTAGGATGTTAAGTCTCCTCTCTCTCCCTCCCTCTCTCTCTCTCTCTCTCTCTCTCTCTCTCTCTCTCTCACACACACACACCCTAGAAGATATATATATATATAATCCATATCCTTTGTTGCTAAGAAAAATGACCTATTTCATATATAATCTTGTATCTATGGCTTCTGATCTTTTACAGATTCTACATAAAATGATCAGGTACTAAAAGGACAAGAATGGGAAATATTTCAAAGAGAGGAAGGTGGACACTGCCAACATGCTGGGGAGTCCTAAGTTCCACTCCAAAGGGCTGAAAGCGGATGAATGACAGGATGGCCGGGCAGTTCTTCCAGAGAAAACCGTGGCTACTAGGCCACCGTGGAGTCAGACACGCTCTATCCATTTTGGGTCAAGAATTACTGAGTTGTGCTACACTTAGACTCAACCTCAGCAAGGCGTTTGATGAACTGCTAAGAATCCTCTTATGAACACGTAAGCAGACAATGCTATTGTTAGGGGGACTGACACCTGGCTCCACCAATGTAGATTTCTATTCCAAGTGAAGAAAGACAAGGACCTGCAGTTCCTTGACCACAGTCCTGTGATGTCGGGGTATCTAGACACCTGTTTTGTTAGGACTGGGGACAGGGGAGAGCCGTGCTACTGGCTCTGAAAAAATGGCTTCCCCAAGGGTCTCCATGTTCTAATCCACGCAACCTTATTTGGAAAAAGCATCTTTGCTAGTGGGATTAAGCTAAGGAAATTGATGTGGAGATCATCCTAGATTCTCTATGGGGGACCTAGGTGCTATCACACTGGGAGAGAGAATTACATTGAAAGACCCTCTAAGAGTGCCTTCCGTCTGAAGAGACCCGTACCCAAAGGACCAGCGAGACCATTAAGTTCGGATGCAAACAGCAAGAGGTTTATTCGAGTGCACAGGTACCCGGGGCGACAAGCTCTATGAGACTCGCGCGCCCCTGGCTTATCCTGAGGGGTTTATATAGGGCTTGCAAGCAGAAGCGTGGATACAGAAGCGAGGTGCATAGTTACAGGATCCCTATTGGAGGATTTGAATGAGGTGGGGGTTATAGTCCCTTTTGTTCTCGGAAATCAGATAAGGTTGTTGACTTGACCAGTTTCTGTTCCCTTCCTATATTTTCTTGTTCCCTCATTGACCAGATGTCTGCCTTTGCACATCCTGTTTCCGTACCTCATTGACCAGATGTCTGCCTCTGTACATCCTGTTTCTGTAACGACCTTGAGCAAGCCCAACTGCTGAACTTGCAGACTCAGTTGCCCCACTGACCTCCTTTGACAAGCTATTTTTTAAGCCTTGTTATATCTGGCGTTACTAAGCTAAAGCTATAAGCAGCTGGGTTGGGGAGTCTTTCAGTTGCATCCTGTCCTTTAGTTCCTGTTTGCTCAAGCTTGGCCCTTCCGGGGTTATCTATATGGAACATCCTGTGGCGGCATTGTGCTAGACTTGAAATGCTACGTGCAGCTAGTGGGATTGTGACATGGGGGTGGTGCAAGAGAACATCCTGCAGCTTCAGGGCACAGGGGTTGGATTTCCTAATGTTGGGCCTGGGGCCTTAAGGTTCTTCATTCCCCCCTTTTCTTTATCCGGGATATAATCCTATATCCATTGATCTACCTGCTCAGAGTCCGGCCTTTGTTCAGCTGGTGGCTCAGGGTGCTGTGGGAGTACTTGATACTGTTGTGCGAGGACCATAGTTTGGATTACAGACAGCCTTTCTTTTATGAATTGCATTAATCTGTTAAATATGCAGGGTCCAAATGACAAAATTAACAGTAATATAATCAAGGGGCCAGCTATAGTAGATAATATAGTAGTTAGCCAAGGGGATTTATTATACCAGCTTTCAAACCAACTTTGGGAGCCTCGTAACGATTTTTCCTTTGCATCTAGTCTTTTCCTGTGCTTTGTCATAGATTTCCTTATTACCCCTGTGTGATCGGTGTAAAAGCAACAATTTT
>NW_025999913.1:18078700-18080576 GCF_001458135.2 Marmota marmota marmota
TGACTATGACTATAGAAATATTCAGGGGTGTGGTAAATTATGGTGGGCCACAATTCTATTAGCACACAAAAGTCATTGGTCATATTGAGGACATTTGTTGAGATACATGGGGTTAGCCCTGTTTTGCAGGCCCAATAGGTTCCGTTAGGACCTGCCAGATATTGAGTTTCTGTATTTGCTTTAATCGATATAGTCTTGTTGCATAGTCTCTGGTGGGTACTGGGAGCTTTCCCTATGCAGATACCTTGCCCGGATACCTCTGTCAAGGTTAATCGATGTTGGGGAAGGGAGGTGCATTTCCAAGGAGGAGTGGTATGGGTAGTGTAACTACCCAGTATAGCGACCCCTTCGTAATAGGGAGGCCGCGAGAGCAAGCATAACCAGCACTCTTGGGTTTTGTTTGGATCTGAATGATTGAGGGCTGTGAATGCCCCTTGAATCAGGCTAAATAGCCGGTCTCCAGTGCTTGGTTTTGGGGTTTGGTTCATCTTAGTTGTGGGGACCAGGGCAGCTGGAGCAGGGGAACCAGGAGTTTTTGGAAAGGGTTTTCTTAACTTTGGTAATGGGGCCTTCTGGTCTGGCAAAACGGGGTTGGGTCCCAGAGGGAGTTGAGGCCCTATTGGTAGCACATTCCGAGCTAGGGTGAACATAGTGACAGGCCCAGTCCGATGTAACTGTATCCCCCAGAATTGAGGTCTAAACCAGGTGGCCTGTTTCCCTGCTGGTGTAAAAGTTAAAATCAGAGGAGTGCATCCTTTTTTTACTGAGGTACTATTGCCTTGGGTCAGGGTGAAGTAGACCTTGCTGGATGAGGATGAGGGAGTCCAAGAGATATCTCTCTTAGTTCTGCCCCCTAGGTCACAAAATTCAAAGTATAATGTGGGGAAAGCATCTGATAGGGTTCCTATCACGGAAGTGCTGTTAACTATTTTTCCTGTCATAGGGTCGTTAATCACCCAAGTTACATTGTAAACATGTTGCGAGCTATCCTGTCCTGAGACCGTCCTAAGAAATCCCATCAGCACCCATAGCATTAAGATGTTGTTCCCCCCCGCGTGAGTCTTATCTTTAAAGGGTTTGGGGTGCGTTGGACCTTCCATAATAGGGTGTCCGCCTCGGCTATCACCGGTTTGTCTCCTGGGGTTGACTGTTGGCTTTCTCCAGCAGGGTTGGCGGCTTTGACGTGCGAGGCGTGGACCCAAGATGAGATCCCGTCGACCTTTAGCGCCGTTGGGGTGGTCAGGAGCACGGTGTATGGGCCTTTCCATCGGGGTTCCAAGTTCTTTGTCTGATGTCTGCGTACCCACACTGAGTCTCCTATCTGAAAGGGATGAGGTACCACAGGTGTCTTTAGTTGGTCCTGGTATGCAGTTGCCAATGGTTTCCAGACTTCATTCTGGACAATCTGAAGTGCCTGCAAATGAGCTTTTAGAGAGGGGTTATTAACATGGTTTGCAATGCAGGGACTATAAAAGCTGGTAATTGGGGGTGGAGCTCCATATAGTATTTCAAATGGAGTTAGGCCAGATGGGCCCGGAGTATTTCTGGCCCGATAGATGGCTAAGGGCAGTAGGAGCACCCAGTCTCTAGTGCCAGCTGCAAGCGTTAATTTGGATAAAGTCTCCTTAATAGTTCTATTCATTCGTTCTACCTGTCCTGAACTTTGGGGTCGGTAAGCACAATGTAATTTCCAATTTATCCCCAACAATTTGGCCACCTGCTGACTTACCTGGGAGACAAAAGCTGGTCCGTTATCTGACCCCAGTATTTGAGGCATACCATACCTGGGAAAGATTTCTTCTAACAGTTTCTTTGTCACAACTTTTGCAGTCTCATGTCGTGTGGGGAAGGCTTCTACCCAGCCAGAAAAGGTGTC
>NW_025999913.1:18082151-18118358 GCF_001458135.2 Marmota marmota marmota
GTGCACAGGTACCCGGGGCGACAAGCTCTATGAGACTCGCGCGCCCCTGGCTTATCCTGAGGGGTTTATATAGGGCTTGCAAGCAGAAGCGTGGATACAGAAGCGAGGTGCATAGTTACAGGATCCCTATTGGAGGATTTGAATGAGGTGGGGGTTATAGTCCCTTTTGTTCTCGGAAATCAGATAAGGTTGTTGACTTGACCAGTTTCTGTTCCCTTCCTATATTTTCTTGTTCCCTCATTGACCAGATGTCTGCCTTTGCACATCCTGTTTCCGTACCTCATTGACCAGATGTCTGCCTCTGTACATCCTGTTTCTGTAACGACCTTGAGCAAGCCCAACCACTGATCTTGTTGACTCTGTTGCCCCTCTGGCCTCCTTTGACAAACTAATTTTTTAAGCCTTGTTTTATCTGGCATTACTAAGCTAAAGCTATAAGCAGCTGGGTTTTGCTATAAGCAGCTGGGTTGGGGGGGGGTCTTTCAACATGAGAGAAGAACCAGCAATGTGGATGGAGGGGAGGCCGAGAGTACAGGAGCTCTGTCACAGGTCGGGCCATGTTGGCAGTCCCCAGACACTGGAAAGGCAAGAAGCAAGTTCTTCCCAGGACCTGTGGAGAGAGGAAAGCCATGCCCATGCCTTAATTTTAACACAGGAACAAAATTCAAGTGTTGGACATATGAAATATGAATGAGCAATTCCCACTGTTCAGAGTCCCCCAGCCTGAGGTCCTTTGTTATAGCAGCCAAGTCAGATTAACACAGATTTGGATGCCAAAGTGGGAAGCTGCAATACCACACACCTAAAAACAAGGAGACGACTTCCTGGTGGATACTGCATAGAGACCGGAAGGCTTCGGAGGGATGAGGTCAGTTGGAGAAAACATTCCCACAAAGATGGGTTCACTTTATAACCCACAGGACATCAACTGTCGCATCCTATGGTGGTCAGTGTGATTGAAATTGCCAACTCCTAAAAGACGGGTGAGTCTGGACTATCTGGGTGGTCCCTAAATGGAATCATGCTCATCCTCATATGGGAGAGAACGAGTCCTAGATGGAGCCATGGCCCCAGAGCAGGGGATCTGCGCCTGCTTCATTTGGCAAGCCTTCTTTTGAATTCTCTTGGGACAAGTGACACCGTATTCCTTCCGTTTTCTCCCTTTGGGAATGGAATGAACTGGTAACCCATGTCCGTCCCACCTTTATACTTTAGAAGCAGAAGCTTTGTTTTCTTGTTTCATAGGGTCACAGATGGAGGGAAGGTTCTCCCCTAGGATCTTGGGGGCAGGATTTATCCCGGATTATCCAGCTGGTCTCTAAAACCAGCCACATGCAGCCTTCTATTAGAAGAGGGAGGTTGGAGATAGACACACAGATGAAGGCTTATGAAGATGAGACAGAAGAGTCGCAGCCACAAGCCAAGAGCTGCCAACAGCCACTAAAGCTGGAGGAGGTCGGGAATGGATTTGGCCCCAGGACTTCCAAAGCGAGTGTATACCCTGAACTTTCAGCCTTCCAGGACTGTGATAGAATACCTTTCTATTCTCTTATGCCAATTTCTGTGTTATTATAGGAAGGATTCTTTAATTTTAAAACTAGGAACTATGATATAATGACAATAGAGCCTTAAATAACCTAGGCCTACGGTCCAAGTGCTGTGGTGCAAGTCTTTAGTCCCAGCAACTTGGGAGACTGAGGCAGGAGGATGGCAAGTTCAAGGCCAGCCTCATCAACTAAGTGAGATTCTATGAATATAAAGAATACAAAAGACTGCTGGTGTACCTCAGCAATAAAATATGTTCCTGGGTTCAGTCCTCAGTGCAGATAATAACAACAACAACCTGAGTCTCCAAACGACCACAAATTCAGTTAGTGGTTATGACAAATGTAATGTCACCTGAAACTTCCTTCACAGAAAGTTAGGGTATAGAATAAGAAAACCAGTGTCCAGGTTTTCTCTACAATGTTCAAACAGATATATATATATATATAATTTAATTTTGATTTTTATTCTATGGTCAAGGGACACGACAGGCACATTCTGACAAACGTGTCTTTGGGTGACTTCATTGTGTGAACATCCAGCAGCTCACTCACAGAGGTCCAGACATGGCATGTGACAATGTATGTTTCAGGCACACCACTGCCACCTGCCTTTTATTCCATCATTCTGAAAGTTTGCAGAGGACAGACGGGCGCTGGGAGGAACATCAGGGCCTTCTGCAGCTGGGTCCTGGGCCACTCTCCTGTGCCTGTTGCCTTCTCTGTGTCCACCCGGTGGAGGCTGGTGTTAAACAGCTGTGTTATGCCCACCTCTCTGTGCTGCAGCTTTAAAAGAGCAACATATTGCATTTGATTAAAGAAAAAATATCAAGACAAGAGTAAAAAGCACACATGTTGCAAAGAGTTGAAGTTACTGAGAGGACTGCAGACCCTGAAGAGCCTTGCCAGGTGTATCACCCTGCTCTCAGACCAACCAGGAGCCCAAGAATATCACCCCGCTCTCAGACCAACCAGGAGCCTGACTTGTGGGAGTCAGAGGAGACTGCCTCCTTCTCTCTGGCTCCAAAGATCAGGCCTGGATTTGAAGCCGCAGATCTTACCTGCCAATGATGCTGGGTTGCCAGGCACGAGGAGGTTCAGACTGAAACGATTACCTGTTGGGCAGTGTCCTCTAGGAGACTCTCACAAAAAGTAGTGAACTGGATGAGATGCCCCAGGGCGTACTCCCATAGGATTCTGTAATTCCCCTGCCATAGGAGGAAGGGACAGGGCAAGCTGACGTCCCAATACCTTTGAAGATTTGTTCATGCGTTGCGTGGCCTTCTCCCTCCCCAGACCAAATACGTTTTGTGTGCGTGTGTGTGCGTGTGTGTGCGTGCATGTGTGCGTGCGTGTTGGTGTGTGTGCGTGTGCATGCACCCAAGCATGCTGGTGCGCTTTCTTCCCCTCTTACACACATGCTGCCTGGGACACTGGAGCAGTCACACTGCCATCCCTCGTGACCTCCCCCAGCGCAGAGCTAGCATAGAACCAGCTCTGGACCTGGGCGCCACCAATTATAAGCAGAGGCAGACAGTGACAGCCTGCCTTCTATTTCCCTGCTGACACCCCAACAACAGGCCCCCTCTCCTCTCCTGAACCCTCGCAGCCCCTCCACCTCGCCTGCTGTGTCTGAGCTGTAACTTGAGGATCCTCTCCATGTGAATAAGATAAAGCCACAGGGACTGAACTTAGCTCTATTCATGGAATGCCAGTTCTGTCCTCCAGGGGTGGTTTCCTCAGCCAGCTGGGGCACACCCTCTCCTCCTGCTCTCTAACCAACCCTGTAAACAAGAAGACAGGACCCTGAGGAGAACTCTGAGCCCTCTTCTTTGGCTATGTCTGACAACAGAGAAAAGCAATATGGAAATCAAAGAAGCAGTGCTTTTAGAACTCCAGCATCAAAATATTGTTTTTTCTAATATTTCATCTGCTTTAAAAATAGCATAGTAGTTATTATTTCCTCCAAAGCTGGAAGTATTCCATCAATTACTATTTACTGGACATGACCTTTATGTCCATGGCTCCCACCCATGGTATATTTATTACCTAGAAAAAATCGATTCTCTGACAGTGATTTCCAGGTATTCCATACAAACCCACAATTCTAATATGGGTCCCCTTCTTAGAAAGAGAGACTCATCAGGTACCATCAATATGCATTATCATTCAGGAAACCCCCCAAACACCACAAAACAGTAGGGCCTGCAGGGCACACCACCTAAAAAAGGTGTACCCACAGCTGCTTATGTTGGCTGCATCAACTCTAGGACCCATGACTGTGTTCTGTGTACATTCAATTCTGACTTCAACTGTCCTGGAAAAAGAACTCTGACAAGAACTAGTTTTAATCAATATGCTAATTGTATTTCTGAAGCATGCAAACAAATTAACGAAGGCTTATTTGAGTACCTGATAGTGATGTGCAAGTGGATTCTAAAGTCAGGATCTTCAAGTTAAATTTAAGCTGACATCTGGAAATTGGAAAATGGAATGTTATACACTAAGCTTCTTTCTGTTTTTTTCCCTCTCAATACAGAAAGAGCAATTCACTCATTGATCAACACAAATGTACTGAGATCCCAAAAGGTACTTGACCATCACTAATAAGACTGATTAGGGGCTGCGGCTGGGGCTGGGGCTGTAGCTCAGTGGTAGAGCACTTGCCTCACACATGTGAGGCACTGGGTTCAATCCTCAGTACCACATAAAAAGTAAACAAATAAGTAATAAAGACTTCAGTCTCCCCTCTAAAACACTTTTTTTAAAAAAAAGAATGATTGGCATGCATTTTATTCATATAAAAATCCCATGTAAATGCCAAATGATTACAAGCCACAATTTGAAGTCTGATTTGAGAGGCAGGGCATCTGTGTTCGGTAGCGCTCCTTCCTCTGCCCCTCATCTCTAACAAACATGAACTTGACTCTAAACAATAACTGACCCTTTGTTTGCAAACACTTTCATGTTTTCAAGCTATGACATTTTATACCAGCCTTGGCAGTTCTTATTTAGGCCATGGCTTGTAAAAGCCACAAAAGTTTAAGACTTAAAAAGTTAATAACAAAAGCACGGGAACTAAACAACCAATTTGGTTTCCATCGGCATGATAAACAACATGCCTTTAAAAGCATAACCAACTGCTGTATTCCGTGAGTTTACTAAGCCGAACAGGTATAAACATGAACTATTAATTAGCACAGAGTGGATTCAACTCCATTATCCCCAAAAGCTAAATGGCCAGAGCTTTCAGTCAAAAAGCAATCCTAGGTTCTGTCAAGTGTTAAGGTAGCTCTCAAGCTGTGCCCGAGGAGGGGGACTCTGGGCTACAATCCCGTGAGGATTCCATGAAGGCCCAACCACAAACCACTCCAAAGGCTCTGCTTGGGGGGACTCCTGCTGAGAAAGCAGATGCTCTGAGTCCCTGGAGGAGCTGTAGCCTGGACTCTGCCCAGCCTGTCCCTGTGGCTCGCTCATGCACAGATGTGCAGTCCTAGCCTAGGCGCCTTCACTGGGGAGCCTCTGAATCTGTGTGTGTGGAGGGGAGGGTCTTGGCTGAGACCCTGTGGAGGTCCCTCTCCCTGCCCAAGCCCCAAGTGCATAAAATGGCAGGAGGGTTTGGTTTGAGCCAACCCCTTCCCATCTGTGCTGACCCTTGCCCAGTGCCACTCCATGGAGAGAAGGGAACTTTGAGTGTGGCACCCTCTTCCTCTCTCCATGCTTAAACTACTGCAATGAATGGAGACTTAATTACTTTCAGCCTAACTCATTGTCCTGATTGGCCTCCATGACACTTAGCAGCTTCCTAACAGGTCCAAGTGTTCCTCTGAGGACCTAGTAGGTGTCACAGGGAAGGCAGGAGAGGGAAATGCATCATGTGGACACACTGCTGCAAGGCCCCTTATCCTCAGGGTTGTCATGATACTTACTGAAGCCTCGCAGCCGCCCACTGGTCCCTGCAGAGAAGTAGCTGAGAGGTTGAGTGGCGAGGGGCAGCCTGGGGGGTGGCAGCACTGGAGGTACACAGGTGGGCCCTGCAGAGTTCCCCAAGCCAACAGGGGCCTTCAGGGGTGAGTCGGGGCAAGCCCCGCCAGCAGCTACCCTAACAAACTCGAATGACCAAAAAAGGAATATTCAAACACTGCTGACCCGAAGTGCTGCGGACCCAGACACAGGACTGAGAGTGGGCACTTCAGTGACTTCAACCTCCGCTTCTGGAGAGGGGAGCAAATGGAAGTTAATGCAAACCCCAGGGGGACTCAGGACTGACCAACAGCATTAGTACCTTTCCAAACCGTAATTAGCATAAGTTTGGACCAATAGCAGGGACCCAAGTGCTATTTAAACCCCTAGACCGAGCATTTCCCTGGAGAAAAGTTGCTGGTTGGGCTTTCTTTTTAGTTAGTGTTCAGCCAGTTTTGCTTTATACTTCTTCACTGTAACCTGTGGGTTTGGGTTATCTTTTTACCTCATTGGTGGAAACAATGCTTTTTTTTTTTTTTTTACTTATTATTATGTGGTGCTCTACCACTTTTTAATTCACAAGAACTCTGAAAGGAGAAACTGCCCCTGTGTCGCTGTGTCTGCTGCAGTGTTAGAGAGCACGGCCAAATGGAAGTCACGGCCAAGCACGGAATTGAGTTTCATCTCAAAACTGGCTTTAATACATAAACCTAGGATGGAAACATGACAAGTGCCTGTCAGCCTGGGGCTTTCTCACAGTGGCTGTCATCCTTTTAGAAACCCCTAGACTGCAGTGTGCATTTTCCAGATTAGGAACCAAACTTCAAGGGTTCCCATGTCACTGCTGGGCCACAGCCTAGAAGGTGAACCCTCCTTACATTTCAGCCACTATGATGACCAGGTTCCTACTTCTGACTCCCTGCTGAACAACGCCTTTTCCTCTAAGGTCCCAATTTGGGTAGAGTGGAATAGTATCTGTTCTAATGTTCATTGTTTTACCCTAACAAACTCGAATGACCAAAACAGGAATATTCAAACAGTCAAAGCAGAATTGCAAGTGAAAACAAAAACTGAGAAAGGTGTGAAGCTGGATTTGTGTGTTTTTTATTAATTCACAGGATTAATTCCCACAATGAACTTCACATGGCTTCCTCTTTTCTGCTCCCTTCAGTGCCCCCGCCCCAACATTTACCTCCTAGTTTCCTTCTGGGCTGCAACAAGATGTCTGTGCCAAGGAGAAGGCAGGCTGAGGCAGCCCAGCACCCGGCCCGGCTTGCTGCCTTCTGAGGCAGCTTGTATGGATGAACAGTTGAGCCCACAAGGTGCATTCCTTGGTCCTCCTCGCACCCCGGCTCTCACTGGTAAGCACCACTGCAGTTGACCACTTCCCAGGAAGTAATGTCTATGGCTGTCATGGTCAGGCAACAGCCCCGCCTGGCAGTGGCCCACCCAGCTGGAATTTAAGGGACTGTCCGTTTGTTCTCGGTGTACGTGGCCAGCTTGCAGTCTACTGCGACCCACGGCACATGGCGCCACACGTAACTGAAATACAGATGTTTAGTTCTCCTGGGGATAAGACTGACTCAGGGAAGAAGTGGCCAACTCGATTATAAAAACGATGCCATGAGGAGTCTTGTTCATTTGGCTCTCTTCTCCCTGACAACAGTAAGAATGTCCAAATCACTTCTGGCCAGGACGTTAAGTAACTTTATGTTACTCAAAAGGCTTTGAGTGTCAGAAAAAGGGGCTGTCACAACCCAGCAGGAAAAGCTGTTTCCCCCGGTTCCCTTTGTATAAGCGTCTGACAACATGAAGATTCGAATCCAAGATGCTGTGTCCACTTTGCCTTTTACGTTTTATAACAATCAAAATCAGACCTATTGCAACCAAAGTTTGCAGGTGAAAAGTGATTGCTTCTGGCGAGGTCTGCATGAGGTTCACAGGCTCTGTAGCTAGAAAGGATGCAGCTTTAGGTGGTGGGGCGTACCCTTCCGTGCTGCAGAAGTGGGCCTGCCTCTAGCTGTTGCAGAAGCATTGGCCCTCTCCATGGCACACTGAGCTCCCCACTGTGCTGCAGCTCTTCATGGGGGGCCCATAGCCCACCCCCCATGGCACAGCTCTTAATGGGAGGCTATTGCCCAGCCCCGTGTTGCAGCTCTTAAGTGGGGGTGTTGCCACCCCTGAAGCTGCAGCTCTTGGTGGGGGAACCATTGTCCCCCAACGAGCTGCAGCTCTTAGTCATAACCCCCCCATATTGCAGCTCTTAGTGAGGGACCATGGCCCTCCCATGTTGCAGCTCTTAATAGAGGGTCATAGCACCCCGCGTTGTGGCTCTTAATGGTGGGGGGAACGTGCCTTCCAGCGATACAACAAAATTGTTGCAGCAGATTCCAACAGCTTGCCACCAATTTCTCCTGTTTCTAGGTTCCTGTCTTATGAGAAGAATAATATGCACAGACCAGGAAAAGGATCTATCGAAAAATAGAAACAGAAAATGAACTCCAGCAGTACAAAAAGTATCCAGAGAATGTCTAGAAAATTACATAGACTTGGGTCTCTGCTGTTGGTCCAGTTTTATGCTAATTACAGTTTGGAAAAGTATCAATGCTATTGGTCAATCCTTGAGTCCAGACTTCCATTCAGGTCTGCCCCACTTCCATTTTCTCATTGCAGGGGAGGTTGAGGTGGGGGACGGGACTTCAGCAAGCTCCCATACCATGCCCAGGCCTGTTCCCCAAAGGGTGACAGGTTGCTGGGCGCTGGCTCGCATTGCCTGCCTGGAGGGCTTCACACAGTCACGGGCCGTGCTTGCCACCCACACTCAGACCCACCTGGGCTGCCACTCCACCGCCCCACTGCTCTGCTGCCACCTTGGCGGGAAACAGTAGGCTGGCTGTGGGGCTCGGCAGCAGGGGAGCTGTGTCACTGACATACTCTACCCAAGCCAGGCAGTCTCTCCAAAGTTCTGTTTTAGGAGGGGACATTGTCGCCTGGGGTGCATCCTGACAAAATGTTCTGATTGAAAGTCCTCTTGTGTGCCTCCTGAAGAAGTGTCTTCTTGTGACTTAACTTTGCCGTGACAGGCCATGCTGGCCACCATGAAGGACAGAGAGCATCCCAACCTTTGTCCTCTAAGGAAACTGTAGGTTCAAACAGCAACTACTTTATTTCAACTCTCACCGGCACTGCACGCGCGCTTTTCCACCAACGCCACCCAGCGGCCTTCTGCCGGGACACACTACACACCAACCGGAAATCCCTCCTCCGGAAATCCCTCCTCCAGCACTTCCAATGGGAACTGTCTGGGAATCCCCTCGAGAACTCCAAAGTAGCGAGCCGGAGGCAGCAAGAGCCGCCCCACCGCCCGACAGTAAAGGTCAAATATACAATTCAATCAATCCAGCACCACAGCAATTATATACAGCTTAACTCAAATCATCATCTCAATGGTTCGCTGGTGTCACCTTTCAAACATTCCCTCTGGCAAATGCCAGGCGTCATTCTGACCAGCCGCCGGGGCTCTCAACATCACAGTTCAGTTCCAGGAGTGTAAATGTTGGGAGTCGCCCCAGCTCCAAAGACTAACTTCCCCATCCCCCAAGAAGAGCCGTCCAATGGTGAGCCCTGCTGGCTCACATGATCCTGCCGTCCAATGGTGAGCCCTGCTGGCTCACCTGATCCTTACCCACCAATCAGACTAGCCCTGCTGGCTCACCTGATCCTTACCAACCAATCAGACTAGCCCTGCTGGCTCACCTGATCCTTACCAACCAATCAGACTAGCCCTGCTGGCTCACCTGATCCTTACCCACCAATCAAAAAGCAATCAAACCGCCCCCCCAACTCTATAAATATGCAGAGCTGTTCCTCAATAAAGGGGCATTTTCTCCAATGGCAAGCCTTGATCATTCTTTCATAATCAATGTCATTAAATCACTTTGGGGAGAATGATTATGCTCTGAATTTAGAGGTCTCCTCCCTGCAAGGATTTGCAAAGGAAAAATCCTCTTCCTCACGTTACCTCATCAATCCTGATAGCACCTCCTGTGAGACCGGCTGACCGTCCACTTGCCACCACTTGTGGTCTCTTTGGGAAAGCACACATATTTAATTTAGCATTCCCAGATGTTTTCCCTAAAAGACTCTTCCCTCCCTCTCTGGGATGTATGCAGAGCCAGCCCCATGAGACCTTAACAATTGCATAGGGGCCCACCATTGATTTAATTGATGATGTGACATCATACTCCTGGAACCCTAATAATTTCTGAACAAGGGGCCAGTTTCATTTGCACCAGACCCCATGAAACATGTGGGCAATTCAGATTAAGTTGAAACTGGAATGCAAAGGAAGAAGCAACCAAATAGGACATTTCCTGTAACCTCTGCAGGAATCACACTTCCTAAGGGTACGTAATTCTCAGTACTGTTGCCCCAACATTGTGGGTTCCTTCCCAGGATGACTAGCAGTGAACCAAAACTTGCTTTGGTCTATCAAATGCACAAAGTTGTGATGTCACATCTGGGCAAAAGATTTCAAAGATGCAGCTCAAATTCCCAGGCTCCCTTTTCCCTTCTTGAACAACTGAAATGGCACTTCTGTCAGAAAGATCCCCAGAAAACCCACAGCAAACATGTTATAGGAATGAGAAACCTGACCGATTTTAAGCCCCAAAATTTGTGGCATTATTTTCCCCCTTAAACTTAGCCTATTAGAACAGATTCAGAAAACCTTACTGATACCTGAGTACAAAACTTGATTCCTCAGTCTGGTCTAAGGTAGGACCTAAGTAAAGTTGCTGGCAGAAATGTGGAGTTGCTCTCAATGGTTGAATGTGCTCTCCAGTGTAACAGAACTTAGCAGCTTATGAGCAAATTCCTTTGAGATTCTTGTTTCACGACTTCACAAAGTTCTCAGACTAGAATAAGTGAGTGTGAAAATAAAATTCATTAGATATACCTCATGTACCAAATAAAGCTGAAACCCTGTGACCAGTCTTCACCACCCAACCAGCATGGTCTAGGGGTTTATATAGCACTTGGGTCACTGCTATTGATCCAGACTTGTGCTAATTAGGATTTGGAAATATACTAACACTATGTGTCAAGACTCAAGTCCTCCATTCAGCTGAGCCCTGCTTCCATTTTTCTCCTCGCACGCAGGTCAGGAAGCTGGAGGTTGAGTTTGTGGGATGGTTTAATGCTAACAAGTTCTGGGCTGCAGTGCTGTGTAGACTGGGCTTCTGCAGCAGGTGGCCCTACCATGCCCAGGCCTGACTGTGGAAGGGTTACAGGTCCACGCCTTGGCTGGCATGCAGCACCTCAGGACCAGAGGCCTACAGGGGGCGCTCTACGCAGCCAGGGCCAACCTTGCAACCCACACAGGTGGCGGCTCACGGTTCCACCACTCCGCTGCTTCTCCAAGGGACCAACAGGCTGGCTGCACAGTGTGTCAGCCAGGGAGTTGGGTCACTATGCTTGGATTCTCACAGCGTCCTTTGTGATACTTGGGGTCCTGTGCAGGGTCCTGGGAGGAAGGAGGCAGGTTATGTGGGAAAGCACAGGGGCAATGCAGCGTTTCCTAGAATGGAGAGAAGGTTGCTCCACAGCACGAGGGGGTAGAAGAAGCCCAATGGCAATTACTTCCTCCTGTAGCCCAGGTAGTCACCACTGAGCCACAGAAAACACAGCATGAGCAGGGCTCATTAGTAAGGACCACCTTGGCAAAGAAACTTGCATCAGAGAAAAAATATCTCATCAAATTTGTATGTCCTTCCCCCGCTGCTGATTTGTTTCTCAAATACACAGCCAAAAGCAACTTGCTTCTTTTTAGGGATGAGGAAAAGGGGGGAAAGGCAAAAAGACCCGCAAAGTCACAGTCACTTGTCCTGCAGGGGACTAGTGAGGTCCAGCAGGTAAACGGATTTCTAACAAAATGTTTGGTAAGCTTGGGAGAGGTGGCATCTTTAAAAAAAAACCCAACATACTTGGTAACGGACTCTGTCCCAGGCGAGGAGTCAAGGTCAGTGTGAATCCAAAGCAGCAGCTCTGCAAGACAGGCCTCGGGCTACCTGCAGGTAGGACAGCCGCAGTGTTGTACTCCGTGACCAGCAGCTTCCAGAATGATTAGGGCACAGTGAACGTACAGTCTTGCAGCCAAGTGACAAAGACTAAGTGAGAATCAGGTTAAAATGCGAAGTGAGTACATACCAAGATCAGACCAGATATACAGCTAACACTAAGAAAATATTTGCAGAAGCAGCAGCAAGCAGCCACCTAGAGAAAGAAACACTGTATGGGAGACAGTATCCTGCATTTTTGAAAGTACAATTGTTGGGCAATATTTAGGGAAAAAATATACAGCCAAATAAACAATGTCACTGTCACATATATTCACAGTGGATCTGATTAAGGAGGCAGGTGCAGTACTGGAGTGTGTTTCATTTTTACAGTAAATGCTGTAGAAATGCCAAGACAAAATATAATTTGGAGACCGAAACATAGGTTCTAAGACTTACTGCTAAAAAAGAATCAACATCCTTTGACTCATGAAGGGCTTTCCTCCCTTAAAATCTACCATGAAAGTCAAAATTCATAGAAATCCATAGTTAATTAAATGGTGATTTTAGTTAATTTGTTGTAACAGGCAGAATAGGAAAGGATAAAATGTTGGAATCATTTTGTGAGGGACGTCTTCCAACTGTCATGCCATGAGATAGGAGTAAGAGCAGCAGCCTTCAGATGGCAACATCTGGAGCCATCGGAGACACCAGTGCAGAGAGCTGACACTGCTCAAACCCTCTCACCTCCCTTTCCGTGGCCCTCTGTCCTTGCTAAACCATCACACGGTCTGTGGAACTTAACCCACTGATCTGAAGGTCTTCACTGCAGCTGGTGCTTTTGGATTTTCAAAGGGAACAGAGAGGCAACATCAGACCAACATCCGTAGAAATTCCCGGTTGTATTCTCTTATCTGGAGAATATCCCCAGATGGCTGCCTGGGAGCACTCCATGACTGTTCCCCTCCACCTGAGGACACACAAGTCCTCCTGCAGCTCAGACTTGCACTCGTGGAATGAAGACAACCCCCCATCGTAGTGCCCAGCGAGCTTGAGGAAGCACTTGGGAAAGAGCGAGTTAGAGGCCACAGCACCTCGATGAGGAACATGGGCTGAGTCCAGCCAGCCAAAGAGCCACCTCAAATCTGCCTGTCGCTCCAGTCCCTGCATCCGCTGAACATGGATGGTAATAATACATAGCACATCGTAAACCAAGTAATCCTCATGTGGCGTGTATGGGTTATCATGCACAAAACAAGTCAGCAATATGTTTGCCATTATGATTATAGGAGATTCTTTCTCTTCTGGGGAAAAAAGACATTCTGAGCCTCTTGGCCTCTTCTGCCCTCTTGTAAGAGGCTGACTTTTCCAGGTGTGAGTCAGATCCTATCAAGTAGGTGAATAGATGTAGCTGCCCCACATTGGACAGAAAGATAAAATATAGGAAAGAAAGGTCAGGAAGAGGCAGCTGCACAGGAAGAGCAAGTAGAAAACAAGGTGCAAGGTCCAGCCCAGGATGAGGTGTGACTCACTGGTGGGAGGACCCCGGCTGCAATCCAGTTAACACTTAACACCTAGTTACCACTTCTCACTGGAGCCCAGACAGTCTGCTTCACCCTCCAGGCTGCATGGGAAATGCTGGGCCCTCAGCCACCCATTCAGTCATTAACAGGGCTGGGCTGGGCACCCTAGGGGCACCCTAGGGGCACCAAGGAAGACCTGCAGGACAGTACTCTAACCAGCCAGGGAGGCCCTGGACCTTTTGGATCTGGCCTGCAGTTCGGTGGATTCTAGCCAAGCAAGCAAAATGTGGAGGACTGGATCCAAGAGGTCCTTCTAAACTCTCATTTCCAAGGAGTTGTGGTCGCCGAAGAAAATGCGATTTGAGATTCCAGACCTAGATTCCCTCCATGTGGGTGCAAGCAATGTCCTCATTCACCACCACCAGCTCTGACGGCTTTTTAGGTGGGCGGATAAATGTCCTGATTCTTCAAGTCTACCAAAATCAGTTTTCTCAAGACCCATGTGGATGACTTCTGGGGAAGCAACGCTGCCTACCTGTGAGGCTCTCAGAGTCTCATGCAGAAGGCTAATGGGGAAGCTCAAGATTTCAGTACAATCATGTGACGAAGCCATTGTGGGGGTGGGGCAAGCACTTAAGATGGCAGAGACGTCTGTCGGGAAAGGCTTGGAAGGTTTGCATAAAAGCAGTGATCTTTATATGACATCTCAAGGGTACATAGAAGAAAAAAAAGAGGAAAGGAATCCTGGACAGAAAGAGGGATGGGTTTTAAAAGACTACACACGCGGGGCTGGGATGTGGCTCAAGCGGTAGCGCGCTTGCCTGGCATGCGTGCGGCCCGGGTTCGATCCTCAGCACCACATACAAAGATGTTGTGTCCGCCGATAACTGAAAAATAAATATTAAAATTATTTCTCTCTCTCTCCCTCTCTCATTCTCTCTTTAAAAAAAAAAATTTATATAAAAAAAAAAGACTACACACGCCGTGGCGTACACCTGTAATCTGAGCAGTTTGTGAGGCTGAGGGTTTAAGGCCAGCCTCAGCAACTTGGCAAGCCCCTCAGCTAACTTAATGTAGAACCTGTCTCAAAGTAGAAAAATTTAAAGGGAATAAAAGACTCAGGAAGTTTGAATGAAATAAGAGATTTGTTGTACAGGTTGTAGAGCGAGGCTGTGCCACTGGACAGACAGGCGGGGATGGGGGAGGCTCAGCATGAGGGGTACCAGAGAATAGATCTTAGGATTTAGATTTATCCTGCAGGTGATGGGGATTGACAGGGTTTTGTTAACTTTGCAAAATTTTTCTTAGTTTTTGTTTTAGATTTCGTGTTTTTAAGAAAAGGGAACAACACAGTGACTTTTATTCTTTTTTTTCATTTCTTTTATTTATTTATTTATTTATATATTATTATTAGTTATTCAAAACATTACAAAGCTCTTGACATATCATATTTCATACATGACTTTTATCCTTGAAAGCTCATCACATTACATATAGAGATGAAGACAACAGGAGGACCCAGGTGATAAAACCAGGTAAGATAGTGTTGCAATCGCCTAGAAAGCCAAGGTCAGAATCGTAAACTAGGGCAAGGCAGACAGATTAATTTACCAAAAAAAAAAAAAATTCTGAGATATAAACAAAAGAAATGAGTGACAGTTGGGTGTTTGTGGTGAGAGAGAGAATGGAACAAGAATGAATCCTGAGCCAGGCGGGGTGGCCACACTTGTAACCCCAGCACTTTGGGAGGCGGAAGCAGGAGGATGGCAAGTTTGAGGCCAGCCTGAGCAATTTAGCAAGACCTGTATCAAAAAACAAAAAGGGAGTGGAGATATGGCCCAGTGGTAGAGCATCCCAGGCTCAATCCCCAGTACTTAAAAAAGATTAAAAATAGAGGTAAGGTGAAAGGTGCATATCACAGAACAGGGGAGTGGTAAGGAAGAGAAGCAGAAGCTCTTTTCCCACAGTAATGAAGGACAGCGCTGTCCCCAGCCCCTGGGGACAGGAGATGATCCTCAGGACTGTTGTCTGGAAACCTGGTCATGGAATAAAGTAAGGCTAACTGGGGTCTCCCAGGGTTCTGCGTTCATTAGCTTGGTCTCATTTGAACCACCCCAGTCCACCAGCTCCAGCCCCCAACTTTAACCAAACACATGCACTCTGTCCTCAAAACCAGAAAGCAGTCCCTTCAAATAGCCTCCACTTCCCTTCACTTCTCCAGAAAGCAGAGCCCAGGACAGACACACATACAAGAAGTGCAGAGCATGGGATTCAGGAGCAGAGCGGCAAATAGGGAGGGGGAAGAGGTGACACAGAGACGCAGCCACCGCCCCAGGCAGCTGGCCCTCAAGCTCCCCAGCATCCTACCTATTTGCCACACGGACTCGGGGCTTCCTGCCTCTCCTGTGCACCCCTCACCATCATTCCTTTGGTTCCTGCACTAGTTAGGTCATTAGAGGTAGGTAAGTGCACCTTAATATGCACAGTACTGTTACACACACCCAGACCAACACACGGAGAATCTAGGTGGCTGCTCCTTCTCCCCGACAGACCTCCACTTCTGCATTGTACTGGGTTGAACAGTGTCATCCACCAAAAGTCATGGACACCTGGCACCTCGGATTCTGACCTCATTTGGAAATGGGGTCTTGACAGATGCACTGCATTAAGATGGGCTCAGACCGGATTCGGTGGGCTCTGAATCTGACGGAGGCAGTGTCACAAGAGGAGGGAGGCCGGCCGAGACCCAGCGGTCAGACAGGACAATGGAGGCAGTGAGCATAGGGATACCACCAAGAGCCAAGGAGCCCAGGGACTGCCAGCAGCCCCCAGGAGTGTGAGAGGGCCTGGAGACGGCTGCCTCGGAGCCTCCTCGAGGAGGAGCCAACCCCACTGACATCTCGACTGCGCACTGCAGAGAGTGAGAAGAACGAGTTTCGGTGGCTGTCATCGAGGAACTTGGGTACCGCAGCCCTGGGAAGCCAATGCAAGCATTGTCCTCACTGGAAACTCCTTGGCCAGGGTCTTTGAGTTCCGGGGTTTCTCAGCAGAATGTGAACAATTAGACCTCAAAGTCCATGGACTCAACCAGCCAGCTTGACCATGCCCACCGTACCCTCCCCGAGAGATACACAGAGTCTTAGCCTCTAAAACAGAGGTGGCCATTTTTTTGCTGTAGAATTACCCGACCTTCAGAGAAGTTGAGGAAGGAGTCACAGACAATATATGACATGCACAGATAAAATAATTTAGTTGGTAGATGTTTTAGACGGGGAAAAGACATTTAACCTCAGTAGTTTAAATGCAAAGAAAAAGGATTTAGCTCTACATTTTAAAAGTTCTCATTTTATGTTGGTGTCTCAGACAAGAGAGATGAGATCAGGGTAACACAAGAGAAAAATGACAAGGAGAAAGAAAAGAGAATTGAAAAACAGCCGATTTCATCATGCCTGAGACACACATTCTTCCAAAGATGATCCTCTAAAGTCTGGATGCAGCAGATCTATCAGTGCGAGGTAGACGGCATGCCACAGTTTTATGAAAACCTTTCTTCAGCTACTTCTGGAAAGTTCATGAAGGAACAGCACCAAAGTGCACTGGAACTGATGTAACGTGGGCCACAGGAATGAGCGCAGCCACTTGAGATCCCCCAGGCTTAGCACTCTTGTAGAAGACAGTGGCTCTTCTCACGGTGCAGACTTCCAGGGACAGTGGGGAGGGGGTTGCTGAGCAATGACCTGTCCATCTGCACAATGTGGGAACTCCCTTTCATATCTTAAGATTCTAGAAATTGCATTCTATGCCAACCATTGCAAGACCTTTTTAAATAAGCATTCATGTTAAAATTTTCTAGTTTTATAAAAGATGTAAGAGAATGTCAACAATGTAAGAGGATATTTAATTTAAAAAATAGTCTTTAAATGTCCAATTCCTGATTTTGCAAGTTTGTGAAATTGGAAGACAAGAGATGAAGTGGTCCAAGGTGCCTTTACAGGGTACTTTAAGTTGACTTTAGAATTCGGTGTTCTAGATGACGGGTAGCTTTTTCTATTACCCCATACAGTCTCTTCCCAGATGTTCTTGAGCCTTTAAAAAAGAAAGCAAATTCACCACCTATTCCAAATGGTTGCTGTATGATCTCATCATTTTTAGAAGTTTGGATTTGGTAAGACCTAAAGGTTGCACTGAACTTCTTCAATCAAATCCAGGTTTTAGGTCTGGGTATGTAGCTCAGTTGATAGAGTGCTTGCCTAGCACGCACAAGGCCCTGGGTTCAATCCTCAGCACCACACAAAAAAAAAAAAAAAAAAAAAAACCCAGGCTTCTTATCTGATTGGATTTGGTTTGCATGGCACTCACTAGGTCAGCATTGCAAAACCACGCTGCCTCTCAGGACACCCACCGCGGGGGCCTTGCATACTCTGTCTGCTCAACAGATAATAACCTCAAAAAATCAACTGGAAAACCTCTTGAAACACAACTGTACTGTAAGCAACATTCTAGGTCCTCACTTTCTCCTGCCAAGGGTTCAGAAGCTCATCTTGTATCACCAACAGCAGCCCAGGGTCCAGCCACAGAGCCACAATCCTCTGTGTCAGGGCTACACGTCTGGGAGGCTCCTTTTTAGTCCACTCTCGTTTCTTATTTCATTAAATATTTAGGAGGAACACTGACTGAACACATCAGTTCCCATCTCCAGTTCCCTTTCCCATAGGAGACACCGGGAGTCTCCCTGGGAAATATTCCCAAATGATTCCTTGGTTTAGACTTGAGCACCCTTCTGTATCCACATGATGTCAGGTGGGAAGGGAACTGTGTGGACCGGGCCATTTCCGGTCTTGGCTACTGCTGCTTTCATTTGTTTCTAAGTTGAGCAGCCAGTTACACACCAGGGTACAGAGGGCCTGGCCCAGCAGGGGGCCAGCTTGACAATGAATATGCGCCCCACTGGGGCTCTCAGAGAGGACAGGCCTGCTGCGCAAGCCCAGGGAGTGGTACCAGGGAAGCAGGAGAAGCAAAAGCCAAACTGGGGCAGGAAGAGCCCCAAGAGTGCTTCCTCCCTTAGCCACCTGGGCTGCGGCCTGCCTTCTGACATGGCAGCTCATCTCTGTGTCTCCCACAACACACTCAAACACATGCACCCCATCCACCGATTTGTGCTCCACATTCAGGGAAGAAGTAGCATTCCGCTCCACGGTGTCCATTAGAGCCGTTGTTACGTGGTTAATGAGTTAATACCTCAAAGCACTTAGAAGTGGGCCCGACCCAGGGTGCTATGTAAATGCTGGTAATTACACCATTATATCCATCCACTTATTTTTCCCCACAAAACACTGAACATCTCCTAAAAGCCCAGCATTGAAATAGCTACTACAGAAATGAAGAAAAATCAAATATGGTTCCTGGTTTTGAGGATTTCAGTGAGACAGAAACTGCCACACAGGTGGTGCTGCCCAAACCCTCCTGTCATCACCCTCGAGAGTTACTCAGTCTCAGCCTATAACTCGGAGTTAAGCATGTTTGGTGTAGAATTATTCCAACCTTCAGAGAAGTTGAGGAAGACACTGTTAGAAAGGGAGGGGCCCTAGGAACTGGAGTGTCATGCGCACGAAGAATCCAAGACTCAGGGAAGTGATGGGCAGATACACAGCTGGTCACTGGTGGATGGAGGGCTCAAACAGAGCGAGGCTCAGAGTGGGCACTGCGTGGTTGCCGTCCACTCTGAGCCTCTTCCTAGATGTTCCTGAGCCTTTAAAAAAGAAAGTGAATTTACCACCTAGGGAGAACGAGAATTTCAGGCTAAAGGTCAATGCTGGTTTCACTCTGGAGTCACATGGACCCTGAGATTCTTACACCCAACACTTCCAAAATGAATCCTTAGAAACAGCGTCAAACTTAATCACTCTGTTATTTACCTTTAGAGTGAGCGTTAAAATGGTGAAGGAAACTGAAATGCACTGTGTGGCTCTCCTGTGCTGATGAAACCCGTGAATTCCACCAGCTTTACCCAAGAGGTTCACGAGCACTGCACCAACAATCCCCCCAGACCCCGGAGGTGTCAGTCACCCACACTCCTGAAGGAGCATCCGTCTACGTGCAGGGACGTCCCTCATCGGCAACTGCAGTGGTGCACATCTGGACTTTCCAGGTGGTTTCTGATGTTCTGTCTTTTCTCCAGATCATGCCTCCCAGTTTGGAGAATGGAAAATGTACTCACGGTGTCTTTTATTTAAGACAATTTAAAGCATGGATTGAAGGAAAGAAAGAAGGGAGGGAGGGAGGGAGGAAGAAGTAGGAGGGGTGGGGACAGGAAGGCCTTTCTCCTCATCCACCCAGGGACCCGCTTGGCTTACTCATTTCTCTAGGAGATTGATGTAGCAACCACAAGGGATTCACTTCCAGGGGGAAATGAGGGCCCTCAAAGAAGCAAGAGGTCTGAACACCTGAAGGGTGCAGTAAGGCCTCATGCATGTGCAAGTCTGTCTGTCCTGTGCCCCTCCGCTCATGTTCTTCATGGTCATTTGTGGAACTAATCAACTGCTCAGTGAGGTGTGAATTTGTTGGAGTATTTATTTCATTTCATTTTATTTTTTATTTCTTACTTGTATTTGCAACACTGCTTCTTCTACCCTGACCCATTAATTACCTGTGAATATCTCCCGGTAACCCCCACCTCCTTAGATGAAATAACCGTGGGTACTGTGCTCACCATTTCAAAACAGGAGGATAATAATGAACTGATCAAAACACAGGGCTCTGACCGTGAGCCAGGGACTGCCAACCTGCTGTGGGCTCTTTCCAACTTTGTTTCCATTGTCACACACTGAGCACATTCCCAGGGCCACGCAGACTGGAATGAACATTGTCGTGTGGGGGGAGAGAAAAGCCAAGGGACAAAGGCACTGTTAGAAAGAGAGCGGTCCTAGGAACTGGAAACTCATGCCTGCGGACCTCTCTCAGCACTTCTAAAAGCAGGAGAAGAAGGGCGAAGGATGGGTCGACTCCGTGGAGAAGCCACCCTACCATCTCAGGGAATGGGCTGTCAGTGGCAGGCGGCTGGAGCAGCACAGGGTCCCAGGGCTGGTTCTGGGTGTGGCAACTCCAGGCTACAAGTTTTGTTATATGTGCAGGGGTTTGCTTCCAGGTTACCTGCAATGTTTCCACCTGGATGGAGGCTGCAGCTGGTCCTAAGTGTCTCCAGGCCAGGAACCAGGATTGCTGTTTCAATGGCGCTCTCTCCAGCACCGAGCAGAACTCGCATCTGCACCACGGTTGCCAGTCCGCACGTTGCTTCTCGGGCATCAGCTCACCTCCTGTTCTTCACCACGGCTCTGAGAGCTCAGTATGCACATAAATGCAGCTTTGTCTGCAATGATTAGTCACTTTTGTTAAACAGCAACATGTATTTGTTATAACACATGCACAGAAGAAGAAAATACAATTTTGTGAAAGGTGAAATATTTCGCTAAAAGTCTGGGGAATTTTGAATTTAGGTTTTAGTTTGGAAAACTTCCCAGGAGTATAAAAGAATATGACCAAAAAGACAAAATGAGGTTTGTGGGAGGGGTGGGGATAAGAATTGAAATGGAGCAAATCAAATCTCATGCATGTCTAACTTGTCAAAATGAACCTGACTATGGGATGTAACTATAATGCTCTAATTTAAAAAATGGAGACTCAGGCTTCCCGAGGGAGATAGGTGTTGGGCATGGAATAATTCTAATTCAGAGGCTTCCAGGAGACCCTGGAAGAGGAGCTCCTCCTGCACACCCCCGGTACTGCCTACAGCAGACAGGAATGCCTCTCGCAGGGTACACCAGCTCGCGAAGGACTCACTCCCGTGGAGCACGGCTCCCTCACAGTGGCCCTTCCCATCAAACGTGTCCTCAATCAACTGCAGAAGAGCTACTTCCATGTGAGAGGCACCGACTCTGGACCCTATTCAGGTGGTGAGGCAGGTGGGAGCCTTGCCCGGGAGCCAGGTTCCCAAGCCCCAGCCAGTCCTCAGCAAATGAGCGAGTGGGTAAAGTGCGCCACGCTGGCAGGCACCCTAAGGCCCTGGGCAAAGCTGGACCTTAAGCAGAGGTCTCTCAGGTCTCGTCCGCGCTCTTTGAAAGAAGCTTATTCCAAGGAAAGGCTGTCTACGGAGAGAAATAACAAGCATCCCCTGCTGTCTCCCTGGTCTCCACAGATCCTGTGAACTCCAGAAAACAATAGGGAGCAATCAGAAGCCCGCACGGCCACCCTTGTGGGCAGCGCCACCATCACCATCACTTCTGAGATAATAACTGTGTGCTCTCGGGACTTCAAAGCCCAGTGGGTGTCTGTGTAACAGTTAGCCTGACTCTAAATTCACTTGGAGGAGCAACCGGGCAGAAGCGGCCATGAGGGCCTTACCAAAGAACAGAGGTGGGACCTCTCCTCCCAGGAGCTGACCGGGTATCTGACAGCAGTCATATGGTATTGGTGTGGGACAGAGAGGTATCCGAAAATAATGGAAAACTTCAAACAGACCCATGCATATGTCAAAATCTAATGTTTGATAAAGGTGACACTTTAAAGTCTATGAAGAAAGAACATGTGAGTCAATAAGTGATGTTGGGAACATCAGAAGAACATTTGTCCTTATGGAGATTCTATGTAGATGAACTGAATTAGAGAAAACTATTATTCAACGTTCATATAGTTATATCAAAGTGAACCCTGATGTTATGTAAAACTAAAGTGAGCTAATGAAAAAATCTAAAGAAGTACTAAAATAAAATATTGGGGTAGTGTCCTATGACTTTGAGAGTAGGAAAAGTTCTCCTTAGAATGCAAAAATGTAAGAATCATAAAAAGAATGACAGATTAGGCTACATCGAAATTTAAAACTTCTATATGTCAAGACACCATCAACAGTGAAAACATACAGAAAAGCTGAGAGAAAATGCATAGCGCAAAGAACCACTGTCTCAGTTCAATAAGAAAAAGTAAAATGAGCCCGTAGGAAAATGGGTAAAATACACTGTCAGGCAATTGACCATGAAGGAAATATGAATGGCCAATACTCCTGAAAGGTCACTCAACCCCACTGATAATTGGCATGCGGAAGCCACAGGTGGCATAGATTTTCTCACCCCAATTTTTAAAAGTGTTGCTGAGTCAGACAAGAGCACGCAGGAAAGGCTACTCTCAGGGGCCACTGGTTGGACTGTCAACTAGTATTGCCACTATGTGCTCATGGTGCAGACCAGGTGGAAGCTCAAGGAATATACACCTTCGAATCCCGCATTCCTAAGTCCTGGTCACTCTCTCAAAGAAAAGCTTGCCCAAGAGAGCTAGAAAGACATAGCTGCAGCATTGCCTGTGCAGGGAACAATTAGAATCGACCTGAGAGCCCGGCAACAGGTAAATTGTCTTGAAAACAAAATGCACAGATCCTAAGGGACCCTGCAGTGGGTTACAACATGTTACTACCAACCTGGACTGATCTAGAAAACATTCCAATGGGCAGAGCAGCTGTAGAATAGTGCATGATACTTCTCAGAAGAAGGAAAAATTACATCATTGCATAGGAAAGATATGCCTTAAAAAAAGGCCAGAGAAATCGACTCTCAATAAAGGGGCAGGGAGGTGGGAATGAATGAAACGGGGGTGAGTAAATGGCTAAAGGGCCGGCCTTCCCTATAATATTGCCATTTTTAAAAGGATAATATGTTTTTGTGCAATAAAAGTTTAGCTTAAAAACAAAGCTGTTATTTGATGTTTGTTGAAAAAATATGTGTTAGCCACTGTGGAAAGTGCTTTATAGGTATAATTTTTCTGAAACTGAAACAGGTCTTCCAGTGCTACTGTCCCATTCTGCGGGAGAGAAGGCTGAGCCTGCGAGACAGGAGGCTATGGGTCTACCTGGCCCCATTATGTGTAGTTTGCTGCCTTCTTTAGGGTTAAAGTCGCTCTAGGAGGTGCTTAGAGATGGTGTGTAGCGGGAGCTTACGCATGGCTTGTCTCCTTGCCCGGGAAGGAGTCTCTAGAATTTGAAGTTCGACATCAGAAAGCAGAGTCAGCGTCACAGAATGGGTCACATTAACCCCTTCAGGGTTGCCAGCTCCAGTGGAAACCAACCCTAGATTTCCAGAGGAGGAGACTGGCCAGGGACAAGGAGACTGGCCAGGGACTGGCGAAGTCCGGGTGAGCCTCAGCTCACATCTCACCACCACAATCTTCCTGCTCTACCATATGGGACAGCATCCCAGTCCCCCACAAAGGTGGCATGGAAGTTGGAGTGGACAGGCCATGGCTAATACCCATCAAGTGAGAATCAAAGGTCAGACAGTGTTAATCTCTGGAAGGAGCCCTGTGGCTACTGGCAGCGAGTTTTAATTGGGGTCTCTATTAAAGCAATTTTCTCCACAGGGATGTATCATAAAGAAATGACATAATTAAGTCTCATTTGGAAACAAAGGAATTATTTAGCGCATGGGCTAAGCCAAAAGGAAATGTGGACTCCATTAGCCTCATCAGGGATGGAGGAAGAAAATATGAAGAAACACACTATGGAGAACACAGAAAGCCAGGGAGAAAAGAGTCACCACCTATCAAAATGGAGCTGGGCACCGTCTCCCTCACCCTGGACGCTCCCATCTCAATCTACTTTGTACCAATCACAAGATAAATCTTTGTAGAATTCCATCTCAATCATCCTGCTAACCCCACTAAAAAGACTGAACACTAACATCCTTCAGTCTCACACGCGCCTCTCATTGCTGTTCCTCTCTCTGGGGTGCCTTTGTCCTCCCTGAGCTTCACAGGTGACATCTGGAAGCAGCAAACCCCTCACGCTGAGCACCCACGATCTCTGCTGAGGAGGAGACACGAGGAAAACCAGACCCCAACAACCACCCAGACCTGTCTAGGCCCAAAGTGCCGGCACATTCTCACCCCTTGCAGGTTCGACAGAAGCTCAGCCAGCTATCGGAGCCATCACAAAGATGCCTCTACTGTCACCTGTGTGATACAGAGGCACCTCAACTCCGAGCACGCATGTCTGCCTGCAGGGAAGGAAGGGGGTTTCTCCAGGTGGCCTGCTCTCCGGAGCACTGGTCTGTGGCTCAGCCCGATCTCCAAAGAACCCAAAACAGACAACTGCTCAGTATCACTCACCAGTTTCTGTGGTGTAAAGATCCCCACTACAGCCAATTCCAAGCCACCAATGGGTCCAGCTCCTGAAGTTAACAACCAGGTCTCCAGGTCCAGCACCAGCAGGCTCCAGCCCACAGAAGTCTTTGACCATGGGAGGGAAGCCCCCAAAGTCGCAGAGCCAACAGCAATGAGCCCCCATCTGTCTGCTGGCGGTGACTGCAGTGGCTAAGGCAGTAAGCAGGGCCTTGAGGAGGGCCGGAGGACCAGGAGACATATGTGAGACTCTCACCTCTGAGGACTTTAGAGTCATTTGAGTGAAGTGATTTGCAATGTTTTGGTATGAATTCAGTAAAATACCCTCGGTAAAAGTCAGGCTCCCTCTCGACCCTCTGGAGATCATATCACTGGGGAGGAGAATGAAGCAGGAGCTTTCTAACACGGGATACACCGAGGCTGAGAGTCCCCATACGCTGAAGTAATTCAGTAGATCGAAGAAACAGAGACAGTGAAGGAAAACAGCCCCTCTCGCCACATGTTCCTTAAAGTCCCCCAGAGAGATTGGGAGCATCCCACTGCCAGAGGAACAAAGGCTCAGGGGACTCCCATTTGACCCTCCAAAGCCAGGGTGAACCCAGCAGCCCTCTGCATTACAAAGTCCTCTCTCTCCTCGTTCTGCCTCCATGGCCCCAAGTCTTAGGGGCAGTCCTGAAGAGTCCAAAACCCAGTGCGGCCACACGTAACCTAGCAGAGATGAACCGGGATGTGGACCAGGACGGGCTGTGAGGGCCGCAGCTGCAGTCCCAGCACATCGGAGCCAACACTCAGTAGGGCAGCAGGAGCCAGCGGGAACAGGAGGCAGCTTGTCCAGACGGGCAGGCAAGGCTCTATGTCCGGAAAGTCGGTACCAAAGTGTAGTGAGCCAAACGCAGACGAGCTGCCTCCAACCGCCAGAGACAGCAGGAGCAGGGCCCAGAGAGCGCGGTCCCCACCCACGGCTCCAGGCAGAGGGGCAGCCTTCCCAGGCCGCCTTCGACCTCGGGATTGTGCTCGTGAAGACAGGTGTGGACTGTTCTCCGCCCTGGTGTGGAGCTCCCTCCTCCACGGGGTGAGAAATGCCAGCCCGGGCTGCCAGAGGAGGGCCTGGCCCCCAACTGCAGCTGATGGCCTCCTCTGGTGATCTTAATGGTCTCTCCGCTCTGCCCCCAGGTGCCTGCCCACACTGTGGCTTCCAGCTTCCTTGACTCAGCTACAGTAGGAGGACAACAAGTCCCGTCTTTTGTCATTTTCTGGGGAAGCCAGTTCTCAAGGGGACTCTCCTGTGGGTTGGATCAGTTTCATTCACCCCCTGGAGCAAGCCCCCTCTCTGACTGCGCGACTGCTTTCACCTCTGAAACCCACAAAGGAAAATGCATGCGTCCACTCTGGTGAGGGGAGAGGATCGGGACAACCACCAAAAGATCAAAGATGGCAGCATTACTGAGCAGCCGACATCAGGGGCCCAGCCAGGCAGTGTTGCACCAGTAGCATCCCCTGTGGCCACCCATGGTCCTCCTGTTCACTCTGCACAGAGAAGGTGGCCCTTTAAGAGGCAATAGGCTTTGGGGAAAACTAATTATTTTGAAACTCTTGCACCTTTTTCTCATAAGGCAAGTTTTTTGGTCCTTAGCCTCCCTCAGTTAAAAGAGGGAGCATGGCGATCAGCACGCGGCCGGCACACTAGGAGGACCTCACCGTCACACACGCCCTGGAATTCATCTTGGTGATTTTTATTAACTCAGCTCAGATTACTAATTCAGAGCTCAGAAATGGCGCTGCAGGGGGCTAAAAGAGGTCATTGGATTCCCGACATTTCCATGTCCTTCTGAATCATCTGCCCACTTGCCATCACCAAGGAAGTCAGATAAGAACTTGAAGTCCCTCCCCATCTCTCAAAAGCAGCCTGTCTCCGTCCTGCCAGCATCTCCCCCATCCCATCCTCTCCCGGAAGATGCCCTCTGCTCCCATGACACTGAGTTCAGGTCCGGAGCCACCTCCTCTCTGCACCTGGGGACCTTCACATCTGCTGCTGCTCTGGCTGGAACACGGTCCCCTTATTCCTTTCTTCAGGCTAGATGCAGTTTATCCTGGAAGACTGTCCTGAGGTAAGTGAGGGACTCACAGTGTAGACCAGCAC
Organism: Marmota marmota marmota; assembly: GCF_001458135.2. Classification (NCBI taxonomy): domain Eukaryota; kingdom Metazoa; phylum Chordata; class Mammalia; order Rodentia; family Sciuridae; genus Marmota; species Marmota marmota. Next base: position 18,108,535 of record NW_025999913.1, read on the forward strand.
CTGCAGGACTCTCACCCACCCCCACGTCTCAGTCTGCCTGCTGAGAGTGAGCACACCATGCTGCAGGCACTGTGCTCGACCCGGCCCCTCAGGACCTCTCCAGCCCCAGCATAAAGCCAGCTCCAGCAGGGTGCAGTCAATAGCTCCCCCACTTACAGAACAAAGCCACAGGCTCTAGGTGTAACATGCTCCTAGTGAATCATCCCAAGGCATTACAGAAACACAATAACACTTGTGCAAACCCTTCAATCCTTTTCTCAGCCTCTGCTGATGTTTCTGTCCGTCTGCTTGTTGGTTTTCTGGAGATCTCTGAGCCTCTCCCAGCTCCTTTCAGACCGGCTGGATCTTCGTGCAAGGTCTCACGGGCATCTGAGCAGCGCGTCCTATCTGAGATGCTCCCCAAGGCACCTGCTGCTATACCTGGAGAAGGGAAAAATCCATTTCTAACAAAGAAAACACCTCCAGGGATTCTTTTTCACACCACATAGAGATATCATCATGCAATCTGTGATTATTTTTAGGTTGTTAATAGATTTCCATTTCCTTCAAGTTGTTGGAGAAGAAAAAAATTCACATTATGGACAAATGCATTTTTCCATTTCACTTAAAAAAAATCAGAGTATACTGAATTGAGAAGAAAAAAATGCTTAAAGACCCAAACAGAACCGTTCTCATGATTTCTCATGACACCATATGGTACCAACCAAAGGAAAAGTGCAAGAAGGAGACCAGAGGGATGGGAAGGGGAGGCTGACTGGCCAAGGAGCTCTGTCCATCTGCTTCTCTGCCCTTTCCACTTGTAATTGCTGAACAGAACCTGACATAAAAAAGTCCCACCCACACCCAGGAGCTACTGAGGAAGCTCTGACTACTCATCAAATGTAATTACCTAATTGAGTGAGAGAGAAGGAGAGAGAGAAAAAACACCTTTCTGAAGACATTCAAGAACGGCCTCCAAGGAAACCAACACAGGGCTTTGAAAACATGTTGGATGGTGACAGCCCTTTGTCCCCCGTGCTCCTTGTGATACCGTCTAGAAATGATTCTTAGCAGCAGGAAAACATCAATGAGAAATCGAGCACACACTGAGATGCGGGCCTGATGAGCGTTAGCGGCAGTGTGTTAGCTCAAATCTTGTTGGACAACCAACATATATATACAGAGAGAGAAAAGTGCGTGGCTATGGACAGAGAGCTCCCGGTGCAGACAGATACTGTTATGGTTTAGATATGAGGGGTCCCCCAGAAGCTCATGGGTGAGACAGTGCAAGAAGGTTCAGAGGAGAATGATTGGGTTGTGAGAGCCTTAACCCAGTCAGTGGATCGATCCCTGATGGGATTAACTGAGTGGTGGCCAGAGGCAGGTGGGGTGTGGCTGGAGGAGGTGGTTAACTGGGGGCCCGGCTATGGGGTATATATATTGTGTATCTGGATCTGGAGTCTCTCTGCTTCCTGAAGTGAGCTGCTTCCCTCTGCCACACTCTCCCACCATGATGTCCAGCCTCGCCTCAAGCCCCAGGAAATGGAGCCAGCTTTCCATGAACTACCACCTCTGAAACGGTGAACCCTCAAATAAACTTTCCCTTCCTACAGTTGTGCTGGTCAGATCCTTTAGTCCCAGCAGTGAAAAAGCTAAGCCAAATACTGAATTTCACCTGCTGAATTCAGCCAGATATCGTTTCATTCCTGACTCTGCAAGGGTCAAAAATCAGAAGGCTCGGATCTGGGGTTGTGGCTCAGTGGTAGAGCGCTTGCCTAGCATGTGTGAAGCACTGGGTTTGATCCTCAGCACCACATAAAAATAAATAAAATAAAAAGGTATTCTGTCCATCTACAACTAAAAAGAATTTTTTTAAAAAAATTAGAAGGCTCAAAACATCTGCTGGAACTCTCACACTGCAGGAGGAACTGTGAAATGGTGCAAGACTTTGGAGAACTGCTTGAGAGTTTCTGATGAAACTAAACACATACTCCATTTTAACCCAATATGTCCACTCTGATAAGCCCCCCAAAATTAAAATATATGTTCACAAAAAGATGTGCTCATATAGCATTGTTACTTAAAATATCACTTTTATGCCCAGATCCAGGTGATTGGCCGTACCACAGAAACACTGAGACGAATCCACAAAGATATGTGTGCAAGTCCTTCCATGGAAGCATGTGTGTGAAGAGAGTGACGGAAAGCCATGTGAGTGGGAGCCAAGGAAGCTGAGGAGTGGGGCAAAGCTCCGTCCTAACAGCCATAAAGATGAAGTGACAGCAGGGACTTTTATTTCTGAAGCTCTTGGGAGTCCGTGAAGCACCTTCCCTACGTTCTCTCACTTACTTTGATACTCTCAACAGCTTCTGGAGATGGTGATGTTGTCGCACATTCTGAGGGACATTAATAACGGTTCCAGCTCTACAGGGTAAAGGTAGAAGCTGACCTACTCCCACAAGACTCCAGCTCCCGCTTCAGTGTATTGCCAAAAAGAAGAAAGTTCTGGAAACTTACACGGGGAGAGGGTTGGGGAAAGAAGGCCGGCCTGCCCGGCTCTCCTGCGCTTGACAGAGCCTCAGTGGGTACCTCGCCACCCCAGACCCACAGGGGGGCAATGTGGGCCAAGAGCTCAAGAAAAAGCACGTGAGTGGCAGCCTCAGCCCCATCTCCTGAGTCTTGAAAGCCAAGCTCTGAGGGGCATGAGCAATGGCCTCTGAGAGCAGAGCCATCCAGGTGGGTAGACCCCAGCAGAGCCGCCGGGGCAGCCTCTGGGCACTGGCGTTGCTGTGGGTTCTGGCTTCTCTGCGGTCCCAGGATGTCTCCTGCATCGTGAGGCAGGGGGCGGCACGGTGCACTCCATTCGGAGTTTGCTGTCCCTGTCTAGTTTTGACATGGTAGGCTAATCATGAAGGCCACAGCCACCAAAAACCTTCATCGATCACCTTAGCAAAGGGGGGCGTGCAAGTACGTGTGCAGCATGTGTTGAAGGAGAGCAGAGCGGGGCCCTGAGCAGAGGCCATTAAACATTTTTAGATCAATGAAGAGTCTATTTTGAGAAACTCTCTGAAGAGTGGGGTTCTCAGACTGGGCTACAGTGCATTGGAGAAATCATTAAGATAATTAATTCCCAGGCCCAGACCAAAAGCTGAAGTCACCCCAGACACGCTCCAGCTGACCGCTTCCAGACCTGCCCTCCACGAGGCAGGAGGCTGCAGGAGGAAGGCTGGCTTGCTTCCGGGAAGCCTGCTGCCTGCCACTCGCCCCGGGCAGGATGCTTTGCTGCCGGGTTACTGCACCCGGTGGCGGCAGTGCCACACTGCCCCATCGCATTTATTAACCAAGAGTCTCTTCCAACATGGCACCAAAATGTCATACGTTCAAACGGGAGAGAGAACTTTGCTTGCCCTGTGAACACCACAGAAGTGAGAAGGATGGTGTCTCTGTCAGCACTCTGCTCTGCCACCTGGGGTCGTTCACATCGCAGGCACTTAACAGCCCATGAGCCTGCAGAACTCGGCCAGGCTTCCCCACCACAAGGAACCCCCCCCCCCCGGGCAGGGCAACCTCCTCACCAGAAGCATCTCAGCATCTCAAGACACGCCATGGAGGGGCACAGGAGACCAGAGGGCAGACTCCAGGGTGATGTGGGTCCCACCCAATGCCACACCAGCCCTGGCCCCCAAAAGAGGCGAGCTGAATGTTTCCCCAGCAAAACGCAGATGCTTCCCAGGAGAGGGAAAAGACGGCTGTGGCGCACTCCCTAGCCCTGCCAAAGACCAGAGAACTGGCCTGGGGACGGCCTGCCGTGGCGGGAGGGGGCCGACCTTTACATCCCAGAGACAGCGCCGCTGAGATGTGATTGACAGGAAACAGACACGGGAGATGGGAACACAAGGTTGGGGGGATAACTCCATGAACTAGGCCCACTCTTCTTGCCACAGTCCGGCTGCAGCAAACTAACCAGGGGGTGACCAGCAACTTGTGTACATTGATACAGCAGGAGTGGGAGCCATTTATTGTAGGACAGGAGGGGTATATATACATTACACACAGCTTATCTTAATTAACATAAACTAGATACAGCAGTCAACCAAGAAGGAATCTCCACACTTAATTGGCTCGCTGGCGTTACTTCACAAACCACTCCCTCTGCAAAATGCCAGGCACCATCCTGACTTGTTTACAGACTCTAACATCTGCTGACCCCCCCCATGTTTTATTTCCTAGAAGGCAATTTACCTGCAGCTCTGCCTGGCTCAAGGCAATAGGACGATAGAGTCCTCAGCAAACCACCTGTTATCTGCAGAAGAAATGGCAGCTCAAAATATGAGGGGCTGGGGCTGGGGCTTGCCTAGCATGCGAGAGGCACTGTGTTCCATCCTTAGCACCACACAAAAATAAAACAAAGATATTGAGCCCACCTACAACTAAAAATATACCCCCAAAAATGCCAATATGAAGAACCCAAGTTACCCTGTGATGGGGGGACTCTCAAGACCCTTATACAGACCAGATCCCAGAATACAAGGTGATAAGGATAATTCCCCCTAACCATAAAATCTGTAAGGACAGGTTCCAATTAGAACCAGTCAGCATGGGCCAAAGTGACCTAGAATTGTCATGGCAGTGGGGAAAGTCTGACGTCATCCTGCTATCAATCAAAAGTCAAGAGGTGGACTTGGGTGGGACTCTCTGGAAACTTCCTGGGGACTCTCAGTAAACTGGAGGGCAGCCAGGGCACACCATCCCCCTCCTCTCTGAGAGGACCCACTTTTCCCCTGAGTGTCCCCTTTTACCCTTCCCCATCCCTTCTAGTGAAGTCATGCCTGTTACTCTGAGTGACATGTCTAAAATCTTTCTGGCACGATTGCAAGAATCAGGGTGAAGAGGGGAACTCTCTGCTGCCTCCGTTTTGTGGCAAGCTTCAGCCCTGTAACAGGGTCAGGCGCCCTGATGCCTGTTTTAAGGGCACCAGAGACCGGGGGTGTCAGAAGGCATGACAGAAGTGCAGAGAACCGCAGGGTCAGGGTTGGGGGTCGGGGAGGAAACGTGTCTGGCCCTTTCTAGAAGTCCCTAAATGAGCTGCCTGCTAAGAAGGAGCAGCCTAGGGATATTCCCGAAAGGCCAACACAAAAGTTTGTGTTCAGTGGCATCTGTTTGAGGATCATGGTCCTAAGTGATGAGTATGTGAAAATGAATACAGAGTATTTGTGACACACTTCTGGACCCTGGGAAGCTCACATGCCACTGTGCAAAGTAGACACACAGAAGGTTCATTATCAACAGAAGCTCGAGTGTTAGGTCCCAGAGCTCAGAGGGGCTCTTCGTCCAACCTGGGCAACAGACAATATGACACTACAGCTCCGTACCGTCACTCCACTGCCACTGCACACCTGCTGCTAAGCTGACTGCACTGGTTCGGGGCTGTGAGACACAGCAGGAGCTGGCCTGGCCCAGGAGCACAGGACTGGGGAGCTCAGAGCTCACTGAGACCCTGTGGCTGCCCGGGCTGCCAGTGCTCCTGAGAGGAGTGCTCCTCAGCCTTCAGTCTCTGAGGGTGTGGCTGGAATGGACCCAGGAGCAGAGTTTGCCCTTAGTACTTGGATGACTTCATTTTCTGTCCCAAAGATTGTAAAACTCCTGCACAGGTGCCAGAGATTCAGAGATTGATGGATTTGCAAAAGGAACCTTCCTTGCTCACCCCTGTATAGTGGGCCTGAGCTCCCAGCCTGCTCCTTCATTACACTTCTGATTAGAAGTAAGAAAGGTGTATCACGCAAAGTGTACACTGCATGTCTAAAAATTAAAATCTGCCCACTGCTCTAAGCTATCACCAGGGACCAAAGTGAGCAAAATCTTTTTAATTTTTTTTTTTCATTTTAATAGACGTTTTAATTACACTGCATCCATAAAATGGAATAATACATGGCTGGTAAAAATCAGATTTTTTGAAAGTTTGAAATGACAAAAATACATGCTTCCTACTCTGACTTGAATTGAATCCCCCAAAATAGACCCATTTAAATCCTCACACACAGCATCTGATAATGTGGCCTTATTAGGAGATGGGGTCATGGCAGATAAAAGCAAGTTAACATGAAGTCAGTTAGGGTGGGCCCTGATCCAAGATGATTGGTGTCCTTACAGGAAGATAGGGACACACAGGGAGAAGCTGGTGATTTGGTCACCAGCCAGGATGGCCAGCCACCACTGGGAGGTAGGAAGAGCCAGGACTCTCCTTCAACACCTCGCTGAACACCTAGGCTCCAACACTATGCAGGCACAAGATGCCTGACGTGTGATGTTCACTGCACCAGGCCTGGGGAGCCCACGAACTCACCCGGTTAAGTGAAAAAAAGAGGGTAGAACTCTACTTGGGCACTGGTGAGTTCCATTTTCTCCACGTTTACTGGCCCTCTCAGTTCCTTCTTGTATGAATTATCTGTTCACACTTTCCAGGAAAGGTGATTTTTCAGGTTGAGTCAGCCTCCAGCTCAGGGCTCTGAGTGCAGGGGTCACTCTGGGCGATGGCCCAAGTCTCCATTGCTCTAAGCAGTAGGAACTCAGAGCTGGCAGGGGGACCTGAGCCCTTCCCTGGCCCCTTCCTCACTTCCCTTGAGCTTCCTCTTTGGCATAAAATAGATTCGATGCAGAATTATTTAGCCTAACTTGCTTCCAATGTTTAGAACACATTTCCTGTTCCAAGAGTGTTGAATTAGTACAAGGACAATGGCTTAGGAACATCAAACACTGCATCCATTTCCTGATGGGCTGTTCTAGTTGTCAGTCACTTGGCAGGGTACCCTTGGAATGTGAAATGGGCCCAGATGGGCGGAGAGGCATGTTCCATCTTCCCCCAAGCCTGCTACCCCCACAGCCCTGGCACTGGGAAGCAGGAATCCAAATGTGTGCTGTGTCAAGCCACCCTGACTTCCTCTTCCCAGCCCCCACCCCACCTTGCCCCTCCATCTCTGTTTTCTGCAAGCCACAGCTTCCTCCCCTCTGCAGAGGAGGCCGGCACAGGGCAAGGCTACCGACGAGGCCCCAGTTCTCTTCCAGCCTTCATCGCTTTTTATTACTTTTGCAAGCGTGGATTTCCACACTAGACCGTGAGCTAGCTCTTCAGCTCAGAGCCATGGCTGACCTACTTCAGTATCTTCCTCACTCCTGTCTGACATGGCGCACGTAAGTTATATTCCCAGGTCAGGAGTGTGTCTGCCTCCTGCGGGTCATCTAGTGCCCTGGAAATGTCATCTAGATGTTTGGTGTCACTGGCCTGGGCTCTGATCTTTCAGCACAAGCTAGAGAGTGAGTGTCTAATTCCCTATCATCTTCCTGTCAAGAAGCGGTTCTCATGTTTTCTAGACAGTGTTGTTTAATAAATGCTTTTGAAACTGAGTGAAGCCTACCTGAAGTGGGAGGTAGAGCTATCAGAAGGCAAGAATACAGGTAAACCAAGGAGCCTTGGGAGAGGCAAGATTCATGCAAGAAAGGAAACAACTAAACTAGGAAGAGAGGAGGAGGACTGGGAGGATGTTGGAGAGCACTGACTCTCAGGTCTAAAGGGATAGGTCCTGAGCTCTGATGGCTCTCTGGCGGCCACCACTTTGGCACACCTGAATTTGGAAGGAAGATGGACAAGTCTTTAACCTTTCTCCCAGTGCTGGTGTTCCAGGCCACATTCAGTGACCTGACTTTGACCCATAGCTGACCAGGCCACTGCAGGAATGTTCACTCCCAAAGGAAAGTCCCCATCTGAGCCAGAGGTGTGATGGAAGTTATGAACGCTGAACCAGCCCTCAGTCCTGGGCACACAGATATTTCATTAATTTTTGGTGCATCAGGTTGGTAAATTTCAAAGCATAAAAAATAGCATAATACTCTTTATTCTCTGATTCCAGAACACAGTGTCCAAGGCCTGGGTCTAAAACCAGAGGCCTCAGCCTCACCAGCACTAGCACTAGTCCACATGCATTATTTCTGCAAAGCCAAGTTAACAATACTGCTTCTAACTTTGTATCAATCCAATAGCTTTTCAAATTTGCTACCTCCTGGTAGGAAAAAAAACATTCCTTCAAAGTTCCATTTCTCTATCACAGCCTTGGAGCCATATGGGTATCATAATAGTGACACATAACTCTCCTGCGCTGCTTTTATGACATCAGACTTGAGTGGACCTTGGGTAGAAGATGACTAATGACGCCCCCTCCTCCTTCATGAGCACAAATGAATCAGACAGCACACCCAGAGCAGTGGGAATAGAGCTAGACTATGAATCAAGAGAGATGAGTCTTAAAATCCTATCCCTAGCCAGTGACGGAATCCCGCCAAGGCCTCTCTAGGCATTGATGACCACCTTCTCTAATATGTGCTCCAATTAAACTTTAACACTCTCTGACTCTTTGCTATTTCCAAAGCCCAAATGGAATTTCTATTTATTATGAAACAGGTTTTATGTTTTTATGATCTGGATTTGGGGGAGGAACAAAGTATTCCACCCAGGTATTTTGGGTACCTGCCGAAAAACAAAAACCCAGCTTATGCACAAGTTTGGTCTCCATGGTAGAAGATTAAAACAAAGGAAGCCTTTGGCATAGATTCCTCTAAAAGTTAGAGAAATGGTATGAGGTCTACCATTTAGTTAGATGGACATTTTAGGTTTATGTATACAATCGGCAAAGCTGGAGCCAAACAAAGAAGTCACTGCATACACTCCGTGTAGATTATGAAAATGTCCTTCCATTTCTCCTCCAAAAAAAACAAACTATCAGATTATGCTATAAAACAGAACTCAGAGAGAAAGAAATCTTCAGTCCCTTGCTGTCCAGGAGGTAGGGATATCATTAAGCTTTTGAGCAACACATGGATCTTGAGAAGCAATATCACTATGCTGCCATTGCTACTGATGGTTTTATATTTGCCACAGAAGGGAAGGAAGAGGGGAGTTGGCTACCTTTAACCCAGAGGCCTCGGGCCCCCCGTCTGTGAGGTCTCTCCCTCCAATGCTGGTAGGTCTATTTTTTTACTAATAGATAAAAACAACAACCAACTCCTCATGGAGAATTCAACAGGGTAAGATACACACCAAGAGGAGTATAATTTGGAATATTTCAGGAAGTGGACAGAAGTTGGGGGAAGACTTCTGAGCAATGGATTTCCTGAGAGCCCCTTAATTCAGTCACTGTATTACTACGAGTCAGCTGAATTTGTGACCTGTCCCACTGAATCCCCTCTGGCAGACAGAAGCCAGCTGAGCATCACCTGAGGCTTTCAGTGCATTGCTTATGCTCCTACCATCTACTTCACACTGCTAGCAGGAAGCGAGGGATTCACCAAGCAGGGCAAGCTCAGGGTGTTGCCAAGCCTACCACGGGGAGCCTGGCAAGGACGCCCAGCCAGGTTTCCCCCCACCGTGCATGCTTCTTACCATCCCATCAAGACCTGCACTCTGACCTGCCCCAGAAGGCAGATGAATGGGCTGTGGCTGAAAACCACCAAACTCTTCTCCTTAATTGACAGAGATGCTGGTCTGTCTTATGCAGAATTATATCCACACATGCTTATATGTGTATATTCACCAAGTCCTATCCTCCAGTTCTAGCAATACTGAGGATGCTTAAGACCTCTATGGCTGGACGTGATAGCCCACGCCTGTAATCCCAATGGCTGGGGAGGCTAAGGCGGGAGGATCGCAAGTTCAAAGCCAGCCTCAGCAATCACAGGCACTAAGCAACTCACTGAGACCCTGTCTCTAAGTAAAATACAAAATAGGGCTGGGGTGTGGCTCAGGGGTCGAGTGCCCCTGAGTTCAGTCAATGGTGCCAAAAAAAAAAAAAAAAAAA
>NW_025999913.1:18118383-18125225 GCF_001458135.2 Marmota marmota marmota
ACTTGCTGATTCATATCTCATCATTCATACTCTCTCTCCTCTCTCTCTCTCTCTCTCTCTCTCTCTCTCTCTCTCTCTCTCTCTCTCTCTCACACACACACACACACACACACACCAGTTCACTCTTACATGATATCAACTGCTTAAGAAAGATTTGTCCTAAAGATATAAAGACATTTCTCAAAAGAAGAAATCCTAATGACCAATAAATTTATGAAAAAACTGTTCGACATCAGTAGCCATCAGAGAATGCAGCTCAGAACCACAGGTGAAAGCATCTTGCCTGTTAGAACAGCCACTTGCATGATGTGGAGAAGGGGGACTCTCATACACTGCTGGTGGGAATGTCAGTAGGACAGCCACCATGGAGGGAATATGGAGGTTTCTCCAGAAGCTAAAACAGATCTACCATACGTGATCTAGCCATCCCTCTTCTGGGTATCTATCCAAGGAAATGAAATCAGCCCACCAAAGAGAAGCCTATACACCCATGTTTATTGTGACACTATTCACACAGCCAAGAAGGAATGAGCCTCGAGGTCCATCAACAGGTGAATGGATAAAGTAGCTGTGATAGTATCCACGATGGAGTATGAGCCACCAAGAGAAGGATGTCCTGCATTTGCAGTGGGTCAGAAGGACCTGGAGGACTTCATGCAAAGGTAACAAGTCAGACACAGAGAGGGGAACCCCACAGCTTCTCTCTTATTCAGATGTTAATAAAGGTCCATCTGAAGGTAGAATCTTGATTGCCAGATGCTGGGAAGGCCCTGTGGGAAGGAGGGGGGCTGAAGGAGGGACCCGCACGAGGATTAGAGGAACAAGTTCTAGTTCCACATCCCACGACAGCTCGACGGCTCATAGTAACCCAGAGAAGAGCTCAAAACGCCCAATACCTGGTATTGGTAAGGAGATGGAGATAGTGATTAACTCCACTTCATCAGTACACATTGAAATACCACACTGTACCTCGTAAATGTGTACAATGATTATGTGTTAATCAAAAAATGCGTCAGGAGACGGAAATGCTAGCTACCCTGATTGGATCATTATGTCTGGTGTGTGTGTGTGTGTGTGTGTGTATTCATGTTGTATTTTCATGCTGTACCCCATAATATGTACAATCAATCAAATAACAATAAAAATATACAAAATAAAAATAAAGATTCACCCTCCAACCTTTAGCTGCAACTCAAGTTTACAACCATGACAAGACCTGTCTCCTCTCTGAAAAACTGACGTTAGAAAGTGCTCCCACGGGTTATGAAGCGCCTACTGTGCATGCACTCACGCACTGGAATAAGAATGAGAAACCCGTGAGAGACCACTACTGTCCGAGGAAGCATAAACAGAAGGAAGAGAAAGAGCCCAGGAGTCAAGACCTAGTCCTCCATGTGTTCTCTTTCACCCCCTCTCTACTTCCTTCCTGCAGCAAGGTGTTTTTAAATACCACTATGTGCCAAGGTCCGGTGGTCTCCATGCTTTCCTAGAAGCCATCTCAGATTCGTGTCCTTTGCCCCCAAATCAGAAGGAATTTCTGGGATCCTTCCGCTCCCTCTAGAGCTGTCTGCTTCTCTCCTAGACGCTTTCTTCCATGCGTCCTAATTATTTATGAGCATGTCTTATTTTCAAGGCTAGATATGATGAGAAACCTCTGAGGACAGAATCCATGGATCTGTGAACCCCAACATAACCCAGCACAGAGCCCTGACCATGGTGTGTAATAAGCACTGAAGGATTCTCTCCATGTGACACCGCCCACAACCATGTGACGGTGAAGGAACTAAAACTGGAGAAACCTGAAGGCTCTCGTCCAGGGTCACACCAACAGGGCTGGCGATCGACAGGGAAGCTCAGAGGGACCTCCCGGGCCTCCAGAACCCTGCACACCTCTTTGTCAGCTGGGAAGCTGATGCTGATTCCAGCTGCCCAGGGCCCTCCCTGGGACTCGGGGCCCCTCATCCAGCAGGCCCAAGAGCAATGACTTTCATGGCAGGGACTTCCAAAATGAGGCTTCATTCTGCAGCTGACACCCGTTTTCCATGCTTTTGCTATGAAATTCTGTGACTTTCACCCCTGGTGTACAGACTCATCTTCCTCTGCAGCAACAGGCACTTCACCACTTGTTATGTTTTGGATGTGAGGTGTCCCCCAAAAGCTCACATGTGAGACAGTGCAGAATGTTCAGAGAGAAAGGATTGCATTGTGAGAGTCTTAACCCAACCGGTGAATTAATCCCCTGAGAGGGATGAACAGTGGGAACTGAAGTGGTGGGTGTGGCTGGGGAGGGGGAATTGGAGCGTGGTTTTGGGGTATCTATACTTGTATTTGGCGAGTGGAGTCTCTCCCTGCTTCTTGAACACCATGATGTGAGCTGCTTCCCTCTGCCACACACTCCACCGTGATGTTCAGCCTCATCTCAAGCCACGAGAAATGAGGCCAGCCTTCTGTGGACTAAGATCTCTGAAACTGAGAGCCCTCAAATAAACCTTTTCTCTTGGAATTGTGCTGGTTAGGTCTTTAGTCACAGCAGTAAAAAAGCTGACTAAAATACCGCTCTCCTTAGTGCATTGGGGCTGACTTAGCTTATGTTCTACGAGGTTCCATGGAAAAGAGTCCACGTTGATGAGCTATCAGTAATCAGTCTTCTCAAATAGGAAGACTAGGAGGCATCGACCAGGAGGCAGCCTTGAGGGAAGGTGGAGTAGCTAAGCAGAATGTGCAGGAGGGCCTTGGGAGCAGGATGGGGCCGGCCCAGGCTTGGGAGCAGACCTACATCAGAGACGACAGCGTTGGCGACAAAAACTCGCAGAGCCTGGAGCAGAACAAAACAGCCAAACTCCTCGTCCAAAAAGCAGGACAGACTTTTTTTTTTTTTTCCTTTTCTCAGTGGTCTTCTCCCAACCCTTGTGGTGGCTTTTATTTGCTATCTAATGTGTTTCTGTGGGAGGACAACCGCAGGGCACGTGCAGACCTTCACAGAAACCAGAGCTTTATCACACAAGGGGCCAAGAATGTCCATGCTAGGTTCCAGGCAGGGGACAAGTCGGCAGGACGCTCCAAATCACCAGCCTATTCCCATCAGATGCCACAAGCCTTTCGGAGCAGCAGTCAGTAGTTTATGTGTCACGTGAACTGGTTACTTTGGGGCTCCCCCAAAAAAGTAAGCAATAGATGAAGTGTGACTCTGCCTTCAGGATTCTGTCAACTTGCTTTTGGAAGGAGCTGTGGAGGTGGACCTCCATGAGGTGCTGGGTAGGCTCTGGATGCAGCTTTCCTCTTGACCCTCACCATGTTTGCTTTTCTATCCCAAAATCACTTTGTTTGCAAGAAAAGATCTGATTGACTTACTAATAATTGAGGAAGCAGCCAAATACATTCCCCCTTCCAAAGAGAAACTCATATGCCAAATGTCCCTTTATAACAGTGGATTTACAAGCTCACAAAGGTCCTGTTGATGGTAGTGGAGAGGGAAACACAGGAAAACGTATGTATTTAGATGGAGATTGTGCCCACTGCTCTCTCTGTTCAGCTGCTCCACCTTAGCAAGGCCAAGTGCTATAACCCTCAGCCTTCTGCACCCTCTGTTCATGCTAATCTGCAAAGTTTCCCTGCGAAGGTTGAGGCTGGGTCTCTGAACAGGCCAAACAGAATTTCTTAGCCACAACATTTGAGAAAATGTGAAACTGGATCTTGATCACTGGGAACCTGCCATCATCATTAAGCAGAAAGGAAAAAGCAAACAGACATTTGCTCTGTCCAGGACAGGAAGAGCATGCTAATCAGCAGCCACTGCCTGACGGGGAACACTGCAGCCTCAGCTCGGACAGACAGGCTGCTCAGCCAGGTAGGCAGAGGCCAGCCAGGCCACAGTCATGCCAGTAGCAACGGAGGTCACCACCAAAGTGTCCAGTGAGCGGCTCCCTTCTGATGAGGGAGGGAGCTAAATGGAGGTTTCTCCATCACTGTCCATCTTCCTCTCTATACCCTGCGTCCCAGGAACAAGCCTGGGAGCTGAGCCCACAACCTAGATCTTGTGCCTTTCATTCCCTGGGCTTGTCACATTCTTGTCTCTCCTCCTTCTATTCAAGTCTCGTCCACCTCTCAAGGCCCCGCTCCAGATCCACATCCCTCATCTGCTAATTTACTCAACAAAAATGAAGACTTAAGTTGTACAAAATGCCATGTGACTCCTTGTGTGCAATACAAAACACATTGTGGGGAAAGACTAGCAGGAGAGAGTAAACAGATTCAAAAGTGGCTCCAACACAGCCAGACCACGAGGCAGGTAGGACCAGGTGCTGCATGCTCACAGTGAGTTGTATTCAAGCCTATTCAAGACATCCTTGAGAAGGTGGCAGTTGTGCCAGCACTTGAGGAGACATCGACATGGGGAAGAACCAGCAGGAACCACTGATGTAAACAAATGGAGGAGGATCGTTCAAGGCATGTGTGAAGAGCACCAATGTGTCCAGCGTGATGGGAAACGGACTTGGAGGTACAGGCATGAAATGCAGGTTAGACATGCAATGAGGCCCAATTGACATGGCCCTTCCAGAAAAAAAAAAAAACAGGAAGTGCCACCACCTGACCTCTCTTTGTGGCTTTGCACTTTCAGTGGCAGACATTCAACAAACGTGTGTTGAATAATGAATTAATAAGCTAACCACTGTTCAATGTTTCCATATACTATGACCAGGGAAATGTTTTAAGTCAAAACTTAGTTGCTTCAAAGTAATCACCTTTGTTCCCCCAATATTTGTGAAATGAATAATTAGAGCTCTACTGGGTGAAGCAAGATCATGGTGATGACTCACGTTAAGGCACCTTGGGGTGCTTTATCTCACTAAGTAACTTTAATGGAGACAGAGCCAGAGCTGGTGGCCTGGAGGAATCTAGAAGAACTGTGTTTCCCCATCTCATGGATCAGTGTGGGCCAGAGAGGGTACATGTTGGAAATGAATCTGGTAAAAGAGGGGATAAAGCCAAAAGTGACTGGGAAACTTAGAAGACTTGAGAAAGACTCCAAGCTGAAAATACTCACAATCTCTAAAAAATAATAGTAAAGTTGTAATAATAGATTAATAGCTATAATTTACTGAGTACTATTTGCCAGACTTGTGATAAATGCCTTATGAATATGGCTTCATTTGGTCCTTCTAACTGTCCTATGAAGTAGGTATTAATAACGTTTCACAGATGAGGTAGACAGTGGTGAAACAGCCCACCAGAATACCTGGGAAGTGGCAGGCCTGGGACTAAGATCCATGTCCTTGCAAGTCAAATTCTAGTTCGGGTACCTTTATGAATGAATGGATGCCCTACCAAGAGAATCGGGACACTCACCGGGCACCAGGTCAGAGGGAGGCCAGGCCCTTCCAGCAGCCTAACCTCTGACACAAGAGCAAATCAGAACCCCAGGACTTTTGCCCATTTGCTGTCCTTAGGGACCTTCAAAGACAGAAAAACATGCACGACCATGTTAGAATTTAAGAAGAAACAGATGTTCAGCAGATCCAAACGTGCAACGTGGGAAAGGCAAGAAACATGTCAAAACTCACGAAGGTGTGATTTTTATGCAGAGCAGGAACAGAGAGAGATCAGCAGCACCTGCAGGTTACATGGGGTTGAAGAGTGTAGGGACATAGCTGGGAATCCCAGGAACAATGAAGCTAAAGCTGCCCTGGTTCCTGTGCCCTTCTGAACGCTTGCTCAACATTTGCAAGGTGTGTCTATTCTTCAATAAGAATAAGAGTGGTTTTTTTTTGTTTTGTTTTTTGTTTTTTTTTTTATTTAGGGCTTTTTCCTGAAACCAGTGGCGGTAAGGAAATAATGGGCAAAATATCACTTATACTCTTGGTCCTCCCCAGATCACCTTGTAGCTTGTATTAGAAATTGTGTGACCTTGTACATGCAACCATGGTTCGGCATCCTACCACCTATGCAGGTCATTTCTCTGCACCTCAGCCTCTTCATCTGTCAGAATGGGGTCACAGAGTGCCCACCACATGGGGCTGTGGTGTGGATTCCATGATCAAATATTTATATAGTTAATATGCATGAAAGGCACTTAAAGCAATGTGTGGCATAGAGTAAGCACTATGTAATGTTAGGTGTTGTGATTATTATTATTTATAGCATGACCCTGCAAGTATTAACGATTTGGGTAAGTTTTCTTGTTAAATGCTTCCTACCAGTGGTGTGCAAAAAGTTCCCTGAAATGGAGGTTATTTATTGCTTTCCCATACTGACTTGCCCACCCCACATTTTCCGAGGCTCTCGGGTTATTTTCTAGTGTGTTCTTGTCTATACATGTTTTATTTCTGGAATATCATCATTAACATTCTTTTCCTTATCTTTCTTTCATCTCTCCCACTTAGACTTCCGGATCAGGGGCGAAGTGAGGAAGTGCAACCCCGGGGATTGAGCCCTTCACCTCCGGCCTCGCCAAGGGCAGAAGCCGGGGAGTGGCCCTGGGCGCGTCCGTCCGGTGGCTGCTGCTGGCCGAGCGCGTCCGCCTGCCCGCCTGGCTCAGGCTCCTCGGCAGCGGCTCTGCTCGCGGACACGGCCGGGCAGGGGCGAAAGGCCACCCGGGCGCGCGCCCCGCTTGCTGGGCACGGAGTCCCCGCGGAGGCCGGCCACCCGGGCGCGCGGCCGCGGGCAGGAAGGGGCCGGCGCTCGCTCCGCCCCGCCCGCCGCCCGCGCACGCGGACCGGCCGGGCGGCTGCGCGGGCACGTGGGCGCCGCTGTCACTCACGCGCAGGCTGAGCTTCGCGCGGCGGGAGCGGCGGCGGGCGGCGGCGGCTGCGGCGATGGGACCCCAGCGAGAGATCTGCAGCTAG
>NW_025999913.1:18125850-18205522 GCF_001458135.2 Marmota marmota marmota
TTCCCACACACACTTTTAAGTTGCGTGGCCCCGAGAGACAGGCCGTGACCCCCGGGCCCTCGGGCCAGGGCGCAGGCGCAGCCCTGGGCTGCCGGTCGGTGTCCCTTCAGGCCTGCGGTCGGTGTCCCTTCAGGCCTGCGGCTGGCCTCTCGACAACCAGCGCCCAGCGCCTGCAGCAAGGCCCACGGGCCTGGCTCTCCCCAGGGACGCTAGGACACTCACTCCATGAGACCCCGCTGAGCCGAGCCAGGTCCAGGCCACGACCCTCCCTGTGCACCCTGACCGACCCCCCCACCCCTCGGCCTGGAGGATGGGGTGTGTGGGGGGGCGACACCCGCCTTCCCCAGAACACGGGGCCCACCCGCGGGGCCCGCTCCCTCACCCGTTCCTGACACACAAGCAGAACCTTGCCACCCAGATCCTGGGAGTGGGAGAGTCCATCGAGCGTCTCTGCCTGGGTCCTTCTCTCTTTGCACCACCTCCGCAAGGTCCCTCCTGTGTCTCAACATCCTTCCCCACCGCCTTCCTCCGTGAGGGTCCCCCTGAGTCTATCTCTCTGCCTGTCTCTCCCTTTCACTCTCATCGGAGCAGCAGATGTCTCTGTGGGTCTCTGTTCATCCATCTCTCCTTCTCTCTTGTGCCTCTCTTGGCCTGTGAGGAGGCATCCCTGTCTCCATCTCCCACTCAATCCCTCTCTGGCCTTCACTATCCTCTCTCTCTCTCTCTCTCTCTCTCTCTCTCTCTCTCTCACACACACACACACACACACACACACACACTTCATTCGCTGACGTTTGTCCCATGCACACGCCTCTGGACAGAAGCCATGCTTATTAAAATCCGTGAAATTAGAGGTAGCCAACTCCATGCCTTGGTGGTTTGTGGTTTGCATTACGTAAGAATTTGGGGGTTGTACAGCTAAAAACTTAAGAGTTTCCTTCTTGTGAGAAAAGAAAAGTTGTGTATTAGCTAAGAATAGGATGCTTGTGCTGGGAGTCTGTAAAGCTGGCTTGATTTTTCCAGGCGGAATTAAGTCTGCACCGCCCTCCCTGCCCCTTTGCCACATCTGAAGATGTTTGTTTTGATCCCAGAACCTACTTCTTGGTGTTATTGGAAAGGGATGTTGGGTTGGGGATCTGACCCAAGCGAGCGACCTAAAGACAGCTGGAGTTGAACAGCTTAATTGGTTCCTGGCTCTGCTGAGAAAAATGTTGTCAGTACCTTGGAGAGCTCCCGGGGTCCAGACAGGCCAGCCTTGGGCCGAGGGCACGTGTGCAATCAGTTCCTTTAGACAAAACGGGAAAGCATCAGGGAAAAGAAGGAATATTTACTTGAGAGAGACAGAAACAAGGACAGAGATGGCGTTGGGGTCAGAGACAAGGATCAGGAGAGGGGAAGAGGGAGAATAAGAGATGAGACAAGGTTGTGAATGTAGCATCCTGTAGTTGACTGGTTTCCTTTTCTCATCTTCATCCAGGGTTCTAATATAATTTGCTTCTTTCCCCACATATGCTCACATGTACTTGAACTTTGGGGGCCAGGTCTTGAAGAAGGTTCAAGGACGCTCTACATAGACCCGCCCTGGAAATGCTAAAAACTGTTTGGTAGGCCTCTGCTGGGCTTACTCATCTCCAGTCTTTGAGTTCTCCTGCAAATGAATGGGAATTCACCAGGAAGGGTTTTTAATAGCCACCTGGAAAATACAGCCCCAATTGTTTTATTTCACAAGACTAGAGTAATATAGGAAGCCAGTAGCCAGCTCTATGGCTGGCAATGGCTTCCTAATTAAATTTTCCATGGGCACCTGCTTTTCTTAGGCAGATGGAAAGTAAAATGATCATGATAGGAATAAAATGAATATAGGCTGAAACAGCCTAATAAGAAAATTGTCCAAAGAGTCCAAGTAAGGGTATAATGCAGGTAAGCATATCAGAAACCATGGTGACCATAAGACTAATTTATTTTACAATATAATGGAACAAGCCCCATGGAAATCACTTGTGGAGTATCTAGGAAGCTGGTGTAGCAAACTAGTTGGCATAATTAACTGCATGAACTATAGTTTCAGCAAAATAAGAACAGCATTTATACAGTGTGTAATAGTTTAGAAAGTCTTTTTTATTTATGTTATTCATTTACTCTACACATCAAAATGGCAGCCCATGAGAAAGTTATGAACTATAAGTTAGACTTCTGTTTTTAAAAAAACTATCTCAACTCTTGAACAAGAAGTTCTTTGTCAGTGTATCTGTCATCATTAAAATGGTTTTTATAAGTTCTATGAATGGCTTATGAAATTTCAATTTTGACTTGGATCACATCTGCAGAGATTTTTTTTTAATTCATAGGATTGAAGAATGCACTGCTAAAAAAAAAAAAGTTCAAAGAGAAAACAACAGGCAGAGGGAGAAGAGGACTTCAAAGGTAAGACCCAACATTTATTGTGTGTAAATGCAGAATCACCTTGCAGTGTGCATGCAGATTCAGAAGAGAGTTTCAAAGGGAACATGGGTTCTCTCTCTCTACTCATTTTGGCTTTGGACTTTATGTACTATACTAAAAATATGTATCTTAAAGGATTAAAGTAATTGATGATGGGATAATTACACATCATTACTCTTTTGTAAATTATGAAAGTGGCTACATATTCACTGACTTGGTATTAAAAAGCTCACAGTACAGAATCATGATCTCTACGACTATTCCAGAAAGATAAAGTGTCTCTGACATGATCCAATGGTAGAAGCCCATCTTGAGGTTTCAGGTCGTGCTGATGAGCTCCAGAAAGGCTGTCAGCAGGCAGCCCTGCCCCCCTGCCTCCCCGCGAGCCCCACCGAGTCCTCTAAGTGAGCTGACCTTTGGATCTGGGTCTGGATACGTGGTCTCAATGGCCTGTGTGCCTGCACCTTGTGTCTTGCAGCACTAGCCCTGTAGAAAAGTGGCTTTAATGAGAACTTCACTTTCATCTTCTCAGAATTACTTTGAGGAAGAGAAAAGCAGTAGGAAAAATTGAATGATATTTCAAAGTGAATAAACAGAAGGGAGCCTGTGCCTGCCCGGCCACACACTGACTCACAGCCGTGGGAAACACAGTCCATTTTGTACCTCCTTTTGTTGCCTCTCTTCCCTCAAGGAGGCCGGGAAGACAAACAAGCGATCTTAGAGCTTCATAGGGCAAAAGCATTTATTTCTGTTTTTATGGATATGGGATTTTTTAATGTGAAATAAAAGGTCACAGCATGCAGGGCTGTGGTTGTGGCTCAGCAGTAGAGCACTTGCCTAGCACATATAAGGCCCTGGGTTCAATCCTCAGCACCACATAAAAATAAATAAATGTATAATATATATATATAATGTTTTTAAAAAAAGGTAAGTAACTGCATGCATTGGACTGAAATTCAAATTCCCAGCAAAATGATGCTACTACATATTGGTACATGTAGCAATCACAATACCATATTCAAGCATTTGTTTGCCTAACTAAGACATCCCTAGAGGGATTCTTAGCATGGCATTATCTCCTGCTGCAATGCCTCTTTATGATGCCCCTTTTGCTGCCTCCATTGCTTCATGAGTGTGTCTCCTTCCAGCCCAATAGTCCACTGAAGGCCCCCTGTGCCTCGCCCACTTCATAACAGCTCTCTCACAAGTGCCTGGCACAGAGCTAACACTTTAAAAACACTGGGGAAAAGGAAAACCAGACATGAGGGACTACTCAGGATATTACCCACCCAGAAAATTCCAAAGTACCAGAGATTAAAGTGGTGAACAGGATAGAAAAGCCCCCTCCTCCCTCATGGGGCTTACAGTCCATCAGACCACAAACAAGCCACACCTGGAATATCAGGTGGCAACAAGTGGCAGGAAGCCAAACAAACCTGAACAAGGGGACAGAGCAATGGGTGTTGATATCAGACACACAGATTGTGGCGATGGTGGCGAGTCTCTTGGAAGAATGCAGGAGTCTCCTCTTCTTCCCTGGTCTCAGAGAGGCCAGAGGCATGCCATGATGCAGATAAGTGAATAGTCTCTTAATGTATAACCATGCATGCAGTGAGACAGTTGCTGTAGACAGATAACAGCAAAAAGAAAGCCAAGGAGGATCACCTAGAATGCATTTCATTCTGGGAGATGAAAACAACAGCTTCTCCAGAGATGACCCAAGGACCCACCCATTTGTTGCCTGGGCTCCGTCCGGTTGCCAGGCAGAGAGGGAGAGGATGCCACGAGTGTTTGCAGATGTGTACTAACATGGTGTGACTTAAATACAGTTCTAGAGGCATTTTTATTCTCCCCTCTACTCATGCTTTCTCTGAAGTGAGGAGCCCTCTGTGAGATCTGTCACTTAACAACACTCATATGCTTGACATGGCCATCTTGGCTGCCACTGCTGCAGCTGCTGAAATACACCCAGAACCCCGGCAAACTTACTGGGAAAGAAAACACTGACCAAACTACAAATCTGGCACCCCCTCCATTCCTGTCCTGATCCTAGTTTACTGAATATGATTTAATGGTTGCCAGCTTTGAAAGTGACTTTATGAAGTGACCTCCTGTATCCTTTTTATAACACGAGAGATGTCCGTCAACCAAGTAGCTTCCAAATATTTGTAATATTCTCTGGGACAAAAAAAAAAAAAAAGGTAGGGTCATGTCTGAGTCTGTCTGAGTCTGCTGAGATTTGGTAGGTCCACACCCTTCAAATGGCAGGTCCTTCTCCCTTGTCATATTTCAAACCTCATGTTCTTCCACAGGGTCGTTCTCCCCTGGAATTGAGTCCCAACTAGTTATAACTTGGCGAAGACATATTGATCCTCTCAGACCCCCAGACACTACTATTTTAGGTAACATGCATTATACTGAAGCAGTGTGTTAAGCACAAAGCACACATCCTATGTAGCAGGTTAGCAGGTAACGAACCCAACCAGTAACTTGCATTCTCCTTTAAACTGAAGCTTCCTACACACTAGAATTAAGAATCTGGGACTGATGACCAATCAGGGTACTAAGGGAGGTAGGAAGTCAATAAATACAGTTTTGTTTTGTTTTTTTCAACAAAAAGTAATTGACTCATTCTGTGTATTTGTAGCCAAAAAATCCTAGAAAACTACATCTGGAAGACATTAAAGGTCAATCAGATCCAACTGTCTTATTTTAAGGACTGTAAAACCACAGAGAGGTCATGAGCATGCCTGAGAGCCCGTGAGCAATCGTGGGCAGCTCAGAAATGAGCATTTGAGTCCAGCCTCTTGTCAAGAGTGGTCAGCACAAGACAGGCCAGGTTCTTGTTCATGCTGTGTGCTCCTGAAGGGAAAGTGGGGCTCGTGGAGAGTCCTGTCTGCCAGGTATGCAGCCGCACTGAAAATCCATTCTGAGGAGAGGTTCCGGCCCAGAAGCATTGGTTCTGTGATGTTAGCTGTACCATTTCTCGGGAGGTGGGACCAGGGAGTCTGCTAAAGCAGGAGCATTGGGCTGCTGTGCAGAGTGGCTGTGGGAGATGAGGATGGTCTGCCACATGGTCCAGCCCTGCACCAGCTCAGTCCTGAGGAAGAGCCACTCAGCACTGAGGAGAGCTCCCACTGCCACTGCGAGGGGCTTTTTGTTCCTGTGGTGCCTGCTCTGTTCCTTCCCACGTTAGTCTCTGGTGCTTTATAGAAAACCTGAAATATGTATACCTGGATGAGTGGCTCTCACTTTGCAAGTATGTGATGCAGCCCGTGCCCCTGCTTATTCTATTAATACCACCTTTCCTCTCCTGACTCACAGTGTGACCTTTAGCAAGGTGATTTTCCTATGCCTCAGTTTCCTCAGTGACAAAGCAGTTAGTAATACGACTCGCAACTCCCCACGTCTTGAAGGTGAGTTTAAAATGATGCTGCTTACATATCACTAGTAACAGGCTCTTATTAATCATCCTCATTGTCAAAGCACTAAATAGAAGGTACTGAAGAGCTCATCCTAGCACTTAAAATATGAAAAGTAAGCAACAGTCCTCTGACCCATCAAACTCTGGTGCACTAATGAGGCAAAGAACATTCTGAGATCTTGACTTGTTATGGGATGACAGCCTTGTGAATCTGTAAAGATTAGAACAGTCGTTCCTTTACCTCCTCTGCACTGTCCTCCTGGGTGATTTCCTTTGATGTCAGCTGTACCCAGAACAAGGAAGTGGCAGCGGCACTAAATGCCACTGTGACCAACAGTAAGGCAGATGAGGCACCTATCTGGCCACCACCAACGGGGCTGCTCACGTCATCTTTCTAAGATCAGGCCACATCTTTCTGACCTTGACTGCATTTCTTAACCAAAAGCGTCTGGGGCCAAGGGCACACATTTCCAAGATGTTGAGTGGGTTCACTTTGTGCCCCTGGGAAGGGACGACGTTAACTGTCCCAAGCTTGCCCCATGACTCTAGCCAGCCACACTGAGTGGCCACACACAGGCGCTAGATAGAATGACAGACGGTTGTCCTTATAGATAAGCATGCTAGTTGAGTTTTGATAATAAGTGGAAGAATTTAACATGTCTCTGTTGGCCTGCATTATAGCACAACAGAGGTTTCCCCTAAGAAAAATTGCCTTCTGTGTTCCCCCCACTTTATCGTAGGTAGACTATGTCCACACAAGGAAAGAAATCTAGAAGACCAATTGAAAAATGCAAACAAGCATTTCTTATTTCTAGCTGCACATCTATCTGCTTATGTAGAGATCAGAAAACCAAAGACAGGATAGCTGAGAATTCTCTGACTCACCAAAATTACTGCCCCTCAGTAATTACATTTTTAACTATGAATTATTAACCAAAATAAATGCCTCTCTCCAAGGGTATCAGTTAGTTCAAATTAAGTTGAAATTTCCATCTTAAAAAGATAGAGCCCCAAGCAGCCCGCCCACAGCATAGTTTCATTTAAAAACTCTGAATTCTTATTTATGCTGTAGACTTGGTTGGAAATCATAGAAGCCTGGATCTACTCTCTCCATTACACTCAAGCCACCCACATAGACAGATGTATCCACAAATAATGACTGAAGTACATAGTGTTAGAGTTAGTGAGGTGTAAATTATTGACCGTGCCATTTGTGATTAATAAAGCATGAAGCGTACGTTGTTCTGAAGCATTTTAATCAAGCTTCTGTACAGCCTGAAAATCAGGATGTCAGAGAAAGATGCATGCAATCTGAAGGTGAAATTCAAACTAGTAAGATGGTGCTAGTCTCCCATGTAGAGTCCATCCACAGGGGAACATGGTGGAATGTATGAGAGGACAGTCCAAGACAAATTCCATCTGTAGCAAGTGAGAGTGCCTGCTTCCTGCTCTAACAAGTAAGCCTGAAAACGCCTTGATTCCAAGCTATTAAAGATTCCTTGTCCAGGTAATGAAAATCTCATCTTCCTCATTGCCTTTTCTTATGTGTCCTGCGCTTAAGTTTTTGCATAATTTAGGGGCCCCTGCTGCAGTGCCTGGTTTCACTGATAGAGAACCTGTTCTAGCCATTGATTGCTGGGGGTAACTTTGCATTCAACAGAAAAGAAGAGCAGCTTACAAGGAAGACAGGTCTTCCAAAGTGTCTTTCCTCTTAAGAAAGGAGGGTGGTTCCGATAGAATGACATTATTCAGGCGAGTTCTCACCTTTAGTGTGTCTCCTGACCCCGAGCCCAGAGCCTGGGGGCTGATGCAGGTGGTGCTGTCCTTCCAGCTGGGAAGAATGACTTCTTGCAGCGGCAGCGGCTGTGGCTCCACACAGGTGCAGGCTGCTCCCGAGGGCGGCCACCAGCGCTACGGAGTCCGGTCCTACCTGCACCAGTTTTACGAAGACTGCACCGCCTCCATCTGGGAGTACGAGGATGACTTCCAGATCCAGAGGTCACCCAGCCCGTGGAGCTCTGTATTCTGGAAGGTAAGGAAGGAACGTGGGTTTCACTTGGCAACAGGGAGCGTCACACATGGTAAATACTGTGGCTGGGGGAATCGGGAGGTTCAGGGCCCCATGTGTGCCACACTCTAATGACACTAGATAGTTTCCTCCCCTTAGGGAAGGAGAATCTGGGCCCTGGGCCCAAAGAGGCCCCCAAGTGCAGTGCGACTGTGGCAGTTCACTGACTGAGAAACCACCATAGGCAAAGGACACCCTTCCAGCCCCCCTTACAGACTTGGGTCGTTTGACAAATTGCAGCAATTGTTTAAAAAGGATACAATTAGGTATTTAGAGAAAGCGAATTCTGAGACATGATACAGTGGTCAGAATACCTCTTCCTCACAGGAGGCTCTGGGGAGCCACATTAGACAACCCACACAGTCCTCCGCCACCTCCGCGGGCACCGACTGCGTGCTGAGAGGGTTCGAAGTACTGGAGATTAGAGTGAGGAACTGGACGAACCCCTGCCCTCAGGAAGTGATGGCCTGTCGTGGGAAACAACCAGGGACAGGAAAAGCCCGTGACAGATGTCAGGTAGTGACAAGGGCCGTAAAGGGAACCAGGATGAGCAGGGTGACGGAGGCCGGTGTGTAGTGCGTGGACAGCAGAACGCCTTTCAGAAGAGACGGAACCGGGCGGAGACCAGGGCGAGCCGAGGGAGCAGACCCAAGCTCATCAGGCTGAAGGTGTCCTGTGCTGGGAAACCGCAGGTCCCCAAGCCCTGACAGGAGGAGAGGTCCAGCCTGGCTGGAGTGGAGTGAGAGAAAGGACAGGCGGATCCAGGAAAACAGCAGCACACAGATCCATGTGGGGTCCGCAGATGACAGTGAAGCTTTGGGCTTTTACCTCCGCAAAGCGGGCAGCCCCCTGCAGGCGTGTGCAGCAGATGGCACAGTCTCACCAATATCAGAACAAGATCCTTCCGGCTGCCATATGGAAAATAGAGTATCAGTGGGCAAAGGTGAGCAGCCAGATTACCTCAGCCGTTGTAAAAGCTCCCTGGTGAGAATTGATGGCAGCTTAGACCAGGGTGGGCCGGTGGAAACGGTGACAGTCAGTCCAAGTTAGCACTAAGTTTGAGAGCAGGCTGTCAAGATGCTGATGGACTGGAAGTGGGGTGTGAGGGCCGCGAGTCGCGCACGACCCAGGACCTGCGTGGTAATGGTGTGTGGCTTACTAGGAGAGAAAACACCAGAGAGGTAATGGTGTGTGGAGCGGGCAGGGGGAACCAGGAGGTGCCTATTAGTTATCCAAGGAGAGATCCTAATGGCCATTTAAATACACCAAGCCACAGCTCATGGCTTTGGAGTTACTGACACAGAGTGCATAGAACACAGCCGAGATCACCTAGGAAGGGAACTGGACACAGAGAAGAGGGCACTGGGACAGCCTGATGTTTAGGAAAGGAAAAGAGGAGACATAAACTTGCAATTTCCTGGTGATATAGTATAACAAGCAGCAGTACAGTGTGGTGAGTGTCCGCATGGCCTCCTCCCCCAGACTACGGAAGTTCAAACCCCCGCTCTCCTCTCCCACAGCCCTGTGACTTTGGGCCTCCCAACAGTAACACTCGAAATACCCACCACAGAAACATTGTGAGAATTAAGCAAGATAATATTTACAAAGAGCTTAAAACAATGACTGATTCACACCCAATTATCATTTGCTAGACTAGTTACTTCTAGATGCTAATCTAGAACACTGAGTTCTTAAATGGAAATAAAACTGGAAATCTATTTAATACGTACACATTGGGTACCATAGTTGTTAACATGGTTTACCCAAGACTGGTGCTAATTCAGACTCATGCTATGGTCACATGCTCTGCATTAGAATTAGTCAAGTCAGCATCCTTGCCCTCTAGAAATAGCCCCTCCAATGAATTCTCCCTGGCCTGGACCAATGAAATACCCAGCCATGCTCACCATGTCTCATATTTCCTCAGATAAAACCAGGTGGTTGCATGGTTACTTTCTGCTCCTCTCTCCATCCCTATAGCTACAGAGGAGAGAGGGAGAGAGACCTATTGTGCCAATAGCTTTGTATCTACTGACATACAGGTTATCACAAGCATTCATGTACACCCGAAACAGGCCAAGTTCGTAGTCTCATAGTTATTTATGTTCCTGCAAAGTCCAAGTCCTAGATTCGTATCCTAATCATTAAACACTAGAAGCCTCACGTCAACCTGCATGACCTGAGGATTCACTGTCCTAGAGCCCTAATCTGTACCAAGGGAGTAAGCCAACTGTTCTTGAGCTGCTCCGCGGGAAGGCGAGTGAATTCACTTCGGTGTTTATGAAGTGCTCTGTGCCAATGCAGAGAAAGGTACCAGTCATGCACCTGTTTCTGTTATGTGCCTTTTCAGTGTTGTTGGGTTCTTTTTTCATTTCAAGTTGCATCTGTAGGCAGTTCAAGTGCTGGTGTCCCCTCTTGACCCTTCATGTTCCCTCACTGGGGCTGTGCTCGTAGTACCCCGACAGGGCTCCGTGCTTGAGCTCCCGAGCAACAGGCAGCATGAGGGGTTTCTCGAGGACACAGATTTCAGCAGGTCTGAGTCAGAGTGTTGTCCTATCATAGGATCTACATAACATCTCCCTCACAGTGCGACTCTTCCTTTCTTTCTAGACTACCTGGTGGGCTCTTAGATTATACAAGATGCATTCTTCACCTCCGAATAAGACTCAGCCCCTGACCTGAGGGAGCCCACGGTCAGGCAGGGGAAGTAGACATGGGCCCACACTGTTACCGTGTAATGTGCTAAATGCTCCTGTAGAAGCAGTCATGGCACTTCCTGGGAACACAGGGTTCAGGGAGCAGGGAGGAGTATGTATCTGTTCCAGCCTGGAGAAGTGGTCCCACCCACAAAGGGGCCCACCCATGTGCAAGCAGGAGAGGGGCAGCCCAGGAGGAAGAAGTACATATGCATTTCTGAGCTGGGAGAGGTGGTAGCATGATCCAGACTCTGCAGACAGTGTGGTCCAGGTGGAGTAAACATGTACAAGTTCAGGGAGAGGGTCACATATGAACCGAAAATGCACGCAATGAGCATATCACAGAAGTCTATGAAAGATGCGCAAGAAATCTTCCCCAGGACCTCTAGGCTTGAGGAAGGCAAGAAAATAATGAATTTGGGTTTTCCTGGGAGGGGAGGGAATATCTCACAACCTGGTATAAACACACACACACACACACACACACAGAATGTAGCACCCTCTGGGCCTTGGAATCCTAGGTTACATGGGCTGCAGCAGCTGCTGTGGTTTACCCAATGCCTATGGCTTCTTCCATCTTTAAAAGTCTACATGATGTGGTCCCATCTGTCCTCTGCCACTTGCTGCCGCCCAAGGATCAATCAGGTGGCAAGTTGTTCTGATCCTTGCATTTGACCTTGACGAAGGCTGTTGCCACTGGATTGTCTGTGCAGCACACAGCCCAGGATGCAGGCATTATCCAGTCTTCGCGCTCCCAACCATCCTCTCCTCACCTCAAGGTTAACCTTCCACCTTCTCCTCAGCCTGTCTCGGAAATTGTTCAGAGGGCACTCGACACCACGTGCCTCCTCCATAGCCTTACTAAGGTGGAGGTGGCTCTGTCCCCTCTCTTCCCGCCCTGGACCCCAGTTAAGCTCCTCCTCTCAGCTAATTCCTCTGAGCTACATCAGAATTTAAACTTAGATTTCTTTTCAAAGTTCTGGTGGATATTAAAGAGTTGGGTCAGGAGCTGTAGGAGACTATTCAGAGAAACCATGTGACATAGTTTTTGTTTTAAAAGACTTCTCAGATGACACTAGAAGGATGGTCAAGGTCAGCTTTGACTAGCAGTAGAGATGAGGCTGCTGCTGTGAACATCCAGGCCAGAGGTGATAATGGCTTCTGCCCTCAGAGTAGCCATGTGGAGGGGAGAGAGAAGGTTCATGAGATTTTTATGAGGTAAAATCAATATGAGGCGGACTCTGTTGGATGTGAATGTGAGGAAGTTCTCTGGGAGTGGGCAGAGGGGAGGAAGACAAAGAAATGGGAACAGGTTGGGCTTGAAGAACCTTTGGGACATTTTTCTATAACTCATGCTATTTGGAAACAGGGTATCAGAACTACATCTAGAAATGTGGTCTAGAGCTCAGGACAGCAATTCAGATGGACTTGGAGATTTGGAAGTCTTTGATAAGAAGTAGAAGCTAAAACCACAGCCTTAGACCAACCCTAGTGAGAACATATTGAAAAAGAGGTGGGGGTCAAGGGCGGAGCCCTGGGACGGCAGTAATGGGCAGAGGGCTGAAGCGAGTTGTTATGTGGAGGGCGTGTCAGAGGTGACTCCAGGGGAGGGTCTCAAGAGGGGCTAAGGGTGTAATATCAAAGGCTGGAGAACATTCAAGTGAGATGAGGAAAGAAAAGTCACATTGGCTTTGATAATCGGGAGGTCATCAGTGACCAGAGAGAAGGCGGTTCTGAGGTAAACATGGAGGACGAAGAATGGCAGTCAAGAGTAGGAATGACCCCAAGCCATGGGACGCGGGCTCCCGAATACACTGTGAAGACGGAAGCTATTGGATGTGCTTATAGTGTGCTGGAGGAAAAAAGTCTTGGGGTGGGGGCTGGGGGGAGACCCCAATGGCCAGGTGGAGGTGACGTGGGGACACCCCAATGGCCAGGTGGAGGTGACGTGGGGAGACCCCAATGGCCAGGTGGAGGGACCATGGAGAGACCCCAATGGCCAGGTGGAGGGACCGTGGGGAGACCCCAATGGCCAGGTGGAGGTGACGTGGGGACACCCCAATGGCCAGGTGGAGGGACCGTGGGGAGACCCCAATGGCCAGGTGGAGGGTGCTGGGAAGATGGTGCGAGGTCAGGCCCCAGGAGGAGCCTGACCATTGCCTGACCTTGGTACTTGCTTGGTAAAGCTCGGTGTCGAGCTGAGGCAAGTAGGACTTATGAGCTAGAATCTGCTCAGAGTGTGTGAGGGAGAAGTCGCAGCGGCCCTGGCTGAGGAAGGAGCGGAATCCAGTCTCTGCTCTCGGCTCGCTCTCCCTGCATAACCTCCAGCCCAGATGGCTCCTTCCATCCAGCTCCCTCCAGCACTACCCCTCCGCCGATGGCGCCTCCGCCTGCGGGTCCTCCCCCCAGCGGTCATCACTGCTCCTCTGACAGCAGCTGCGGCTCTGCCTCCTGGAGGAGCTGCGTCTGCAGACCTGTCTGCTCCGAGGAGCAACAGAGGGCCCTGGTGCAGACAGCAGCGGTCTAGAATCCCAGCCCTCTTCCCGACAGAGGATCTGGGTCTTCACACATCCTGCGCCCTACCTAGACAGACCAGAAGTCGCAGCCCAAACACCACCTCGCTACCCTCTGGGGTTTGTCACGGCCTGACAGGTCCTTGTCCCCGGCCACTAGGGTGGACCTCACTGCCCCACAGCCCTGCTGGGTTGGGGTGGGGTCTCCCCAGGAGCACCTCAGCTCCTCCACAAGGCCCTAAGCAGAGCCGCTTTGCCCCCGTGAACCCTCCAATAACCCCTGTGCTGCCATTGACTGTACTCTGTCGGTTTCACGGGACCCTCTTTCTCTTAGGTCCAGGTCCACTTCAACTGAGAGCTGCGTCCAGAAACAAGTCTTATGATATACTGAACAGAATCAGTCCCCAAAAGGTCACTCCCCCAAAGTCCTGTTCCTTCCATTACTCCAGCACAGCACGGGGGNNGGGGGGGGGGGGGGGGAGCTACTGGGCCTGCACGTCCCCTCATCACGCCCACAGTCCTCTCAGGGAAGTCCTGAAGCAAGTCCTCCTCATTCAGTGGTTGCCCTTTGTGCCTACCACGTCCAGCTCTCCCTGCCTGTCCGTGGGTTCCGAGTTCCTCTCTGGGCATGTTTCCTGGGGTCCTCAGGATCCTTGCAGTCACCTGTCCATCACATCCTCCCCTCCTTCTTCGGCTATTCTGAAGCAGTGGGTGAGTCACTTTTCCAGTTCCGACAGTGAGCAGAGCTGCCATCTGCAAGCCACAGTTTGCCTTTTCGCTTCAGGGTGACATTCCAAGAGTGGATTTTCATCTCATGCGCTGCTCCACTGGGGAGCGGGCTGCACTGAGAATCCGTCACCTGCCCCTGCTCCGTGTTGGGCGGTCTGGTGGTTGGAGTGGGGAATAGTTACTGAACGTCAGGCTGGGCCGGGAACTCCGGGAGACGAGGCAGAGGCAGACAGATGGAGGGCGCTGGCTCACACACTCGTCAGAAGCTCAGAAACTCAGATGGAGGCTTTCCTGACGCCCACCATGTCTGAGGATGAGTGCCAGTTCTTGAGGAGGAAGGCAATTTAGTCATACAGGAAGCGTGGCTCCATGGGTATTTAAGTTCACTTAGTCGGTACATTCAGAATTTTCCAAAGTGAGTCGTTTTCCAAAAGTTATGAATACTGTTTAGACTCCAAAGGTAAATTTACTTGCCACTATTTTTAGAAAGTAATCCAAGGTGTCATGCTTTTCAGCCATTTTTTTTCCTGCAGTACTTACATCTTATGTAGAGCAGGTTTTGTTTTTTTAGTAGACATCATATTGACTCTTTTTTTTTTTTAGTTTCTTCACAAAATTACATTAAACGACATGTGCCCATATATAGGTAGCTGAAACTCTTTTGAAATAAAAGTAATAGTAAAGGAATATGCAAAATAATAATTAGTGAAGTAATAGAGAGAGAAGAGATGGGGGAATCACATAGACCGGATTAGAATATGATCCAACCACCTGCTACCCATGAGATCTGGAACTCTGCTTCTTAGACCCTGTGACCCTCTATTTCTAAAATAAGTGAAACAGGAATGAAAGTTCTCCTAACATGCTTATAAAGATTAAATGAAAATATATCTAGCACTATGCCTGGGCCACAACAGACAGTCCTCCTTTCCCCTGCTTAATGGGTTATGAATATATTTTCCTTCTGTTAGGCAAATCTCCTTCATCAGTGCATCATCCCTAAAATTTAGTACACCAATACACACACTTTAAATACTCAAGAGTGAATGATATTATTTGGTTCTTTATCCAACCTTGTTATTCTAACTAAAAGCAATAAGGAACAGGAGAAAATGAAAATTTTTGCTTGAAAAATTGTGTAACTGTTAACAATTCCTTGTTCCAAGAGTAATGTTAACTATTCCTTAGTCTAAACACTAAGCAATTGTTCTAATACCAGTATCCATGCAAAATAATGATTTTACAAGGAGTGTATTTCCAAATAATGGTGATTTGTCACAATTTATTACTTAACCAGATGCAAAGCTAAGTGCACATTTAACTCACAACCTGTGAGGCAGGTACTCTTATCATTTGTCCCTGTGTCAGTGGGAAAATTAAAGATGAGAGAAGTGACTCTCCCTCTGTGGTCCCAGCACTAGGTGGCATTGCTAGAACCAAACACATGACTCCAGCCACCAAACGGTAAGTCACGCTCCATCTCCAGTGCTGCCTTCCACAGAACTTAGTGCAGTTCAAGCTCCATCTGCTACTCTGAACACTTACTAGCTGCTGCAGCTCAGGTAGCTACAGGAGGATAGAAAAAGCCCTGGGCTGTGCTGGGCTGGGGGTCAGCCCCATGGTTTCCCTGCCCTGCCCCTGAAGCTTGGGACCCACTCATCTTTGGCCCAGCGACCCACCCTGTGTGGCTACATGTCCTTTCCTATAAGCTAACAGGTATGTTTCCTGCCCTACTTGCTGGGAAAAGGCTCAGGAGGTGGTAAGGATCGACAGCGTGCTCTAGCCCAAACCACCAGGAACATATCTCTGGGCTGAACAAGTTGGGGACCCAGTGAGAGTGTGAGAAGATGAATTATTATAGGCTTTGGTTGGGTGATTGGAGAAGGGTAGGAAGAAGTGGAAGAGGGTCAGGGAGAGTCTACAGCTGGATGTTTAATAAATCTTATCTCTAGGGAAGGAAGATGATAGTGAGGCCAAAGCAAGGAGCAGCCCTGGCCACATGGTCAGACTGGCCAGAGGAGTGGAGGTTGGGCCTTAGTGGCTGGCACCATGACCTTGGTTGGGTCTGAGCTGAGCCTCGGCTGTGAAGTGGGCTTGTCCTGCCTCACTCCCTCACAGCCACAGGAGGAGCTCGTCGGAGCCCGTGTTCCGGGAGACTGTGCCCGACAGAGCCTGGCCTCGCTGTGAGCCGGCAGCCAGCTCCTGACTGCCCAGCGTGCGGAAGAGTCGGGCCAGCTCCTGCTCCTCTCTTCCCTGAAAGAGGGTTGTGCCATCTGCTGGGGCAGGCGCCGTCCCCACAGGAGACCACCAGATGCAGCCTGCACTTTTAGGTTGACATTCAACCCAGAGAGGTCTTCTTTCCCCTTGGTTTTTAGGTAGAAAATCAAGTCGACTTTTCACGTGGCTGTGGCCTGACTGGGAAGACTCCCTTCTCTCCAGAAACCCCACAGGCCGCCCTTGCTGCTCAGGGTGGAGCCGAAGCCCTTGCTCACTCATCTCGCTTCTGTTCTCTCTCCAGGTCGGACTCATCTCGGGCACAGTCTTCGTGATTCTCGGACTGACTGTTCTGGCAGTGGGCTTTCTTGTGCCCCCCAAGATCGAGGCGTTTGGCGAAGCCGACTTTGTGGTGGTCGACCGGCACGCCGTGCAGTTCAACGGCGCCCTCGACCTGTGCAAGCTGGCAGGGGCCGTGCTCTTCTGCATCGGGGGCACGTCCATGGCAGGGTGCCTGCTCATGTCGGTGTTCGCGAAAAGCTACTCCAAAGAAGAAAAATTGCTTCAGCAAAAGTTTAAAGAGCGAATTGCCGACCTCAAGGCCCACACCCAACCCGTCACCAAGGCACCGGGCCCAGGGGAAACCAAGATTCCAGTCACTTTGTCCAGGGTTCAAAATGTCCAGCCTCTCTCCGCAACCTGACACCCTCCCCGCCCTTCCCCCTCTCTGATTCGCACACATGGTTCAGAGGCGTTGGCCAGCTTCCCGGGTGAAGGATGGGCGCTGACAACCAGGGCGTGTTTGGCTGGGGGCAGCTGGCCTAGTGCAGAGCTCACACTTGCTCAGCTCAGGTGACGCTCGCGAAGGTAGCAGCCACGTGTTAGCCAATGCATAGGCACCCAGCTGCATAGGACGGGTGCTCTGAGTCCCCACCAGGAGCCCCTCCGCAGTTCCTCTCCGATATTGTGGCTTTGTGTTCCTTTCCGCGTCATTTGACCAGCCGCCCATGAGTGACTTGGTCCATTTTACTTTCCGACACTGGTTTTCCAACCCTGCGTGGTGCTGTCTTCCACCCTGTGTCACTGTGTGCAAGAGGTTGTCCTGTGTGCTCGTAGAAATGCGGAGTTCCCGGACTTGGATCCAAACACTAGTCTTTTAACTATATCTCAACATGAAGTTCCTGAGATCGGTTATAAATTCATTAGTGTTCTGCATAAATCTTTTTGTTTTCTCCACTTTTTTTTTCATTTCAAAAGCTAAAATTGCCAACTTTAGAATCTTGGTGAAAAAAATTAATATGAGGAGTATCTAAAAGCAATGTTCAAAGGCACAGAATTAGAGGCCAGGAAACCTGAGTTCCTGCTCCTCCCTCGCTGTGCGACTGTGCAGAAAGTAATTAGCTCCCTCAGCCTCAGTCTCCCCGTCTGCACAGTGGGCTCTATGGGCCTCCCCTGCTCAAATGTCTTTTGAGATTCTCTTTTTGCCATGTGTCATTGAGTGTCTCCCCCAAGAATGTTAATGTGGTTCTGTGGCTCTCACCATGGTGGGACTTTTTCAGAACTGAACTCCTGGAAGGCCACCGAGTCTGCCAGCTTCTCACTACCTACCTTAAATATCCACCCCAGCAACTTATAGCACGCTGTCATATTTTTATAAAGATAAAAGTAAGCCATCCTCAAATAAGAAGCCCCTGGGCGGATAGTAACCTTAAAGGGGGGTTTTGTTCTCAAATAAGATGTGTCGTTCCCCAGCAAGATGTCCTCTTTATCCCTTGCACTTAATCTGTGGATTTGAATTAGATGGAGGAAAACAGAGGTGTGACCTTGGTACTCTCTCAGACTCTGGGCCGCTCCCCTCCCCCTTCACTGGATAAATAAAATACGTGAACCAGACAAACCCGAACTGCACGGTCATTCCTTCAGCCTGGCCATTTTCTCTCCTGCATGTAGTTTTCCATTTTGAGGGGGAATCAGCTCTGACTGTCTCTGGCTACATGGAAGAATAAAGGAAGCCGTTAGTGCTCGTGGTGCCCTGTTCATTTTGTACAGTGCAGCCTCAGACACGGGGCAAGTCAGCATCCTTGGCCAGACAGGAGAAGTCGTTCTGGTTGCTTCAGGTGCTCGACTTCCTGTGGAAATCCCTTAATTGCACTCGTGAAGCTGTGTGCAAGCCCCATGCATCTGTGCAAGATGAGCACCATCACCCAGCGCCCCCCCACCTGCTCGCCTCTGTCTTGAAGACCAGTGAATCTCAGAGAATGAGTCTTGACTCTAAAGCCTTCAGACTGAACAGTAGCAGCTGGAGGGACTTGGGCATGTTTGGGTACAGGCGCCATGGCAGCCCTCGGAGCCCCTGTGCTCCTCCCAGAAGCCCCCAGGAAGCCAGGACCCACAAGTCTGTGCCAGTCTGAAGGAGTGACTCGGCACTGTCTGGCGAGTAGCCCCGGCTCTGTGGGAGTGGGAGCCTGCAGGCACCCTTCCAGCCCCGGGGGAGAATGGAAGCCACTGCAGCTAGCACAGGAAGGACGGCATTAGGAAGCAGTTGGATGGTTGGAGAGAACAGGGGCCATATGCAACCAGAGAGTGAGAATCAACACACCGCTAAGCTCGTCTGGCCTGGACGGGGCAGGCGGCGTCAGGGAACTGGCAAAGTGGAAGGGCTGTACAGACTTGGTTCCGGCCTGACTGCTGGCACCTGGAGACCTGCATGACCTACTGAAGAGCCTCTGAATGAGACCCGCAGCTCGCAGACGCACACACACCTGGACTGATAGAAGCCTAGGTAACGGGTCCCGGCTGAAGACCCCCAGGCAACACTGCCCACTGGTCCAGCACCACCCTTTGCTGGGGCTCTCTCAGGTGGTGGACCAGCCTACGGGCTCCCAGGGCAAAGCGCCATGCCCTGTGGTGGCTCCATGAGGCTGGACTCTCATCCTCACAGAGAACCTGCCTTTGTACCCTCCCACCTGACGGACCCACTCGCCCACTCCACCCCAGCCCTGCATTGTTCAGTCAATCGTATTGCTCCTGTCTCCTCCCTGGTTCTCTTCCAGAGCCACATTTCCATGTGTTCTTCATGTCTTCCATTTGTCCACCTATTAAATGGAGCGTCCCCCCCACTATGGCCAAGTTTAAAAAAACTACGTTACACATTCTGGAACTTCATTGACCTCACTCACTGCACACAGGCCCCCCGGCCAGAGGACTGAGGTCAGGAGGGGTGTTCTGGCACACTGAAGCACCCTGTCTCCCAGTGGACTCCACTTCGAGGCCGTGTCCCAGCAGTAATGACCTGACCCTCCTCTAGACAGCTGCCAAGGCCCAAGGCCACACCAGGAAGTGATGGCATGGGAAGAACTGAAGTGTGAGGAGTGGGGACCCTTGGAGGTATTCCATACCTATGAAGCCCCCCTAATCCCCACAAAGCTCGGTGGGGTCTCAACTGTTAGCATTGTCTGTTCTTTAGGGGAGGAATTAGCAAGCGAGGAGACCCATCCAAGGACAACCTGCGAATAACGGAGGCGAGATCTGAACCAGGAGGCAGCTCAGAAAGCTGACTTCGGCGTGCAGAAGGGCTGCCTCTCCCCTGCCATTCCTGACATCATTCTTCCCCTCTCCCTCCAACACACACACACACACACACACACACACACACACACACGCTGTTGCCAGGATTTGGCCTCACAGCTGCACCTTCCATTAGAAGCTCCAGTTAGCTCCTGGGGCACGAGGAGCAAGTGTGGAGGTTAAGTGCGCCCCAGAAACAATCACATAAGTGTTAAGTGCTCATTTAAAACAACTCGTGCCTTGTGAACAGCAAGGACCCTGCTGCCACTACACACAACAAAAATGACATGAGCAGGAGCCTTGAGTGGGTTCCCTCGTGTGGGCATGGCCGAGTGCCTGTGCCGGCGTGACCGTGGGCTACAGCGCCGAGACTGACTTGTGCTTCATTGAAATGAAAGTTTTAAGCCAAAACTCCATTCCCGACTTCCACGGGCAGATGCGACCTACGCCTCTGGGCTTCTGGAGGTGGGTAGGGTCTGCAGAAGGTTGACGTGCCTGTGCAGCCAAAGAGCATGACAACAGGTCGGACTACACTCACCAGCCTTAGCAGACCCCAGCCCTCACCAGCCAACACCTAGGGGTTTCCCTCAGACCCCACAACTGAGGTCCCCAAACCAGAGGAAAAGCCGCAAAAGCAGAATACATCTCACCCCAACACCTTCCCACGGCCGGCAGGAGACATGCTCTGGCTTCCCGACAACCGTCCACAGGGGTTACATAGCACTTGGGGTCACTGCTGTTGGCCCAGCTCTGCTAATTAGGGTTTGGAAACCTACTAAGCTGTTGGTGGGACCTCATGCTCCTCACGATGCTAAGGCTACTGGTCAGCTCTCAAGGTCCCACGTCCGTTCAGTCGGCCCCACTCCTGCTTTCTCTGGTGGCTGAGGGCGCTGGGTGGTCTGTGCTGGAGGCTCCCACAAGTCAGAGGCACCATGCCCTGGCCCTGCAGCAGAGGGGGGACAGGTGGCCATGTTGGCTGGCAGTGCCTCAGGACCACAGGCCTGTGGCCAGCTCCGTGAAGTTTCGGCCGTGCTGGCCCCCGCTCCAACCCACCCGGCTGTAGCTCACCATTCCCGGGGCTCTGCTGCTGCCCGCCAGGGAGTCTGTCATCGTCTTGTGAGTGTGAGTGTGACTGTGCCGGGATGTGCGAACGCGCGGGACCGTGTGCAGGGTATGTGACTGTGACAGAGGGTGTCAGTGCGTGAGTTGTGTGACCATGTGAGTGTAGCAGCCACGTAAAACAACTCCATTCCTCATATTAGTGTGTGACCCCTGTGTGTGTAAGTGTGTGACCTGGTGTGCGTGAGACCCCTGTGTAAGTGTGTGAGTGTATGTGACCGGGTGTGCATGTGACCCCTGTGTATATAAGTGTGTGAGTGTATGTCACCAGGTGTGCATGTGACCCCTGTGTAAGTGTGTGTGTGTGTCACCAGGTGTGCATGAGACCCGTGTGTGTATATGTGTGTGAGTGTATGTGACCCCTGTGTGTGTGTGTGTGAGTGTGTGTGACCAGGTGTGTGTGAGACCACGCCTGTGTGTGTATGTGTGCGTGTGTGTAGCAGCCACGTGGAAGCAGCTGCGTTCCTCAATCCCCAGCCTCCAGCATACAGAAATGCTAGTGTGGCTCCAGCGAGAGGCGGGAGGGAGAGCCGCTGGCCAGCTCCGGGGTGGTCTCAAGCCCACAGGCAATAGCACAACCAGCGCCACGACAGGCCTGGGAGGTTCTGATGAGCTCCCCAGGGGCGGGAGCACTCAGAAGTCCCCTGGAATGCTCAAACAAAATGTGGCCAGGCCACCAGAAGAAAACACCTCTCTAGGATGAAAAGCAAGACACTATGAAAAGAACATCAAATAGTTTAAAATTCAAAAAATACTAAAAGAATAAATTGAAAGCACGCTAGAAAGTCAAACACCTTCATTGTAAAAAATGAAAACTATGGGTCAAAGGTAAAGACATGCACATTCAACCAGGCAGGAAGAATAATAGAGAAGAAATTGCCAGTAAGATAATAGAAGATAACTTCTCAAGGCTCTGGAATTCAGAAGTATTCAGGTTGGAGGTGCACCTTGCATTTGCAGCAATATGATTTTTTTTAAAGTCAGACACATTTTTGTGGAATTTTTGGACACAAAAGATGAAAGGATCCAAGAAGCTTCCAGAGAGAACAACAGGCCAGCTATAGAATGATAAAAATCAAACTGGGAAGAAAGAGAGTGCGATCCCAGGCAACAGAGGGTAAGGCCGCTTTGAGCCCAGGGGAAATACACGTTAACTCTGATCAAGAAGAATAAAGAGGCCACAGAAACCCCAGGAAGAAAATTTAAAAATAAATTGCACAAGGAAATCATGGTTCGAATATTCAGCATGACTAGGACACTATGGGCAAGAACGGAGAGAACAGAAGAAAAGAGAGGCCATCGGAAACCTGACTTTCCAGCGGGTTCTTTCTATTTCTAGTAGAAAAGGAGCTGACACCATGAACCCAGGGAGAAAAGATAGAACCGGGTCACCCCAGTTTTCTGCAGCGACGACATTTCAAAGCCCAGCGTACCTGCTTCAATGTCCAGAATAGAGCTGCCACCCAAAGAAAAGTCTCGATTGTGAAGTGGGCTAAATATGTGATAAAGATATGTGACACGCTCAGTGGTGGAACAAAGACAGAGCTAGCAACGCTTGGAAACTGAAGAGAAAAGATAAGGGAGACGATGGAGATCCTAATGTCCTTGACTGACTTAATGAGTCCAGAGGAACCGTCTCAGTTATTCAGGCTGCTATAACAGCAAAACAGCATAACCTAGGAGGCTTCTAAACAGGAAAGTCTGGGACCAAGGTGCCACCAGACTGTGTCTGGTGAGGACTCTGGTTCACAGATGGCACCTTCTGGTTCTGTCCCCACATCGTGGCAGAAGAGAACTCTGTAAAAAAGCATGAACCCCACTCATGGGGGGCTCCATCCCAGAGATCTCTTTGGTGTCTCTTCTTGCCGTGGAACCAGGGACGGGTTTCAACCTATGACCTGGACACTCACTCTGGGGCAATGACTGTCCAAGGATTTCAGGAAGAAACACGGGCCGACGTCTACCATTTAGTCCAACAGGTAGCCCAGTGACAGAACTAGATCCAAATCACAATGAGGAGGAGCAAAAAGAGGCGTGGAGACAGCGAATCAATCCCTCATCTTTCACTGCAGGAAACCGGCCATTACTACCTCAGTCAACAAATCAAGAAACAACAAATATGTTATTTAGCGCTACGGAAGGAGCCGCTCGAAGAACGTCAACCAGGTGTTAGAGGAGGCTGCCTGTGGAGGGCCGGAGATGGCGGGGTGGGGGGGAGACAGTCCTAGTCACAGCCCCTGTCCCCCTGGCCCTAGTTAAACTTCAGGCTCATCTCTGGGAGCTCCATGCTCTAGAAAGGAGGGGCCCACCCTGAGGGACCCTCAGACACAGGGATTTGCAAGGTGTGGCGAGGCCTCCAGGAAGTTTGATCTGTGCCTTGAAATGGGTGTAGAAGTGAGCCCGAGTGGTCCCCGCTTGACGAGGAATTTGCTGACAGGGGTTTCAGTTTTGAGTCGAGGGAGAGAGTGGACAATGGGGAGAAAGAGGCCAAAGCTCTCAAGGCAGAGGCAGCGGCAGCACGGGCGAAGGTGGGCGCTGAGGGAGGGAGGCCCGTGGAAAGAAGTCCCTTCCCCCTGAGGCAACTCAAGGCCCCTCTGCTGTGACCTCAGCGCCAGCAGTGTCCCCAGAGCTGTGCACAGGACGTGCCAGGGATGAGTCTGGGTACTTGAGGGTGAGGCTTCCTACAGAACAGCAAGAGCAGGCCGGAATGAGGGGGGATCGTGAGCACAGGGGACAACCGGGGGCCAGCAGGGATCACGAGGTGACTGAGGAGCTGGTGGACTGCGCCCACCTTGACGTGGCTTGGCCTGCTCCCCAGGTCCCTTTCTCAACCTGTCGCCAGACTCAGGGTCACAGCTGTCTTTGCCTTCTGAGAAACAGACAGCCTGCAAGGATTGTGGGCTCTTTTCAGAAAGTGCCCTCTAACCAAAGTCCCTGCTGTGTGCTGCCCTGTGCCAGGCTTCTGCCTGTGGGAGGGCAGAAAGGAGTGGGGAGGGTAGTGTGTCCTCTTCCGATCCTGCGGAGTACTGCAGAGAAAGTCAAGACAGCAAAGACACGTGGAGGTCTTTGTCCACGCCAAGTAACATGGGAAACATCATCACGCACCTTGCCGTTAGCACAATTTATCCTTGGAAGAATTCCAAGGGCGACTACCATTGTTTTCCCCATTTTACAGATAAGGAAATCCAGGCTCAGAGGGAGAACTCACCCAGTAACTGCCCAAGGTCAGTTAAACCCAGCATTCAAACCCAGGTACTGACTGAAAGACCTCCCTCCCTGTGACACGTTCTGCTAGAAAGGATGGGAAAGCAGCTGCATCTACCTCTCCTTAAAACACACCTGGTTCAACACGGGCTGTGTCTGAGAGCTCAGCGCTTTCACAGGATGCACATGCATGGGTAAGAAATGGAATGTACACACACTCTCTGTTAGGGTCGGGGTCTGCAATGTCCACCAGTGTCCCAGAGGTGCACTTTGGGAAGCGATTGGATCATGAGGGATTGGCCTCTTTGGTGGACTGATCCATTGCTAGCTGGATGGACTACAGGGTGATAGGCCAAGGTGGGGGAAGGAGGTCACCGCAGTGTGCCCTGGGAGGGTTGGTCTTCTGCCCAGCCCCTTCCTCTTTCTCTCTCTGCCTCCCAGCTGCCTAGAACTGAGCAGCTCTCCTCCCCACCCTTTGCCATGATGTTCTCCCAGACCCAATGCAATAGAGCCGACCAGTCATGGATGAAAAACCTCTGAAACCATGAACAAAAATAAATATTTCCTCCTCTAAGTTGTTAGGTCAGGCATTTGGGTCACAGCAATAAAGAGCTGACTAACACATTATCACTACATGAATACTGTAGATAATATTCTAGCTCTTGCTGTTCTGTAGGAAGCCTCGCCCTCAAGTACCCTGAGCTTGAGTGCACGGTTGGCCCAGACTGCTACGTGTATTTTCCCAGAAACTTTATTTTTTTATTTGTTTTCTCTCTTTCTTTTTATCTTTATTTATTTATTTTTGGTACTTGGGATTGAATCCAGGGATATTTAACCACTGGGGCACATGAGGTTTTTTTTTTATTATTTTTATTTTATTTTTTATTTTGAGACTGGATCTCTGCTAACTTGCCCAGACTTGACTTTGAACTTGAGATCCTCCTGCCTCAGCCTGAGTCACTGGGATTACAGGCATGCACCACCAAGCCCAGCACTCACAAACTTCTGAAGGGCAAATCTGCAGGCTTCCTGAAGGTGGGTCCTGTCTGACTCCTAGTTCTCCCCAACACCTAGCACAGTATCTGACTCACAGTGAAGGACCAACGCATTTGCTGAACTGAGTTAAGTTCAAGAAAGGCAGTCCTTGATTCTGCCCTCCAGACCTCCTGATGACCCCAGCAAGCCACAGGATGTAAGAATCGGGTTTCCTTGACACCTTGCACCTCTCCACCTGTCCTTAAATGCCTTGGCTGGAATTCCTGGAAAGAGTCCGGGCCCGGAAGCTGCAGAGGCTGGTGACATTATGGACATGGCAAGCCCTGGTTGGGGTGGGCAGCAGAGGACAGTGTGGAACACGCAGGCTGTGCGGGCGGACTCCAGGCATCAGACCTCACCTGCCCTTTGCAGACCAGCCACATCATCAGAACTCTCTGTGCCTCCGTTTCCTCACCTATCAGGAATGTGATGGCAGGTACCTGCTGAGGTTGCAGCTGAGGATTAAAGGAGCAACACCCAAAGCCCTTGGACCGCCGACTCCCACAGACGGATGCTATCAACTACCCACGGGGTGGCCCACTGACAGTGCAGTGTGAGAGGCTCCAGGGCGGGCACGGGCTCCCCTCCCCTGGGCACACACGTGCTTTCACCTCTGTGGTCACCCCGACTGCCGAGTCTGAGGTGACCTGGATGCTCCAGACAGGGTACTGACCTCTGCAACATCGACTTCAGTCAGGGCTGTGGGTAGCTGCAGTGTGACGCCCCGTGTCGTTCAGTGAGAAGGGTGTATTATTCACAGCTGCTCAGAACGACAGGGATTCCAGCCAGCTACTTGTCCCAGGACAGACCTACAGCAGGATGCGACTTCACTGACTGGCCTCTACGTCACCAGGTCAAATCGCCCCAACAAGTGTGGGGGCTGATTTAGATCCAGCTGCCCTGGTGACATGCCAGGGCCATTAAGTCCCATGGCAAGCCCACTCAGACCTGGATACCCTGCTTTATTCCGTGGGCTGGAGCCCTCTGCCCCAGGCTCAGCCACCTCCCTTCCCAGTTGGCCCAACACGGTTCCCACTTCTACAACAGAACCTCACCTGCCTCCTCGTCACCCTCTGTCCAAGTTGCAAATGCACTGGAAGAGAGCAGGAATCCTCTCCAGGGACCACCCCAGATTCCCTTCCCACGCCCACCTGCAGTGTGCTCCCCCCACAGGCTGATGGTAAACTGACGTCCCTGGTTTGGGTCTATATGTGCTGCTCATTATTCCCCAGTGTTTTCCAGTTGGGGTAGAAGCAACAGGACACAGTGCTTAATAATGCAACCTGAGAAGGGGTGAACCCAGACTTCTGTTTACTGTTTGTGATTTTAAGCAAATTATTCACCCCATGTCTCACACACTTCCTGAATAAAAGGGAAGTAATAGTAGGACCCTCCTCATGGGGCTCTTCTGAGAATTAGAAAACAAGTAAAAGAGGTTTAAAAGAATGTCAATGACTTAAAGAATCACAGTAATGCTGTTATTTCTGTCCTTGCAACTGTGTCTTTCTTGGAGCTAATTTTTGTTATTGTGGATGCAGGGGAAGGATGTTTGTGGGCGTGGGCAGGGACCCAATCAGCCTCTCAGAGAACCAAGCAGAAATTGATACTTAATAGAGTTCTTTTGATAATGGCTAATGATGGAAATAAGTAGGAGGGAGAAAACGCCAAACAAATCTAGCTTTTTAATAAATTAAGGTATGCAAAAATGCTTTCCCTAGCCACCAAATTTCTAAACACATTTCCACCATGGCCTCCAGCTTCCTAGTTACTGTGACGATTTCCTGCTTTCCAGTGCCGAACACTAAACAGGAAATGAGTTCGAGGATGATGATCTCCAGCCAGAGATAGAAGCAGTTTCCACAATGAGTAACCAGACGCTCTGCCTGGGGAATCTCTGGGAATTTGACATAACGAACATGGGTGTGGAAATAATCCCAGTGGAGTCTAAAGTTTGAGTCTCAGAAATGAAGATCAAAGTTGCAACTTGATCATCTGAGAAACCCAAATCATCATCACGATTTTGTTTTGTTTTGCAACTGGAGATGCCTGTCAGAAATGCAGAGGGGACCCTGCTGCTGCAGCTGGAGAGAGGGTGAGTCCCTCACTGTCGGGGACTTGGGGCTCACAGCAGGCCCTGGCCGGCTCCCTGACCACTGGAGGTACAGCCCAGGAGACACTCATCAGTGGTTGGGATGACAACTTTTAAAACATCTCACTAATATGCTACCCAGTCAGGTATTTGGCTGCCCACAGGACACTAGCAGGTCGACCACTTCACAGATAACTGTACATACTTCATAGGAACTTCCCAGTCTCCCATTCCTGTCACCTGTGGCGATTCCACAGGGTCTCTGCCGGCTAAGATCAACAGCCATTAAAGTTCCAAGGTAGTCAGGAAGACAAAGCTCCCCCAATTTTACAGGTGAACAGGTGGTGTGTTCCCTGCTGTGGAGCTTACCAAAACTAACGCCAAGGCCATTAAACTGCAGGTACAATGGGCGTGGACCATCTCCCCGTGTACCGCAGCTTTAGTTATAGAAAGCAGCAACTCCGAGGTAGGAGAGGCACAGCAAGAGTGAAACAGAGATTTGGGGAGTTCTTGCATCAATCATGGAAAAGCATCAAGAAAGAATCCATTCTGATGCAAAAGTGGGTAGTAGAGAAGCAAAAAAAAAAAAAAAAGAAAAGAAAAAAAATACAGAAAAAGAAACAGGGAAGGTGGCCAGAGTTTCAAGAGATGTTGAAAAACAAAGAGGAAGCGACTGATTACAACATCTCACTCTGGTGAAGTCTCACCCTGTACTGAGTGCTGAACGTACTTCTCTCCTCAGATCCTCTCAGGTCCCCAAGTAGATGTTGATGTTGTTGATGATGATGATGATGACGATGAAGAAGAAGATGATCCTTTGCACAGGATAAACTGAGGGTCAGAGAGTCACAGAGTAAGGTCAAAGCCCACACTTAAACCATGTCTGCCCATTGCAGGTCTGTGTAACTGAGCAGTGG
The DNA here is from genome assembly GCF_001458135.2 of Marmota marmota marmota. NCBI lineage: Eukaryota > Metazoa > Chordata > Mammalia > Rodentia > Sciuridae > Marmota > Marmota marmota. The sequence goes on from NW_025999913.1 coordinate 18,153,868, forward strand.
ACACAGTGGCCACCATGAACAGGGAGGACAACAGAGGAGGCAGTGGGAGCCAGGCAAGCCCAGGAGGACAGGAGGTGAGGGTGGACAGGACAGCCAGTGGAAAGGCAGGCCGACCTTCCTCTGCTCAGGGCACCTGGGCTGCCTGGTGCTCCCGGAAAGGAGCTACCTGACACTTTGCCACAGCTGGTTCCCAATCCTTCTCACACATCCAGTCTCAGTTCAAATGCCACCTGCTCCAAAATCTCAAATGGAAATGTCCCCTCTCCTTCCTGTGAAGTCTCCATCTTTATCTCTTGTGTCCTGTTGTACTTCTTATCTTGGAGGATAGTTAATTCAATGCATGTCACCATCTCAACACACGCTTGTCACCTACCCCATGGGATAGGATCACGTTGAAATTGCTGATATGCAGCTAAAGGAAATATGTGTAGAGGCATCTGGCTTCTCCTCCTGCTGGGACACATGCTCCTCTTCCATTAGTGCATCTGGGGAGCATCTGCCCAGCAAGTCTGCAGTCCCTGAGACCTAGTCTGTCCAGCAGTCATAGGCAGGAACACTTACATACCTCACCTGGGCCTTCCCTTCCAAAGTTCCCACACGGTCCCACCTTCCTATTTTGCCATCAGCTGGAGGGATGGCAACACTCTGGGCACCTGGGAGTCATGAGTAAGCTGTCCCTCTCCACCTGTGACCCAGGAGAACTGCTGGTGTGCAGTTCCCAGCCTCCCCTGTATACCTTGGTTTCATGGGAATGAGAAATAGATGTCTTTTATGTTAGATCATTGATTTTACTGCTTTCTGCTAAAATTAACCAGAATAGTAATATTCAGCAGCCACCATGGTAAATTCAGGAAGCCGAAGATCTGCAGAGACACCATGAAGCCATGTGATAGTGAACACACAGGTCAAGATAGAGCTACAACCTCATGGCCATGCAAGACAGAAAGGCGGGAAAGAAAATGAGCCTTCTCGCCCAGCATGCAATCCCTCAAATATCAAACAGCATACGATTGGGAATTAGGAACAGTCTGATTATAGACTCCTATAAACAGCAAGAAAACAGACCTCTTGCTATCCACCCTAACTTCTTGAAAGGGGCGGGGGGAAAATCTATGTGGAATCAAAATCTAACCCTGCAACATTCAGCTCTCAAACATGCACTATTCAAGGGGCTGGGGTTGTGGCTCAGCAGTACAGTGCTCGCCTTGCACGTGTGTGGCCCTGGGTTCCATCCTCAGCACCACATAAAAATGAACAAATAAAATGAAGGTATTGTTTCCAACTACAACTAAAAAATAAATATATATTTTTTAAAACCATATACTATTCAAGAAGTTTAGAACTCCCAAATCAAAAAAAAATGTTACTAAAAGTTGGTCTTAGATTCGTGAAACTGGTAGGGCATTGGCAAAATGAAATGGGGAACCTCTCTATAGAGATTTCCACAACCCAGAATATAAATGGTCTCAGGCAACATGAGGAAAACAAGGATGAGCTCACCACAAGAATGTACAATCCACTCAGGGACAGGTAAGGTCAGCAGACATAGTACAAGCAAAGGAAGCACACAGGAAGCAGAAGTGGTGATTTTAAAAATTGTGTATAACTGAGTATTTAAGTTTACATGTGTTCAAAAATATGAAAATTATAAAGAAAGAATTAAAAGCATGATATCTGAACAAAAGGACAGATTTCAAAGAGCCAAACAGCTTCCAGATGTGAGGAATACAGCCATTAATCTAAAAAATAAAATAAAATAAAATCAGTAGCAGATTAGACACAGCTCAAGAAAGACTTATGGAAATGAATAAAGGTGTAAGGTAATCACCCATAATCCGGGATGAAAATATAAAGGGGACAAAGCAAAAAATATTGAAACTCAAAAAGTGAATTAAATTTCAATATGTATCTAAGGAGAATTAGAGAAGAGGAGAAAAAATAGAAATGGAGTTCAGATAACATTTGAAATAGTAGTTCTAGTATTTCCCAGAAACTTCTGTGGATTTTCTAGAATTAGGAGAGAGGAGGGGAAAGAAATAGAAATATCAAAATAAAATAATAATATGAAGTCAAATATACAGAAATGGAGTGAATTCCCTTTCTAAAAGACAAATATTTATAGATGGGATTTTAAAACCCAGGTATGTGTCACTTACAAGGGATACTCTTGTAACATAATGGCACAGAAAGGTTGAACATAAAAGAATGAGAAAAGATATGGTCCGTGTTACCTAAGAAGTTCTCACAGGAGTATTGACAGCCAAAGATATACATAGCCCGTTAGCAAGACACAAATACATACCATTGTCCTGTACACAGACATGCAGCTGCTTCTGATCTTACTCCTAAAGGGTGTTGAAAAGAACACATATCCCAGATCAGTAATACATACAGTGAATAATACACACAGAGGCTGTGTTAATCTTTCCTAGTAAAGATACAGCATCTGACACAAGCTTTTGTAGTCAAGGCTACTACTTTGTTAAATGGTGGTGATACATTGTTATCATAATGATCCATTCAGTTTCTGTAGTGGGCAGACTCCTGAATTACTGTGGATGTAATGAGGACTACCATTCCTGCATCCTTAAAACATCTGAAAAGAACACTCCTGATTTTTCTCAATATGTGAGACTTCCGTGGCCTAGGAGGGGATTCTTCAAGGGTTCCCTGTGGCTGTTACTATAATAGCTCTTCCTATGCTCTTCCCTGGGACTAAGATAAGATCCTGTCAACTGCTCAGGGTGACATTACCACGTTGGCATGAAGGAAATGAACACTGGGCGAGTGTATGGACCCACTCGCTCACTGTCATGGTTCTTGGTCGGGACCCCATTTATCCTCTGACTCCCCTATGCCCCACTCTAATAGAGGAGAGGCTAATCTGTCACTGTTTGTTCCCCAGATTCAGTGTCAACTTGGATCCTGTTTCCAGCAGTGCTCAACCGAGGCACCTCCCTTTCATCAGCCTGCGGTTCTCCAAGTTAACAGCTATAGGTTCCTTTGGGGAAGCACTGGGGAATTACTAAACTGGACCCAGGCATGATGTTTCAGGATCCTTTCCCACGGACCCAAATTTTTCAGCAAAAGGGTTCAAAGAATTAAAAAAAAAAAAAAAAGTCTCAGGAAGTAAACCAGGCAAAACGTGTTCTGTCTATTAGGGCAGCTGACCTCAACCTTCTGTTCAACCACGTTTCACACCATAGAATAGCGTATCCTAAGCAATGCCTTTGGTCACTTCCCATCTCTCTTGCCTTCAGAAATCATTTATGGACCTTCTCTGCAGGTCCTAAGAGTCAGGGCCTTCCAGAAGCCATTCCAATATTGCTGTCCATAATAAAGATTACTCCCGACTTGCTGGTGACAGCTAATGCTGTTGGGGATCCCATTATCTTGATTACTGCTAGAGAGCCCAGCTCCCCAACAGCACCTCCTACCTTCCACCCCAGCCTAGGAGGCCAGCCACCCCTGAGCCTCTCAGGTGCTCTCAGGTCTCCAGCACACGAATCGCCTTGACGGGTGTGTCCTCCCAACATTTTCCTGCTGTATAGGAACTCATTCTCGTGTGCCCATGCCAATGTGCCTTCGGATCCCTGCCCCCATGGTCAGCCATGACAGTCTGGCATCTCTGCCTCATTTAGTGAGGACCCATGATTTCTGCAGTCTTCCAAGAGCAGCATATGGGAACTGACTCCAAGGGCCCTTGCTGGGCAGTCAAAACTTGTGTCACCAGAACATGCCCCAAAATTGACAAATTCCCTCTTATCCACCAAGTTATATTCCCCATTTGATCCAACACCCTCAGGTCCAGTGTAGACATAACACCCAGATGCTTACAGGAGGGTCAACATTATCTTATGAGGGATCTGCCCTGTTTGGGGCCTCCACGTAACTTCACGTGAAGGTGGGAGGTAGATATCCTCCAACAAGTGAGAGTGGGTCATTTCTATTGGCCCAAAGCTCCAGTGGAAACTAGAAGAGCTCCAGTGCCCTCAAGTGCCTCTGCCAGGAGAGTCCCACAGCAAGTCTCAAAGCGCCAGCGTCTCGTCATGCAGGACCTGACATTGCCATGTGACTTGCCAAGGGTGAGGACTCAGCCTCTCCTATTAAGCCCCAGGTTTGGCCTCCAGCCCCATTTGCCTTTGAATATAGAAGAAAAGGAAAAAATTTTAATGGTACTAATTAGCCCCTCTGTGAATTTCACACTCGGCCCGAAATTGCTCTGAATAGATTGCTCTTGTCATTTTCTCTCTTCAATTATTAAAGTGAATGAGAACAACCCAAGCCCATATCTGCCTTAGAGCTACCATTTCTCTACGTGCCACCAAATCCAGACTGTGCACTGCTGCTGCATTCCTTTCCATGTGTAAGTGTCACAGGGCACCACAGGTGACACTCAGCAATGGCTCTACCACCGCATGCCAGAGACTACAAGTTCTGTGTGTCCCTAGGTGAGGTGTCAGCAAGCCATCCACCTCCAGAATTCCATTCTAGACTTCCACTTCCATATCTCATGCTACTCTGGTGCCCTGCTCTCTGTTGGGTCCCAGAGGCACAGAACCCAAGGTGGGGATCCTTTCATACTTTATGGAGGGAGAGTTATCCAGAGGAGTAGGATATGGCAGAAAGGAAAGAAAAGCAAGGGTGTGGTCGAGCTGAACTGCAGTATCAGCCTGAGCCCACAGGAGCTCTGGAACACAATCACACCAACAACATGGCCCTGCCTGACAGGGGCTGATGGTTTTGCCATCCAGGTCAGTCAGTCATGGAAGTCCATGTCAGTCAGTCATGGACTGCAAGTCAAGGGTGCAAAAATGGAACCTCCTGGTCAGGGCAGCTTCTGTCTAACTAAGGCAATTCTCTGAGCAAGCCAATGTTCAGGGCAGTTGGTGGAAGAGGGTACCATCCCCCTAGCCTCAGCCAGCCAGCCAGGAGACAGAATTACACTATTACAGCCAAAGGACAATACAAAGTCATTCACATCAAAATGTGTGATGCACACTGGTACATTTAAACCTCAAAAGCATATGTTGGAAATGAAGAATGCCAAAATGTAATTAGCAAGATGTTCAATTTGAGTTGTAGGAAATACACATATAGAGAAGGAAATATTACTGATAAAAACAGAAAGATAAATATAAAAATGAGCAGTACAGAGGCTCAAAAACAGTTTTAAAAACATTAATGAAAACAAATATCAAAAACATGGAAAATAAGAAAAGCATATATTAAACAATATTATAAATATTATAAGCAATACTATAAATAAAAAAGAACATGTTTAGTCAAGGATCTTTAAAAGCTCTAAAAGAATGGTACATGTAACTTTTGGCAAATAAATTTGAGATTATGTAAAGAAATGAACAATTTTTAAATAAATATGACTTGTCAGTTTTGTTCAGTAAACATAAAGCCTGCATAGGCATACAACCAGTAAACAAATTGAATTTTTAAAAAACGACTTTAAATATACACACACAATGCCAAGCTGAGGCTCTTTCCCAAATAAACAATCTCTCAAGAAAGAGATAATCCAAATCTATAGACTTTTTAGTGAGTAGGAAAGAAGAGAAATATTTCTCCTCATTTTATGAAGCCAATATAACCCTAATATTATAATCAGAAAATGAATGTATAAGTAACAATCAAAGTAGATCAATTCTATTCACAAACACATACACCAAATTTTTAATTACTATCCAGTCAAGTCTAGCACCATATAAAATGCATGTGTGCCATCAATTGTTATGTGTCCTGAGAATAAAAGGGTGGCTTGACACCAGGGGAGAGGTAACGTCACTCAGAGCACTCAAAAACCCAAAGGAGGGATTTTTTTGACAAGATGGCAGCGTACAGGGGAAGCTCATCCCATTTGCTCTGCAGTTGGAACTTGAACGATAGGAATTCAGCTTCATGATGAGGTGAGTGTCTGAAGAAAACCATTAAAATAATCAGAAAATGGATGTATAAAAGTCATTATTTGTCCGTCAGAGACTTGGAGAAGTCCAGAGATTCTGGCATAGAGAACAGAAGACATAAGGAATCACGCCCAAGCCCAGCAGGGACAGTGGTGCCGTGTCACCACAAAGGGAGGAGGTGACACAACAGGAGGGAGAAACAGCGCACCAATTTGGCACAGGACGTGTGCTTTGTGTTTCTCAACTTCCTCACCAACAGCAGGTGCAGATGGAGCTCCAGGAGTCCGTGCCCAGTCTTGTTCCACGGGAACCCCAGAGGCCGTGGCAATTGTTCCCACTGCCTTAGCCCATGCTGACCGCATGACCTAAAGCACCCCTGGCAAATCACAACCCTAGACTTTACAGACAATAGTGGATACAGGGGGTCATAGAGGTACAGAGGAGCGTGCACCCTGCTCTGCCTTTGAGCCACACAGTGCACAAGCCACATGCAGAAAAGGAACAGGTCCAGTAGACCCGATGACCTGCGGCAGGACAGTGCACGAGTGACCAGCTGAGGTGGAGGGGAATTGCTCAGGATGGCATGAGGACATTCAGGAGGGAGACTTGGAAATTCATATTTGGGTGGTGGGTGGGCTAAAGGGAAGCCGCCATGCACCATCCACCCAGAGAAGTCTGTCACTCTGCCCTACAAGTGGAACCCAAGGGAGATGCCAGAACCCAGATGCCCACCCAGGACTGGCATCTTCCAGGGGTGCAAGGATTAAAGAGCTCCTGAGGGCACCCTCCAAGCAAAGGTCCAGAGTTCCATTTAGAGCTCGACCCCAGCAGTTGGAACTCCCCAAGTACATCTCTACCCCACTTCCCCAGACAGCTAAGAAGTCCAAATGAGATCTCAATAGAGGCACTTCCAGTTCCACCCCTTGTCTGGCCAGCAGAGAAGCTGAGGGCCCTTCCTGCCAGATACACTTCCAATCCACTCCAAAAACCCCAAGAAGAGGTTGTGTTTAATATCACCAGCCCTCAGTAAGGGACAGAGGGACTGTCTGAAATAGGATGCAAATACCCAATTTCAGCCACCTCAGTGGGAAATTTAAACATTTCTAATGAAGTTATTTTTTTTTTTTACTTTTAATTATTTCTAATTGTTTTTATGGCTATATTTGCTGATTGGTTTGTACATATACCTATATGTTTTTACGGTTTTCTTTTCTATTTTACCATCTCCTTTTCTCTTATTAATCTGTTTCTATTTCATCCTGTTTTCCTAGGTGTTAGTGATTTTTGGCGGGGGCGTGTTTGTTTTTGTTTGGTGTGGTTTGGGGGTGTCTTGCTGGTTGGTTTTGTTGTTTGATCTGGGGGTGGGTGCTCGACTTGTTCTCTTGCTGTGTCACTCTTCCTCTCCCCACCTCTCCCTCTAATAACAAAACGTCTTGTTCTCTCCCTCTGCCTCTTCCATCTGGGGGCCTCCATCCACAACCCTGCTCCCACTTGTCCTTCTCCTGCCTTTTGAATATTCCAACCTTCCTTCCGCCTTCAGACCCCAACTTCCTTACTCCAAGTGAATTATGTTTTAACATCCCTTGAAGCCACAGTCTGACCCTCTGGGAAATGGATAAGGTGGTTCCCAGGAAGCCAAGTACCACAGCCAATCCCCAGGAGTGAGGCAGAACAGCAGCTTAGCAGTGGCAAAGCTGACGGGGGTGAAGAGCTCCTTCACTGGGAACAGGCGACCCAGCTCTGGGAGGAGGAGCGGGATGGGCACTGGAGGGCTGGGGAATGGAAACCAATTAAATTCAGAACCCATCTGGTGGGCCCTGGATCATCCCTTCCGAGCCCAGACAGGGCTGGAGGACGGCATCTCACGCGCCTCCCCCAACACGGTCTGAGACTCCCAAAACGAGCTGTTCAGCCAAGAAGGGAGCAAAACCCTGCAGTGAAACCCACATACAGACTCTCCCAGCAAGCTGGAGTGCTTTAGGGCACAGCTGAGAACCAACAGTTTTGTAGGATAACTGAATAACAGAAAGAAAACATCCTATTTCAGAAACCCAACCAAGACAAACAAGCAAATTGGCTCCAAGAAAATGGTGCAGGAAAAATAGTAAGTCTCAACTCCTCCACAACCAGAATTAAAGCCGTGCAGGGAGAAACAAGTACTGTTTAGAAGCAATGTTTGCTTCCCTGATTAAAGCCAAGCCCTTGTCCAGGAGCAGTGGACAGGGGACCTGGGTGGGCTGGAGTGCGGCTGAGACACCTGCTCACACAGCACCACTGCAAAGCCCACTGAACACTGAGCTCCAAAGCCCAAGCATCCTCCATCCCACAGCCTCCCTCTCCAGCTTCCCCACAAGCGGCGAGAAGCAGAAATAGGGATGGCCTCAGTGGTAAAGTCAGACTCAAGGGCTCACTGATAGTGTTGGTCCTTTTCCAAATGCCGATTACCATTCAATTTGGAGCAAGAGCGTTGACCCAAGTGCTAGATTAGCACCCTGAGGAGGCACCTTAACAGGATCCCTCTTATTCCAGGGCGTGGTCTGCTTCTGTTCTCACACTCAACCTTCCCCCTTGCTGTCTGTCTTCCTGTGAACTTCACTCTCTGAGTATGTGATAAGAACTTGGTGGTGGGCTGCTGGAGTCCCACCGTAAAGAGCCGCAACACCAAGAGCCGCAGCACACCTATCAACAGTGGTGGAGACTTGGGCTTTGTTGACTGTGACCTTGGAGCTGACCCCAGTAGGCGTGGCTGGCTGTAATTAGCTGCTGGTACTAAAATGTGCTCTCAGCTGCACAGGTCTGGAGCTTATGCAGACCCCACCTGCCAACAAAAGCAAATCATTGAGTTTCAACTCCAGCCCTGCTTTTATTATTATCTGGCTTCTCAACCAATTCAAGATAAGTCATTTTGCCACTCAGATGAGTGGGCTGTGGAGGACATTGTTAATAAGTATGTTTTTAACATTTACTAGGCATTGTTATGAAGTGGCTGTAATTGTGATTAGAATATCCTCTCAATGAGGTGTTAGAGGCTGGATATAGTAATGAGTTCATATTGAGTGAAAATCTTTGTTCCTAGACATTCACCCAATCCAGAACACAGGAAATGTGAAAGCAGCTTGCTAAAATTCCTTTATAGAAAAGTAGAAGTGAGAATCAACCCAGAAGACTGGCAGAAATACAAGATGAAAAATCAAGGAAACCCTCTACCCAAATAGCTTACAACAGTGGGGGAAATGCCAGAAAAAGGAATTTAGCAAATTTACAATTAAAACATCCAAAGTCCTAAAAGAAGATATAAGGAATGAACTAAGAGGACATACAAAAAAGTGAAAGAATGTTCCCATAAAAAGTTAGAGAATCTGAAAAGAAAACAAATTCTGGAAACGAAAGGCTTAATAAATCAAATTTAAAACTTAATTGAAAGTACCACTAATAGACCACATTGAAGACAGATTCTCAGGCCCCAAAGACAAAGTATATAATCTTGAAAATAAAGTCAACAATAAAAGATCTTAAAGGACCATGGCCAGAATATCCAAGAGATCTGGGATGACGTTAAAAGGCCAAATCTAAGGATCAATGGTTTAGATGAAGGAACTGAAGTATAAACAAAAGGAACGGATAAGCTCTTAGAAGGCAGGTTCCTCTCATCTCTAATAAAACCATCAGTAAACCGCACGCAGGACATGTTTGTGGGCACACGCAGTACACAGGGGCATCTGATGCGTCAGGATCCAGTCCCTTCTCTTGTAACTCTCAGATAGGAGCCCTTGGGATGAGCATGATGGAGAGTGCAGGTGCCTGCATTTCCTCCAGACTGTGCTGAACGGGGAAGGCTCTTCTGGCCGTGCCTGTGCAGGAGAGTTGATCCAGGGCTCCCCTGGCTGCCGGTCGGCTTCCATTCAGCTTCACTGCACTCCCTACGCCAACACTTGACCTCTAAGTCATTGTAAGTTACAGTCAGAGGTGATGCAGTGCTGAGAGCCACGGCCGAGTCTGTATGGTCCCTGGCATTTTGCCAACAGTATTGATTGACAGGCGAGGCATTACTATCCGCCTCTGCCACAACTTTTGAGTTCTCGCACTATTTTGGAGTTCTCGTGGGGATTTCCGGGGATTCCCCGAGAGTTCCCATTGGTTGGGGAAGTGCAGGAGGAGGGATTTCCGAGAGAGATATTTCCGGCTGGGGGTTTCTGGAGAAGCCTCGTGGCGTTCGGGAGGATTCCCCGGGAGCTGTGTGAAGTGTTTTCCTGCAGTTTAAAAATAAAGTTTGTTCCTGCTTCAGTGGCTCGTGATTTGTGCCCAGCCAGACTGCGGCAATGCAGGGTGAGTGAATCTCCTGTTTAATTCAAAGATATCGTGGCCCCTTGATGTTCCTTATGAATTTAGGTTCAACTTGTCAGATCCTGTGAAGACTCTTGTGGAGATTTTGCTTAGAACCGTTTAGGTGTTTATGATATTAAAATGCACCGTGTCTGAGGAGCTCGATGCCAGGCAGCCCTCCGGGGAAGCCCTTCCCCGTGCCATTGCCTTCTGAGGAAGGAAGCTCTGTAGCAGAAGACTAGAAACCACCGTGAACAATATTTCACCAAACGTAGTTACCGTGAGTATAACCAAGTGAAAAAGAAAAGGGAGGACAAAAGAATAAAGAAATTTGTTGAAAAACTTTTCAGAACAAATATCTTCTCTGTAAACTCGCTAACCCTACCACCAAATCTTACTGTGCCATTTTGGACCTGGCAAGGAAAAGGGATTTGTTGTCACCTGCTTCAGCTGCAGTAGCAAGATGCCAGAGCTTGGGTGGCTGAAACAGCACCCATCTATATCCTCACAGTTCTGGAGGCTGGAAGCCCATGATCCAGGTGCCCACAGGTGAGGCTGCCTTCCTGCCTTATGGACAGCTCTCCTCACAAGGTGCAAAGCTCCGGTGCCTCTTCCTCTTCTTATAAGAACAGTCCTACTGCATTAGAGTTCCACGGTACCACCTCATGGAATTTTAATCACCTCCCTAGTGGCTCTGTCCCTAAATACAGTCACAGTAGGGACCTCGACACATGAATTCAGTACATACTTGGATTCTCCTCCAATCCTGAGCCAAAAATTTGCCTAAAACATATTGGTAACTTGGTATATGACTATAAATCAATGGGGGAGAGACAGTGTGTTCAATCAATAGTGCTAAGACAATTTGTCACTCATATTAAAAAAATTTTTAAAAGTTGAGTGTATAATCACAACACACCCAAAAATAGTCCTAATTGACAAAATTCTAATTGTAAAAAACAAGACTTAAAAAAATAGAATTATAACATATAATTTAATTAAGAGTTAAGATTTCCTAAATGAAAAACAAAGAAAAAAATTAATATATTATATGGCATTAATATTAAAAATATCTAGACTAATATCACTTTTAGAAAAGCAAAAAAAAATTTTTAAAAACATAAACTGGCAGAGATATTTTTAAAGCATATAAGCAAAGAATATGAAGAATATATGAAGTTTTTCCAAACAATAATAGAAAGTTCACAACCCAGTAGAAAAAGAGGCAAATATATGAATTAGTGAAGAGGAATCTTCGGTCAATAAATAAGACCAGAAATGTTCCTGTTAGTAAGCAAAACCCACACACTGCTCTAGTGTCAGGCAAAGGGAAAGGACTCTAACGACCAAGGTGCCACAGAGCCAGAGGATGACACTAACTGAACATGGCTTCCAGGTTCCAGGTTGAGTGGCAGCTGGCTCCACAGACCAGCCCGGGCAATAAGGGAGTGGAGAGGTGGGTCCAGGGAACAGAGACGTGGAGTTGGAGGAACTGGGGTATGCAGCCTCGAGGAGTCACACAGGTCTGGAGCCCCAGGGAGAAGCTGGCTTGGAGACACAGACTGAGAAATCCAAGCGCCCGTGCAGGTGTTAAGGTGTGACTGTGAATGGGACCGTTAAGAGGAGGGAGGGTTCAGAGAGACAGAAGAGCAACCTGCTAATAAGGCAGAGAGTCAGGGAGAACCAGGAGGATCCTACAGTCATCTGTACCCAAAAAGAAGAGCCAACAGCAAACCAAAAGGAATTGCTCCATGAGTTTTAAACTTAATGGGGACGGGGCAGGGCGGGGGGTGGGGGGTGTTGCATTTTTAAATCACTTTTGTTCCTTCTAAACCAATGAAATTGTTAAATCAAGGAAAAGCAAAGTGAAAGGCATTCCTGTATCATTTGTCTGTTTATTGGAAGACCGAGTTTTTCTATGAGAGCATTTGAAAGACTCTACAACAATTTAATAGATTAAGCCCCATCCAGGGAGAAAAAAGAAACAAATACCCCTGGAAACCTTCAAGAGTGCTGCATGTTTATTTTCATAAATAAATATAAAATAGCAAATGCACGCCACAATTTTACAATATCTTGTAGAAATTAGTCATTCTTGGTAATGGAAGGTTCTAGAGTTCACTGACCATGCAGTCTAAAGAGATTTGACTCTGGCAACGTGCAGGCCCCCTTCCATCCCAGGGTTTGATTTTCATTCTTGCGGAATGACAGACAAACAGGTCATGTGCCAAAGAGGTGTGCTCTCCACGGTTACGGGATCCAGCTCACACGTACCGGGGGCTTCCATGGTGTCGTTTTCAAATGCAGAGGAGAAAGCAAAATTATGTTAATTCAGCAGAATAAAAGCAGTCAGTATCCCACAGGTGAAGCAGGATTTTAGCCAAACTGTAAAATTGTGAATACATCCCTATGGACTTGTGGATACAAGATGTGTGTAGTCATGTAATCTACTATGTATTTCTAAGGACACCATTATTTAACACAAAAATGCTGGACCTGTGTTTCTGTAAAAACATTCCATAAACAAAAATGATTTTTAATAAAATAAACAACATATATATGAAATTATAAAAAGTTCTACATAATGAAGTTTAATATCTATGCTAAATAGAAACATAGTATGTTTTATTGTGCTTAAATTGTACATGATATAAGTTGAAATGTTTCTATCGTGTTCATGAAAAATGCCACAAAAAGGATTAATACATGAAATGTTAGCAATACAACATAAAACAGACCATAAATCATCCAAACACACTTTAATTACATAAAAGGCAGATCTATTTACTCAAAACACACAACTAAAACTTTTGCATTTTAGAGTGTGTACTGACACAGAAATAAAAAACTAACTGTTGATAATATGATCAAAACACAAATAATTTTCCTTACAGAACATAATAAATCAGAACATAATAAATCTTACGGAAACTTTAACCTTTACAACTTAACCTTTATTTACAATGTCAGCAATCACCCATTAATATTGTACATGTTAAAGACTTAAGACACAAGAAGAACGTTGAAGCAAGAAATCACAATAGGGCTTTCTTCACACTTCTAGTACTTACTGACTACAATTGCTCCCTTTCCCTTATGTCACTGCATTTGTGACAATAACCAAAACCTTCAATTAAGCTCTGGGGTTCAAGCTGATAGAACTGCAGGGAATTATCTGGTCCCATCCATGGACTGAAGCTCAGCCCTGCTGGCTGAAGTCAATGGAACTCCATTAGTTACCTCCTGATTTACAAATGCGTTTCTGATTCCCCATCTCCTACAGGATGTTATGCCTCATCAAGAACAATATTTTGTTCCTCACCGACACAGGGGAACACTTTTTCTTTCTCCATCTGTCACTCAAACTTCATGGGAGGAAATATACAAATTTCACGGGAGAAGAACAAAAATCAGACCCATCTATAAACCAGGACTTTTTTTTAAAGTAAAGATCCTATTATATTTGTAAAAATGATTTTCAAAACCAAAGAACTACATGTGCTCAGCACTTTAGAAAAACAGAGAACCTTAAGGGGAAAAAAAAATGGATCCCTTCCAGGAAGATGTTGCATTACACACAAGAACGGCAAAACCTTCTGCCCTAACCTAACATCACAGAAATGAGTGGACAGCAGTCGGTCTGTCTGTCTGTTTCTGGTGCCAGTGGCTGCCTGGGGGCCTCGACAGACCCAGGTAAATCACACACCATCACCAACAGTCATCGACCTTCTGACAGAGCCCGTGTTGGTGTGCGATGCTCTGCGCTCAGAGCACATGGTCCTTAGCTGATGGCAAGCACTGTTACTCTGGTCACCACAGGAAAATGAGATATGTATGTCTGGGTTTTGCTGTGATTTAAAAAAATAATAATAATAACAACATTTTATCCTAGAATAAACTTTTCACTAAAATGTTGGTAACTCTCTTATTTTGAGAAAAACATTAAATTCCTCCGAGTCTCCAAGAACCAGCACTATGGTGTCTACCATTTCTTAGCCTTTCCTCTCACGCTGTACCCATGGCTTCTCTCAGTTTCACACAGAAGGGGCTCAGCCTGAATCCCGCTGCGTTGAGAGCCCCTCCTGCTGCTGCAAAGTGTGCCAGGGCGTCTCTATGAGCGTTTGATATTCATCCACGTACTATATTTTTGTTCAGACTGGCAACAATTCAGATGTGATGTTCTCTGCTCGGTGATTAACCTTTTTTAACTTCATAAAATGAAAGTGTAGGGCTAATTCCTGAGGAGAATTAGCCCATGAGACACAGGAGCCGTCTTAGGGTCCTGCAGTCACAATTTTAGATACACAGTTTCTTTCCTAACCGAGTGAACTCCATCCTTCGTGCACAGGATGGGTTGTCTAGCAGAAATTCTGAGGACAGTGGTTGATGAGCTGTGCCCTGGCACCTTAATTTTATCTGATGGCTTCATAGCTCTGAACCCAGAGATGCCCACGGGCTCTAAGCCACGAATGTGGGATGGTTTTTCTCTACACCCAGGGCAAGAATTGACACTTTGAGAATGAAGCAGGAAGTGTGATCATGTCACACTCCTCCTGTGGGTCTGCAGTCAATGGGTCCTCCGCCTCTTCCCCGCAAAGAAGGAAAAAAATTCTTAAATTAAAGGTCATTCTATGGCCACAGAGAAAAAATAATGAGTAAAAGTTTTTTCTCCGGCCATAGTTTGGTATGTTAAAACTAGAGTCCCTGGGCACTCCACCACTATTCTGACAGAAGCTAAGCGGGTAATAGCCCTAGCCTGAGAAGGACTTCAGTCAAAACATGTATTTGTTCTGCAAACCCCCTCCTGTTCCAATTCTACTAACAAACCAGTTGTTCACAAGCGCCTTAAAAATTCAAATAAGTTTAAGATAGCAGTTGAGTGACATTAAAACTAGGAAATCTGAATATACAGCATCATGAAGAACCAACATCTCAAAGCATCATATTGTTTATTACATAAAAGCAATGTTAGTTTTTCATAGCACCCTGACTCTCTATAAGACAAAACATGAAGCCTAACCCAGATCTCTTCCATCCACTCACATAATTGATCCCGAATTCCCCACAAAGTGCTCATTTATACAGCTAGCGTGACATGGGGACCACCTTCCCACATTTGGGAGGTGAAAAGATTTTCAACATTTATGTTAAAGTCATGTATTTCCAAAGTGCTATCCACAGTTTTAAATCTCTGTGAGTGATTTCTTGCTTGGTTAGATGACTTATGTCATTTATTTATTGTTTTAAGTATGATGTTTGCAACTTGTCTAAAGTGGTAAGTTGTTATTCATTCTTTCATGGTAGGTCCCAGTTTTATCTTGTCAATGGGTGTTAAAATATGCCCACACAAAAGAATATGTCCCTGTTTTAAAATGCTTTGATAGTCATTGTGACCTATACCTTCCTGAAGTATGCTTAAAACTCCAAATTTTATTTTTCATGTAAAATGACCCATAAGGAATTCCCTAAACCTAAGTTTCATAGTATAATGAAGAAAAGAACAGGAAGAAAAAAAAGAGAAATGTTTTTATTAAAGAAGATAAGAGAAATTCTTCAATGATAAAGGAAAGAGAAGACATCTTCTTGAGACTTAGTTAAAACCTCTTATATTTAACCTCAAGTTTAAAGTCACTAAACCTGGAGCAAGCCCCGGTTGTCTGGAGCAACCAAAGTCCAGCTGATCCACATCCCCAGCCGCAGAAGAAGTGGATCAGCTTTCTTCGGTCCACAGCACTTGATACTGCCCGCCTGAAGAGGTGAGTCCATTTACCAGGAGAAGAACAATCTAGATTTTACACCAGAAACACTGCACCCCGTTTTCAATTCACATGCCCAGATTAATATATCCTGTGCTTTGTAATCTCCCTGAAATACTGTAACATTATAAATCTCTGCTCATTCTTCCTATTTGTGGGAGATACTAAAATAGCTACTAGGAGAAATACATCTATTTTCCAAGTACTACAAAGTGCTTTATATAACTGCCAACTATTCTGATTCCAAATGGTTGGCTATGAAATCTGGGGGTGGGCGGGTAGTCTTTTAAATTTATGATTAATAATGATTCTTATAAAAGCTCTACAAGTTAAAATTTCCAATTCACAACTTCTACATAATTAAAAAATATATTCTTTAAAATGAGAAAAATATATTATTTCTATACATAAGGAAAGACTGGCATCATCTCTAATCATGATCACCAAACTAATGTAATTACACCCTTGCATCCACCTCACAAGGAGAAAACAAATTAACTTAATCAGTCACAAAGTAGTAATCAGGCACTATTTCCATTATGATGATTTTTTTAAAAAAAAATTCACCTATTTCAATCTGATATCTTCTAATTACATAGTAAAGAATCTGTTTAAAAGACTAAATAAGCCAGGCACAGTGGTGCATGCTTGTAATCCCAGCAGCTCGGGAGGCTGAGGCAGGAGGATCACAAATTCAAAGCCAGCCTCAGCAAAAGCTAGGTGCTAAGCAACTCAGTGAGACCCTATCTCTAAATAAAATACAAAATAGGGCTGGGGATGTGGCTCAGTGGTTGGGTGCCCCTGAGTTCAATCCCCGGTAACACGCACTACCACCCCCCGACAAAAATAAACCAAATAAAATCAGCTTGGAAAATAGATACTTGCTGATATCTCTAGGGACAAAACCACCACAAGACTGTGCTAACAGAAATAAAGCAACAAGCAGGTGAAACTGGGTGGCCACAAACTCTTCTTATAGCCTACATTTTTCTTTCTATTACATTGTCTTACTTTTGAAGGGGAAAAAAGAAAGGAGAAGAAAGAGAGAGAGAGAGAGAGAGAGAGAGAGAGAGAGAGAGAGAGAAAGGAGAGAACCCAAAATCTGGGAAGAATTCCATCTGAGGAATAACGAGTTTTGTGTTTTCCAACACAGTAACATGAGGGGGAAGGAAAGGATCCTTGGTAAAGGTAGACTGGACCCATGGAAATCCATAGGATTTCCAGAATTTGCTGGGCAGCACGAGTTGTCCTTCCTTCCCCGCTCCTTCCTGAGGGCTGCCCTTCCTGGTGCCCAGGGCAGCAGGGACACTCCCAATGAATGCTCCCCCTACCAGAGCGGATGCCTTGCACTCTACCTGGATGCATTCGAGTAGAGTCTGGCTTAAGAGGAGGAAAGACAGGAAGGTCAACAAGCCAAGGAAACATGCTGACCTCCTGCCATCTCCAAGTTACCTCTGAAACTAAATTGCAACTGTTTTCATTCAAAAGTTTATTGCTTTAAGAAAATAACATGTTTTCCTATTACCGATTCTTTAAAGCTCTATGCTTTCTTAGATAAATGCTTTAGAACAAGCTGCCGTCTACTACTGTCATTCCTAAATTTACAATAACGAATGCAATGGGAGTGATTCTATCCTTCTATCCTTACAAACATAAGTGGCCGACTGTCCTTGGCAGATTCTTCTCTGTCCCTCTTATTCAAATCTTCTAAGTGACATAAAAACACATGCCGTAAAGCACGTAAAGCACGCCATTCTCTTTTAGTAGCTACTGAGAGTCCTCCAGTCTCCCGCTGAGGCCTCTGATTGTGAAATTCCACAGGGAGGGTCCAACCGTCTTGCCTCACCAGGTTTAGCAAGAACAATGCGTTCACTGCTCAGGGTCATGGCTTCGTTCTCCTACTCCAAGTCCTTGCTCTTAGTCACCATCTATGCCACCACAGCGTAGTCCTTGCTCTGCTCATTGCTCCCGTTTTCCTGAGGACTAGTGATCTTCACTTCTGGCCTCGGTGGCCTCTGAGGGTCCACATCAGCCTGGAGGAAAACAGATCAAAACAAAGGTGTTCAGCTCTTTCCTTTACAAAGGCAATAAAAGTTACAGGGGAAACCTAGTTACTCCGCGTCCCATGTAATCTCCTAAGTCCTCCACCAGAACCATGCCTCGCTCCCCTTGTGCCTCCGACGGTGGTCACCCAGCAGACACACCGTTCTATTTGCAGAGAAGGCTTTTCTGACATTGTAATCACCATTCCCTATGCTGCAGGCTTTATATTTCTGTTGTTGTTTCTTTTCTTTATTTCCCTTCGGTCTTTTCTTTCAAAAAAACATCTTTATATTTTTCTGTGGAGAGGGACCCAAGCCACGCAGCAGCCCCGCCCTGGAGTCCCGAGGCCCAGCCTCCTACTGAGGCTCTCCCGGGGACTCACCGGTGTGCCAGTGTGCCAGTGCTGTGCCAGGAGCCATGGAGCACAGGCAGGCAGAGCAGGATAGAGAACCCAACTGCAGGGCAGCTCCTCTCCCACGGTGTCAGTGATACTGCCCCCATGGGTCGTTTGATACTGCCCCATGGGTGGTTTGATTTCCTCCACGAGACTGAAACCAGGGGCGAGATTAGAACTCACTGGTTTGAAAAACCAAAACTCCAAAATGCTGGTTTTCAAACTATGCTGCATGGAATCCTGAAGGCCTCACAGCTCTGCCAGAGCCACCAGCAAGGACAAGAGTCAGTCCAGCTCCCCAAACCTCCAGGCCACAGTCTTACTCATCACCCTTTATAGGGAGAACCCCAAAAATCTCTCCAGAATGCAATGGGAGTGATTCTATCCTTCAAGCACACAGTACATGGTCATTAGCTGTAAGGACCATGTTTACACAGTCATCTTGGACTTATTCCTCCTAAGTGGAATTTTAAATCCTGAGACCAAATCTCCCGGCCCCCACCCCCGCCCCTAATAACCACCATTCTGCCCTCTGCCTAAGTTCAGCTTTGTTGGGCTCTGTGTATAAGTGAGACCATGGAGAATTTGTCAATCTGTGCCTGGCTTGTTTCACTTTACACAACGTCTTCCAGGTGTACCCATGTTATTGAAAACTGTAGCATTGTTTTAAGAAGTTATATTTATGGAAGATGGATGGACAGGCAGTCCATTCATTCATGTAAAAATCTATCTAGGTCACGCATTGAATTAAGCTAGACCACTGGGGGCAAAAAATGTGTCCTAGGATCTCATGACCTTGTCCCACACAGAACTGCACTTTGATTTCATGCGGTAAACTTTCATCAAAGGCTAACACCACAAAGAGTTCTATGAAACGGACCAATGCAGTTGCCAAGTAAATGACATTGAGCACTGTGTGGACCTATGTGTGGTGGTTATCCCACCAGAGGAAGGACGAAAAGAGAGGCGTGCTGAGAGTTCCGTTGCATGTTCAGAGTGCTTTGTATAGAGGTGCAGGGGGTTACAGGAGACTCTGCACCACTTATTAAAACCTGGCCACGGGCACACTTTGCACTCTGCCAATGTTCAATTCTCTTGTTTTGCTCTAGCTACACTCAAGCGAGTTGAGTGCTTGGCTCAATGCATCCACTTAAGGTGGAACAAACCAACCTGGCTAATGCTCCCAGAGAGAAAAGAAGTCACTGATAATAGCGATGATGCTCTTTGTATCATCCAGGTCTCACTGGCCTTGATATCCTTTTCTGGCTTCTTACTTGGTCCTATAGCTTGTTTCTAGTTTTATTTTTTTCCTCCCTTTTGTGATATGTGTCGTTAAAGGGCTCTGTAAATTTTTGCTACAATGAGAGGAGATGAATAGACGGACGGCTGTCAGAAAGGTGGACAGGAGAACTGTCAGATGGCAAAACTAACTTGTGAACTGATTCTAAATAAGTATAAATTAAAATTATTTAAACTCTATTAGGTCTTACTTACTCTGTCATAAGTGATTTCAGTGCCAGTCGTAAGTGTTTGGATAATTCTCCAGGTTGATGCATGTGTGTGCAGGTTCTCTCCCCCAACCCCATGCAAACACACAAGAAAGCAAAGCCATACCTCGTCTTGTCCACTGCCCGCCCCTGCTGGAGACTGTCTTTCCTCCTCCACTGCCGTCTGGAGCTCCTCATTAACCTGGTCCAGTTCCTCGCCATTTTCTTCATCCGTGCCTCCATTTACCCGAGCAGGACCGGTGTTCTCCTCACTGGGATCTGGGATCTCCTCCACTTGCTCAGGGACCTCCTCCACTTGCTCAGGGACATCGACAGCCCCCGCACCGGCCTCATCTTCCACTTGGCCATTCATTTCTGAAAAGTCTTCTTTCTGTTCTGCATCTTTGTTGGTTTTCTCCTCATCTTCTTCCTCATCGACCATCTCTGCTGGCCTCTGACGGAACAAAAGAAATAATGGGTAAAAGTAGGAAGTGTCACAGATTTTCCATAACAAGTCACAGTGAAGCAGTGATTACTCTACTACAGTCCAGTGAGACTTTCCTCACATGTGTGCCACACTTTCCAGGGCACGATGGGTTTGCACTGACCGAGTACCTACCTCACACCACCCTTTGAAGTGTTTTCTCATTTAATCAGCACAATGATCCTGTGAGATGGGCATCATTCCCACTTTACAGATGAGAAAACTAAGGCATGGATAGCCAAGCATCAAGCCCAAGGTCCCTCTGGAGAATCCAGAAGTTGAACTAAGCACGTGACTTCAGAACCAGTGCTGGAGATCCCCTCACAGACAGGAAACGAATACTTTTTCTAGCTGCCCAACATTGAACTGGTCATTTAATTCTCCAGCCTGCGTAAAATGAGAGCTTGGGACTGAATTAGCCCTGGCTTCCCTTCCACCTCTGAGAATTGATTCTTTCCTAAGTTACTAATTTCTATGGTACCATTAATACTCTCCTCATAAAAGTTGGCACAATGCTTTCTGTTGGAGAAGTGAAGAGGGAAGGAAATGAAGAACAGACTTACAGTTTAAAAATAAAATTCCACATAATACGAAAGAAACGGAAGTTGGAATCATGAATTCCTATCTTCTGTTAAAGTCTCAAATGTAGTGATATGATATCAAAGATGCCCTTAAATAATGAGGGAAAAACACTTGTTGCTAAGGTATCACGGCGTTGGTCACCATACGGATTGCATAAGATGGTGAGGCTGATTGTTCGAATTTCCATTCAGAGGCCATTCATTCAAACAGGGTGCAGCCACCCAGGGGGAAGCCCGTAGGAAGGTCAGAGTGGGAAGGGAGTGGATCTGCCAAACGGTGCTAAAAGAAACAGCCAAAGATTCATGACATTTAACTCACAATGTTTGAAATATAAGAAATGTCTTGGTTTTAGTGTATGAGACCTGAATGACTGAAGATGAGAAAACGTCTCCACTCTCCAAACAAGGAGCCGGCATTCTCCCAACTCCCCACCATATCCTCATCTCACCCTCACTCTAAAGAGAACAAGCTCCCAAGGCACCAAGGCACATAGAATTAGGATTCAGAGGGGCAGCGCTGTCACTGCTAAAACTGAACCAAGGAGGACACTTCACACATGAAAGGTGGCTGTTTCCACACACAAACGATGGGCGATCTAAAAAGGAACTTATAAAAACGATTCCATTTACAATAGCTTCAAAAAGAATCACCTTAACCAAGGATATGAAAACACTACAAAATACTGCTCAAAGATATTAAAGAAGGCAAACATATCCCATGTTCATGGATGGGAATACTTAATTTTGTTAAAACATCAATACTATTCAGTGATCTACGGATTTAGAGCAATCCTTGTCAAAATTCCAATGGCATATCTGCAGAAATGGAAAAACCCATTCTAAAATTCTGAAATATTAAGAAACCTTAAATAGCTAAAGCAATCTGGAAAAAATAAAAAGGGCCCAAACCTGGAGGAGTCACACTTCCTAATTTCAAAACTTTCCACAAAGCTATCATTATCAAAACCAGTGGTATAAACTGAATCAACGGAATAGAACAGAAGTCCTGAAATAAACTCTCACGTTCAGGTGAGGAAATCAACATCACTCAATGGAAAAAAAAAAAAAAAAACCTTTTCACAAATCATTCTGGGAAAACTGATATCCAGGTACAAAAGAGTGAAGTGGGGCCCTGCCAAGCGCCATATGCAAAAACTGACTCAAAATGATTAGAAGCCTAAGTGATAACCCTAAAACCAGGAAATTCTTAAAGGACAGTAGGGAGCCAAAGCTTCATGACCTTAGGTCCAGCAGCAATTTCCCAGAAATGACACCAAAGGCACAGGAAACAAAGGGGTGGACAAATTGAGCTTTTGAAGTTTGTGACATTTTTGCATCAAAAGACACCACTGACAGAATAAGATGGCAGCCCTCCAAATGTGCAGAGGACACAGACATTTCTCCAAAGGAGACATACAAATGGCCAATAAGTGGGTGAAAAGGTGCTCAACATCACTAATCATTAGGGGAATGCAAAGCAAAACCACAATCCAATACCAACTCACACCCATTAGGATGATTACTATATATATATACACACACAGACACACACACACACACAAACACACTCACCCATACATACACAAATACATACAGAGAGAGAGAGAGAGAATGACAAATGTGGGCAAGGGGTGGAGAAATGGAATCCCTGGAGCCCTGCAGTGGGGATGTACAGGGGACAGCCTCGGGGCAAACAGCACAGCAGTTCCTTAAAAGTCTAAGCATAGAATGACCACGTGGCCCAGCCATTCCACTTCTGGGTGGACGCACAGAAGAACTGAAAGCTGGGTCTAAAGAGACATTCTCACCCCCAAGTTCACAGCACCTTGATTCACAATAGCTAAAATGTGGAGTTGACCCAAGTGTGCAAGGAGACCGACAGCTAAGCAAGAGGTGGACGTCCACCAGTGGAATGTCATTCAGCTTTGGTCAGTAAGGGAATCCTGATACGTGCCAACAATCAGTGACACCACGCTAAGTGAAATAAGCCACTCACAAAAGACACATACTGAATGAATCCACTTTATGTGAGGTACTTGAGGGAGGTAAAATCATAGAGAGAAGGTGGCCTCCAGGGCCCCGGGGAAGGGCGAGTGGGGAAACCAAGGTCTCATGGACACAGTCCATCCGTGCAAGATGAAGAGTTCTGGGGACGTGTGGTGGTGACGGCTTCACAGAGTCATGAGCGTAGTTGATGTTTAGGTGCACTGTAGACTTGATGGCTAAGAGGGTAAGATCTACAGTATGTGTACTTTACCTCAGAGTAAGATCTAGAACAAAAATAAAGAAAGAGGGGAAGTCCTGAGCCAAAGATGACCTTCCTGCATCCCTGAGGGGGGTAGGAAAGAGCCTGCAGCAGGCAGCTGGGGCTTCCCCTGTGGAGACACTGAGGAAGAGGGGACTTCAGAGCTCAGGCAGAGTGAGGACCCAGCTCAGAGAAAACCCTGCAGGTGTCCCCCCACTAATGTGCCGCCAGAAGAGAAGACTAAAGGCCTAGGTTTCCTGGGCCCGAGACAGCGAGTCCCCAACCCAGACTCTGGGGACTTGGGGAAGATGGTCACTGTGGAAACTTTAAGAGATACGTGGGGGCTTTGGCGATGGAGCCTAGGGCACCCTTCTGTGTTAGTACTCCAGATGCCAGGCACTCAGAGACAATATGAGGTCAACAAGGAACTCAGGGCCCAGGCGCAGGACAGCAACAGTGGGAGTATGTGGCAGAGGGGCCTCCAGGTAGGGTGGCAGCCTGCGGCCAGGCCTCGCGCCTCTGTCACAGATGCTGCCACAGCCCATGGGCACTGTCGGCCGACAGGAACAAGGGGCCAGAAGTGGGGTGGCCAGAAGCCCATGGGAGGCACACCTCTATGCCCAGTGCACACCCCCCACTCACTCCTCACTCCACAGCCTCCCGAGGGCCTGAGCACATGTGACCTGTCCCCGCCACACAGCTGGGGGAAGCAGGACATCATAGCACTTCCACCAGCAGGACAGGGGCTGCGGCCGGGCCTGGCGCCCCAAGTCTGGCCCTGCCCTGGACAAGTAACCAGGTGTGGCTCCTTCCCAGTCATGGCTCCAGGGACCTTCCTGTGTCCTTCAGTGGCCAATGAGCATGGCAGCAGCCGTGCGCCACGCCTATCTTCCTGCTTAAAGATCAGGGACATGAAAGCAAAGCCTTTCTGGATTCCCACCAGGGACTCTGGTGTGCGGTAAGGAGGGACCACTGGGCCGATTCTGAGGCCAAGCGCCTGACGCAGTGCCCAGCAAGAGCCCAGAAACAGAAAGAGCAGGTTTCCTCTTACACTATGCGGGGCACGGGGTAACTGCGCGTCCGTCCCAGGAGTCATGTTCACACTTACCGTGTCTAAACCTGCTTTATTCACGGCAAATGAGTTTTCTATTTTAAAAAGAAGTTTACAGCATAACTTAACGAGAAATAATAGTAGGGGGGAAACC
Organism: Marmota marmota marmota; assembly: GCF_001458135.2. Taxonomy (NCBI): domain Eukaryota; kingdom Metazoa; phylum Chordata; class Mammalia; order Rodentia; family Sciuridae; genus Marmota; species Marmota marmota. The sequence goes on from NW_025999913.1 coordinate 18,178,304, forward strand.
TGGAGACAGAGGAAGGGCAGGAGGGAAAATGGGGTACCATGAACCAAAGTCGATTTCCATGTGTGTTTGAATCTGTAAGGATGAACCCAAATGCTATGTATGACTATAAAGCTGTAATAAAAAAAAAAAAAAAACTACCATCCACTGTCATTGGGCAAGAATCTAGATACAGTCCTGGCCTCCTGAGAATATGAACACTGCTGCTGAAGCCTATTAAGGTGACAACACCTAAGTGGGAATCACTGGTTTCCTTTCTTGACATCGGGATTTACCCATCATAATTGCAACATGATAGTATGTTTTCTTTTCTTAATTTTTAGTTTTTTATTTCTCAGTCTTACCCCAATTCCCAAATAATGCGCCTCTCTCTCTCTCTCTCTCCTGCAAAGGGCAGGTATCGCTCTGTTCTGTGCTTAAAGAAGGCCTCCAGCCCCAGACTCGGGCTCTGTCTTCCTGCCATTATAAATTGCCACCTCACTAACAAGCAGCACGATGCTTTCATCCCGTTACTCTACGACCCCCCAGCACAGCCATTTCAGTAGCCATCCTAGGAAGCCACATCTCATTAGTTCAACGTTAAGAAATGCAAGATTATGGTGCTGAAATACCAATTTGATCAATTTAAACAAGATGGCAATATTAGTTAAAAGGCTTATAATCTTTTAAAATATCCTGAGTCTGGAATAAAATTTATTATTACTACGACACTACAATTCAGAGCAAAAAAAAAAAATGCTGCTATGACAGATCTGTAATGAATAAATGAAAAGCAATGTGCTTTTTGGTGTAATCTCCTTTGAAGCAGGCGTTAAATTATTAAAGATGTTTCCAGTGTATACATCAATCAAATCATCCCCAGAAGGAACACTGGGTTTTACACCCATGCACATGAACGCGCATGCACACACACACACAACCGACACCACGGTGAAGCCTGCAAAATAGGAAAAGAGACCTCCTTCCACATCTGGGTGGGTATCCATGGTGGGAAGAAGCAATTTTTCAAGAAAAAAAAGAAAAGCAAGAGCCACCTCCTCAAGCTCTTCCCTCTTCTTGCTGCTAAAGAGGGTGCCCCCCCCCAGGCCAGAACCGCCACCGGAGGACAAGAGACTGGCTCACATGAGCGGATCCTCCTCATTCCTGGCTGTGCTTTATCCCTTGCTTCAAGCTCTCTGGAACAGTCTTCACAACAAATCCACCACCCCAGGACTCTTCGGCTTGTTTCTGCATTGTGATCCACTCTCAGCAACACAAATGTGCCAGCCAGTCCCTTAAGTAACATGCACGCCTGGATGACACCTGGCTCCCTCTTCAGACCAGATGGCAGGTGGCAGTGGCCGGGGATGGGTGCAATCATGCCCCACATACAGGGAGCACCTTATGCTTCTCAAAGCACTTCACGTGTGCTTTCTCCATGATGGTCCCCAAGGCAGAGAAGGGCAAACTGAGCCAGAGGAACGTCAATCAACTCACCCAGGTTTACCAGCCAGTGGGTAGCAACGCCTTCCATCAGCATCATAGAAACGTAAGCAGATACAAGATCCCTCTGAGGGGCAGTGGCCCTTGGTAGTTCGGAAACCAGTCACCATAGTAACCGGCACCTGGACCAGGTCCGTCCCTCGTATGAGCAGAGGACTAAAGAGGCAAAGGACCCGGGCAGAGTGGGGCTCTGCGTCTCTGCCTCTGCTCTCTCCGCCTCTCGCTGCTCAAGTTTCTCACGTAGAGGACTTGACATGCGGCTCTGCTCCCTGCGTGTTGTCCCTTTCGTCTGTTAGGCAGCATCAGATCAGAGAGGGACCCCATTTCCTCACCGAATCATCTCCCTGCACCATGGTTCACTTCAGGCTCAGCCCCAGCACCTCAGGGTGGGCTGTCGTTAGCCGTGGGCTCTTTAGAGAGTGATCCAGCAAAGATGAGGTCATCAGATCCCACGTGACCCGTGTTCTCATAGGAATGCGTTTCTGCCCCTTGGCCACCATGCTGGTGGCACCATGCTGTGGCAGCCCTAGCAAACCATGCCCAGCCCCTACTGCCTCCCTCCCTGCCCACGCACACTCACACTCAGTGTCCTTAAGCATCAGGGAGGTTGGGCTCCTTTCATAGGAAGGAGGGCTGGCAGGACAAGGTGGCAGGGCAGATGCACCCTCCCAGGCAGTGGGGCGCAACCCAGGCCACCTGGAAATCCATGCTGTTCCTGGTATCTTTACCCAGGATGCTCCTTCTTCTCTTCCTTAGGGCCACTGGCTCTGGGAGACCCTCCTGGCTCCTGCAGGGGGTTGTCACTCCCTACTGATGCCCCAGTAATGCAGGTGCATTCTTCTGTAAGCTCTAATCACGGGGCAGTGTTCCCCACCTGTGTCTGACAGGAAAACAGTGCACATGCATTGCGATCGAGTCGATGCCCCCACAACATCTGGGGACATCAGCCAGGGCTCTTCGGTGGCCGCTGGAAGTCTCTCATTTCCTTACTGGGCTCTGCGTCCAGCATCACAGACCAGGGATAGCAGTTTCCTGAATAATAAACACCTTGTGCCTGCTGCAGGTCCAGGTGGGGGGACCGTGCCTTCAGGAAGCCTGAGGAGAGGCCGCGGTCCAGACTCCTCACGCACCCTCCAGTGGCCGGCGTTGAGCTCTGTGCACCTCACCTCATCGTCGAATTTAAACCAACCTCACGGGATTTATTTGGGGAAAATACTGCTAGTCTCCCAATTTGCAGAAAGGCAAGCTGCAGCACAGACGGGTAAACTGACCCCAATTTCCACAGCAGTGACAGAGGGACTTGAATGCCTCTTGACCACAAACTCTTAGTGACCATTTCCCAAGGTGCGGAGTGCGTTAGAGTTAGGAGCCATCCCAACGCAACAGTGTTACAATGACTTCCCGCCCAGTGACGGAAGCCAGTGTCCCGCTATCTCCAGGGCAGGTTCTGAGTCTCGAGGTCTGAGTCTCTGCACGCCCCACAGTTCCCGGAGATGTGGAGCTGCTGCTCCTGGAAGGGCACTGTCCCCAGAGGATCTAAACCACACAGAGCTCAGGGTGGTTCGGAATCAAATACACCACTTAAAATAGCATTTTTGATTAAAAGATTATAATTGTACTAATGCCTCAAAAAATGCAAAGGGTTGCATTTTTATCTTTAAAACGATCAGTCAATTGATTGAAAGCTGGGAGAAAATAGGACTGCTTTTGATGGAATGATTTGGGGCCAAAAGGACAGTTCTCTGAGATTTATTCCAGTATGAGCAGGCCACTGCTTATTAAAAGTTATGTTATAAAAAAGAAACAGCATTGCAAAAGCAGTAAATCAGAAAGGTATTTTTACCTGTGCTTAACGTCCTTTCTCTCTCAGTTACATCAAGTTTCAGTGAATTCTTGACTAAAATTTTAAGAAAACCAATGGGCTGGGGATGTGGCTCAAGCGGTAGCGCGCTCGCCTGGCATGCGCGCGGCCCGGGTTCGATCCTCAGCACCACATACAAACAAAGATGTTGTGTCTGCCGAGAACTAAAAAATAAATATTAAAATTCTCTCTCTCTCTCTCTCTCTCTCTCTTCCTCTCTCTTTAAAAAAAAAAAAAAGTTTTCAAGTAGAAATTGTTTCTCCAAAGAGCATAAAAACAATGAAATTTTAGAAATACCTCGTGCTTATGTGTAATTGTGTGATCCTACATTCTGTTTAAAGCATAATTCTTACTTTTCATTGGAGTCAAAGGGGCATTCTTACCAGAAGAATGAGAAGTTGTACTCCATTTATGTGTGATGTGTCAGAATGCATTCTACTGTCACATATTCTAATTAGAATAAATTTTAAAAATTAATAAAAACCAAAAGGGGTATTCATTAAGGTCTGTCTTACTACTCATTACACTGGTGTACATAGAACATAACGCTGATCACAGTTATCTGAACTAAGAGGGCACCAGCTTCTCTGGCTAGTGTACAGAGTGCATTAGATTAACAGACATATCACATGCATATGTACAATTATAGATTATATGTATCAGGTTTTTATAAGAAACTCTGGATGTTTACCTTTCAGAAAGCACGCCATGTATTATAATAGCTCTTAACATTTGTTCTTAGAAATGCCATACCAGATCTTCCCCACCAACACGACTCCAGCTTTCGTATTTTGAGTGCCTTTTGCCCAGGGTTTTCCTACGTGCATGTCTTGCTATTTAGTTTGCAACTGACATTCTGAGAAAATGGTTGATTTGTATGGAAAGACAGAAAAGGTCCAATAGTTATTATTGCCGGCTGCTTCCTGGTGGGGATGGCTCAGGGGAAACCGTAAACATTCGGGCTTTCCAGAGAGTATGCATGCCGTTACTAAGGTTAACTCAGGATCCCTGAGTGGTGAGGGGAAAGAAGATGGAATATGGAAATCATATGGAAATAAGCCACTGGATATTGAAAGCATCATTTACTCGGATGGTATTTCGACAGACAGATGAGGCCGCCCAGACGACTTAGACTTTAAACTCACATCACACCTCTGACATTAACAGCAGCACCAGAAGTCAGAAATGGAGAAAGACAGCTACCCAGAGCCTGCAGCTCATGTCCAGCCCACTCCGAAGGAAATGCTGATATTTCCTATATTCACATCCACATTTCTGGGGGAGGCATTTTCATGTTGAAGAGCTTTGCTATCTGGAAAAAAGCAGCATAAGCTACAATTTCCTGGTCATGATATCCCAGCCGGCCAGCCGGCCCTGCTCCCCTTCCTGCCTGCCAGTCCTTCCTCCTGAACTGTGCCACATCTGGAAATTGGAAACTGGAGCCGCTATAGATGAAAAGACGCCTTTAGATAGCCACTTCCCCGAGTGATGTTCGCCGTGTGTGAAACTGGGGGGGTCATATGTGGGTTTGTTGTAGGCTCAGGGGTAGAAGGTTGAGTGGGTTTTATGGCAGAGTTCAGGCCTAGATGCTGGGAGTACAGAAATTATCACACTTGTTTTCATTTCTGTTCCCATGGAAACTGAAATCATCTGCTGCCCAAGTTGAATGAGGTGTTCTGAAATAACGAGTTTCAGTTTTTCAGGAGAGTGAAGAGCTGCTTTTTGTCTTCGGCTTTCAGAGCCTTACTTTCACGGGCGGGGAAAAAAGGTTCAGGTGTGGTTTGAAGGCACAGAGGCTACAGAGAGGGGTCACACTCAGCAGCATGGTCCTTACATGAAGCAGAGTGGACCTCAGTTGGCCACCTGCTGGGAAGGAGCTGGCCAGGGCCCCGGAGCTCCACCAGGCCCTCGGACACCCATAGGAGCATATGCAATAAATTGAAAACTTACCTTTAGATGGCACAGGAGTGTTTAGACGTCATTAGGGAAAAATCCCCCGTTAAGCTTCCTCCCCATAGAAGCCAACGCTGACTTTCCTTCACTTAACAGAGAAATCCCCAAGGGCCACATTTGAATGTTAACACCATTTCTATCAATGAAACACAAGTCTACAAAAAGCCTCCCCGGCAACGTGCAGGGAAGTTGAGAACCCTGGTGGCGCCACCCAGCCCTTCGAGCTGTATGAGGCCAGCCCGGGTCACCACCAGGCTACGACTGGAAAACATAGCCTGGTCAATGCAGTGTTGGCACTTTCATCCTTCATGGCGGGCGGGGGGGGGGGATCAGCCCCCCACCAGGGACAATTCAGAGCCTGCAGCCTCCCCCTGCCTTCCCTGAGTTGTTCAGAGCAGCCAGACTGGCTCCAGGCCCCAGGTGCTGAGCTGGCCCTGCCATCGCCAGACCCCTTCCCTGTGGGACGGCAGTTTCCTCCTCTCCTTTCTCCAAAGGGCTTTGTTCTTCAACAGCAAAGTGCCGAGTTCAGGCCACATTCTCTTCCGGTTCTACACATTTTATAACTCTGCTTAGTAAAGACATGTCATTGCAGCAGATTTGGGGATGTGGTCAGGAAGCGCCTCCTTTGTCTTTCTGTGTGTTTTACTGTACATGGGAAGAATGATGTATGTAAGCTCCTCATCTCTCTTGTGTTTCCCAGAAGCCACAGGTAGCTGCAGGCAGCACCAGATGGAGCCAGTCAGGAGCCCTCACCAGGGCAATGGGCACAGACTTCAAAACCTCTGCTTCTGGTTGTAACCTCTGGGCTGCAGATTCCTGAAACCAGCATTACAGTCTATATGTGTAGACCCACAGTCACAAGCTAAAATGACCCCAGGGGCTGGGCAAATGGCATCAACCGACCACAGAGGACCAGGGTTAGAACCAGGACCGCTGCTGCCCAGGGAACTGGGAAAACACACGGCCAGGGCCAGCCACAGAGGTCCTCAGGGGGAAGCTGGGCACAGTCAGCTTGCTGTCTCTGTGCAGATTCCATGAAGACAGCTGATCGATTAGCATAAGAGTCATTTCCAGTTAAATGCTGAATATTGAACAAATGGGTTTTTTCTCTTAGCGCCGGCCACCAACCCCCCCCGAACCATGATAGCCCTCTAAAGTATCAAAAGCAATTTTAAAAGGGGTGAACACAGACAACCAGAAAGGAAATGAAAGCCATGAAATCTAGAAAACAATAAAGCCATGGATATGGGGCCAGTGACAGCAGGTCTGAAGCAACTAAAATGTGAACCTGCGGAAAGGGAAGCCAAGACACAAGCCCCCCAGGCTGCTTGTGATAAAACCAAGAAGAAATCCTTTGACCCAATGGCAGGCCCCACCCTGCTCCCCATAGTCAGGTGCCAGGATGCTGAGCTCCAGGCTCATGAGCCCTGCCTATGCACAAAGAGTTTCCTTAATGCCTCAGTCTGAGATCTGAACAGACAGCCAAGGAAGTCTCTAGCAGGCAGAGATCAAAACAGAGACAGAAACAAAGATAATGCAACAAAAGTAAGCTTAAAATAATAGAGCATAGGTCTTTGGAAAGATAAAGGGTGATATCACATCCATAAAACAAGAATAGAATGTAATAAAAAAGAGCACTTAGAGAGAATATAAAAGAGCTCTTAGAAATTAAAAATAGAATGACCAGGAAAAAAACAAATAGGTAGAAACTGGGGATGTAACTCAGTGGTAGAATGCATGCAAGGCCCTGGCTTTGATTTCTGGCACCACAAAATAAATAGATTGATAGGCAGAAAATTTGAAGCTTTTGTTTACAAAATTATAATGCACCAATGAAAAATAAATAAAAAAAGCAATGAGGCAATGTTCTATGAATTAATAATAAAATCTGCTACTATGAAATGAAATACTTTAAGTTGATAAAAAGAAAATTACAAAACATACATAAGGTCTTCTACCATTTTTGAGTAAAAATACATATATTTGTATATTTTTAAAAACTGACAAAGTAGACCCACAGAGATGGGAAGTGGAGAGATCATTAGAGGGTCAGCTAAGGTCCTGTGAACAAATACTAACGTTCCAAAAAGAGAACAGGGAAAGGAGAGAGGAAAATTAACAAAGAAATAACTCAATAATTTCTCCCAGAACTAAAAACAAATACTCAATCCACTCAGTACCTGGTAAGCAAAAAGACCTGCCCCAAGGAACGTAACTGGGACTTTTCTGAACAGTGGGACAAAGAAAAGAGTCCAGAGATGGGAAAAGGGCTCAGTATTAAAGTTCACAAGAGAGAAATGACATAGAACTTCCCAACTGCCCTTCTGAACAGGAAGTAAAATTGAAAAATGCTTTCCGAATGCTCAGAAAAACGGCATGGAACTTAGAATTTTATACCTAGCCAGAGTCATAGTCAAGTTTGAGTAGAGAAGCCAAGGACATTGGCAAACATGAAAAGTCTCACAAAAACAAAACAAAACAAAACAAAAATGCTTGTCCCAAAGCTTTTCTCTGGAGGCAACACAAGGGGGGGCGGGGAGGAGGAGGAGGAGGAGGAGGAGGAGGAGGAGGAGGAGGAGGAGGAAGAGGAGGAGGAGGAGGAGGAGGAGACAAAACACAAGAAAGAGGAAGACATGGAATCCCAAAAACAGGGATCCCTCCACTCTGGCGGAGCAAGGAAATGCCCAAGATAGTGAGGCAGGAAAAGACCAGGGCAGCTCCGAAAGGTAGACCTGGAGAAGAACTAGCCAGCCGTGGCACACGAGTCCTTCACCACTGGCACGACCAGTGTATGGAGAGGGGTCAGCAGACCTGACCGAGTGCAGAGGGCTTGGCTACAGACACAGGGAAGAACAGCAAAGGAAAAAGACAGAGTCGATGACTGTCCTAGGGGAGGGGAAAGGAATGAACTTAACAAGCGCATGGAACGTTCAGCTAAGAACACCCCCAGGGGTGGCCATGAGAACGGCAGGGGATGAACTGGACACCACTGTCCTATGCTCACATGTGAACTGCACACCATGTACAACCGCAAGAATGGGATCCGAATTAGATAAGTTTACTCCATGTACGTATAATATGTGGAAATACACTCGACTGTCGGTATATCTAAAAAGAAAAACTTTAAAAATTAAAAAAAAGAACACCTACAAAGTGAGAGTAATGTGCGGATTAAAGATTAGGTTAACCAAAAACTATTGTACAATTAGAGTGGAAAGGGGGAAGCTATGCATGTGGGCTTATTTTTTACTGGGGGTGGGAGCAGTGAGATATCTCAATAACCGTCTTATAATCTCATTAGATAGAAAGTTAATGAATATTGTCTAAATTTGAAAAACAAAATCAAGAGATGTATTGTCTCAAATTCGAGATGCCATGAATTAATATGATCTCCATTATTTTATATACATCTAAAAATAAGACGTTCAATGCCAATTGAAGAGGAACATCACATCTCTCGTAAGACTTAAGGATCTCATAGGCATTAAAATCGGCAAGCGGGTATATGGTTTAGAAATACAGCAGTGTAATCCACAAGAAATAACTAAAGTAGTTCCAACCCTTCACCCACAGGGACAGGAATTGAGCTGATGAAGGGACAGGAATTGAGCTGATGAAGGCAGGGCCATGATAATAAATAAATAATAAATAATTATTATTATTTATCATAATTCCTGTTGAACTGGTTGACATTTAAAAATATTATGTGTACAAATTTGATTCAAAAGTTTAAAATAAATAAATAAATAATGGTACAACCTCCAATTAAAAAACAAACTTTCTTTGCTCCAATGTTCATGAGGCTGACTTAAATGCTATTTAATAAAACTATTTAGCATAAAAGATTTTGCAACTCTCATTATTTTACCACTCAAAATCAACTACCTACTGATAAAGAAAGCTATAAAACGATCCAAAACCACTCTAAAGGAAGCATCCCCATCTTCTGCCCTCTTCCTCTAAATGGAACAAAATACAAAATACAGTTGTTTATTCAATTATTTTATAGATATTCATCTGCCCGTGTTTCGGAGACAGCGGACTCTGACCTGATCCATACTTACGAGGGGCAGTTTACTTAGCTAAAGTGAAGAGCTGGCTATTTCTTGCCTCCTTATCTTGGAAAGGCATCATTTTATCATGGAGCATAGAGATACACGTCACCTGTACCAGGTATCTGCTAATCGTACATTAGCTCCCCTGCTGACCGCAGACCCAAGATTTATTTAGAATATGTATGCAAAAGGGGTGAGCTTATTAGACCTAAATTCTTATCAGATCTAAATTCTCCCCAAAGAAAAGGTACTTTTCCGCCTCCCCAATTACAATACATAAAATCTCCCCCACTGGTTTGGAAGCAGTGCTAAGTCCATGGCCATTATTAACTTTGACTAATAAAAAAATATGGACCCAGGGCTGGGGCTGGGGCTCAGTGGCAGAGCACTTGCCTGGCATGTGTGAGGCACTGGGTTTGATTCTTAACACCGCATACAAAAAAATAAATAAAATAAAGGCATGCTGTCCATCTACAACTACCCAAAAAAAAAAAAAAAAAAAAACAGCAACAGCCAGAATTTCAGTGTTGGCTCCCAAGTCCCCATTTTCCATTAGGCAAGGAGAGGGGCCTAGGTGATTGGCAGTAGTTTGCATTTCAGAAACAGGACTCCACGTTTGGGGAATCTAAATCTTTTTCTTTTAATAATTTTATTATGGAAAAATATACATAGAATTTGCCCTGCTCCTAGGTGCACAATTCAGTGGCATGAAATGAATAGTAACCCTGCCTTTGTTCTACCATAAACAAATGCAGCTTTGGCCCCAAAGCAGGTATAACAGCTTGGATACGAGGTGGCCCCTAAAAGCCCCAGGTGGCATGGCAGGAATGTCGAAAACTGGAATGATTAGACCTTGAGAGCTGTGAGCTGACCAGTGGATTCGTCCATCTGGTGGACTGATAATCTGAATGGACTAACTGGGTGCTGACCATAGGCAGCTGGCAGCCTGGAGGACGCGGGCTCTGGGTGTGCCTTGGCCGTTACGGATGGTCCTCCTTCTCCCTCCTCTTTCTGCTCCCTGCCGTTGGCAAGATGAGCAGCTTCCCTCTGCTGGGCCCTTCCACCAGATGCTCGTCCTCACTTGGGCCAGAGGAGCCGGCCAAGCATGGACTGAACCTTTGAAACCACAAGCTCAAAATCAACTTCTCTTCTTCTAAGTTGCTCTGGTCAGGTATTTTGGTGACTGTGACGCAAAGCTGACTGACACAGTAGTACTTCTCCAACTCAGCACTATTGAGACTTTGGGCTGGATGGTTTTTCACCGTGAGGACTGTTGAGTGCATTACAAGGTGGACAGCGGCATCTCTGACCACTGTCCACTAGTGCTACCCACCTCCCCAGATGTGACCACCAAACATGTCCTCAGAAAAAGCCCAACATTCCCCTGGACACAAAATCGCCTCTGGATGACAACAATTATTCCAGGAGATGTCACCGTCCGTCCTTCAAGGCCATCACACAGCACAAGCACCCTGACAAAGACGGTCGAGAACAAAGACAGACAGTGTCTGCCCACAGAGGCCCCAGGAGAATGGCCTCCCAGCAGAGCCTCGCAGCTCCTGGCACGCAACCTCCTAATCAGGAACACAGAGGTTACTCGGTCTGTGGTACATGACTTTTACAGCACACACACACACACACACACACACACTTCTCTATGACTCTTTCTTAAACTTATAAGGTGGACCATTTAGATAACTGGAAACCAGTCCAAAGAAGCTAACTCGCTCACAGGCTGAGGGGATGTGTGTGCGGAATCATTTACAGCTGAGCCAGGCGGTAGGCAGTGACTGCACGTCCATCTTTATGGAGGAATTTCCCCCTTCCCTGGATTAACACCAGGCTTTCTTCTTGTTGTTGTTGGCTCTATTTAACGCTCCCCTGCAGACCGCCCCTCTACGGGGAAGTCAGAGCTGCACTCAGTCCCCACTTGCTCTACCTACTGGTACCACCTGCACAAGTTGGCTCACCTACATGAGCTCACTGTTTTCCACATACACATGTAAAATGGGACTCGTGTCACCAAGATCACATGAGATAACGCCTAGTCCTTTACATGGCGATCAGTAGGTACTTAAAAAAATGGTAGCCATTGTTAAATGCAGATCCCCGTGGGGCCACATCCTCAGCATTCTTCTTTCTTACTATGATGGAGCTAAAGGGCTTGGTGCTAATTTCTCCAGTTCTCATTTAGTTTTTCACAATATTATAACATATTGAGCAAAGGCCACCAGACCAGACAGACTGGCTCGCGTGCCCGATCCCATAAGCACCTCATGCCTACCCGAGCCTGAAGACCAAGGAAGCCCAAGAAGGAAGTAACTGGTCACTTTCACCTGGCTTTATTTCTTTGAGTCAACATCAGTCTGTTGTTATTGCTCAACTTTTACCAACCTTGCACATTTGCATTTTAACAAGCGAGCACTCACATACCAAATAAAAAGCCAAGCTCTGCAGACACACACCCAGGGCTGTTCAAGTATGACTGGGGATCAAGCCTCCCTCTCAACTCGCCTTCTTTATAATCAGCAAACTCTTCAGTAAACAAATGCCTCTCCCTGGTTTTGCAAGTTGTTTAATAAGTGATTAACAGAGAGATTTCTCTTTTACTAATATTGCTGATTTCTTCCTGCTGTTCTGACTCTGGAATATAAATTAGTCTGGGTTTGAACAGCTCCTAGAGCTGTATGTACATGATGATTACCCTTCTTTGTCTTAAAATATAATATTTAATTATAACTTCACAGATGACTTAAAATTCTGCTTCCCCTCAGGGGAAAAAAATACCCATAACTAGGATTTATGAAAAATTATTAGTTATAGTAAATCCTAGAAAATAAATTGGATTTTTAAAATCTGTGATTTTTAGCACATTAGGCTTTTTATCAGGAAGGCAACGCTGGCAGAAAATGCCAGTGAAATATTCAAGTAGCGATCCCGGGTCTCCTGGCTGAGACAGGCGCGAGGCGGCGGCGGTGGTGGAATTCGCTGGATTTTGAAATTTGCTTTTAGAAAAGGAAATGTCACATAATAGGCAGAGGACAAGTGGCAATTCTTGGTGACTTCTCCCCATTCCCCTGAGTCGGACTGTCTTCTCCCCCTCCTCACCTACACACCTGCCTTCCACCAAGAGCTGTGAGAAAGCCGGAGGAGTGGCCTTCAGGACTGGACTCACTCATTTCTGGCATCCTTTAGCCACACTTAACACCACTTAGTCCCTGCATGAGCACACACATGTAGTACGTACACACACACACACTCTCTCTCTCTCTCTCTCTCTCTCTCTCTTTCTCTCTCTCTGGAAAGTACACTGCTCCACGGGCCTGAGAAAATCAATACACGGCTAGCAAATATTTGAGCTGCATTTATATAAGCAATTCCTTTACGAAAAACAAATTCCAACCAGCATAATTTCAAGGACCCTGAAGAGAACATCATGGCATTTTAGTAAAAAAAAAAAAAAATGCTTTTCTAAGTGAAGGAGGACTTTTTCCTAGATTCGAAACCCCAACCCAGGGCTCCTGCATACACTGAACGTCCTCCTTCAGATCTCATACCTAACTACGATCCCATCTCCTATCAATGCTGTTTATCAAACACAGACCATTTTCCACTTTAAAGATCACTAGTCCCCGAGGCTATTCTCTGGAACACTGGAGAGCTGAAGGTGTTCTGTTTTGTGGGTAAGGTCCTTCCACCACCTGGCACCTGGCAGGTTTGACTGTGGTAGGCACAGGGACCGTGGTCGCAGACAACACAGGGTTTGAAAGACACCCGGGGCTCGGTGGCAGGGACGCGTGTTCAAGGGCGTGGAGAATACCTGATCCACTGGGATCTCGACCCGAGTGTCTTCATCTTCTTGGACTTCTGCTGCCCCCCGCATTTCAGACCTCTCTTCTCCAGCTTTGAAAATGCCTTCATCTAGTATTTGAGACAAACACAGTGACGATCAAAATCCAATGGTGACATCGTGTGGTTGAATGCTAAAATTGCAGCAACATCCCCAATGGGTTTTTTTTTTTTTTTTCTAGTAGTATCTGAGCTCCCTTTTTAGTGGCAGGATTTGGGCAGCCCCTCCCCCTCCCCCCGCTCTCCTCTACATTTCCACTGGGGAAGGTTCCGAGCTCTGCAGAAACTCCTGCTCGCCCCTAGCTACTGACTTGGTAATGCACCCCTCCACAGGGGCCACTAACTCGGCTCTCGTCCTCCCCTCTTAGCCACTGACCAGCGACAGGGTCTGGTGCTTTACAAGGCTACTTTTTCCAAGGGAAATGCTATACATTCAATATAACACATTGGAATAATTCCCTCTCACCCCCAAAAAATCAATATCATTGACTTCACCGATTTCCACAAGATTCTCGAAACCTGTGACTTTAAATCCCTAAGAATAAAATGGGGCCTGAACCTCTAAGTCTGTAGGTGAAGCTCCTTCAGCTCACTCTCCTCGGGAAGGCAATCATGGCTGTTTTCCATATTTGAAGTCGTTTTCATGTCTCCCCCAGCCTCCTCCTCTCCAGCCCGAGTAATCAAAGCGTCCCGGGCCCATTTGTCATTCTGTCTGTCTACTGGCCCCGAGACAGCTGAACGCCCCCCACAGCGGTTCTCCCTCGTTCTCCCTGCCCGATGTTGAAGGCTCTCCAGGGACAGCAATCTTGCCTCCTTCCCTGGCAATCTGTTACAGTGCTTGATTACCCCTACCGTCTGGAAAACATGTTTTTGTCTTTTTTCTTACAGTCCCCTCTCTTTCCGTGATGGAGGCGTGTTCGCCGGACCCACGATTATTCAACGTGTGGATAATACTGCACATGGCCAAAGTTCTGAGGTCGCCCTGGATTAAATGTGGAGTATGTTCTTGCATGTGCTGAGGAGCAATGCTCTGTGAGGCACGCTGAGCCCAGGCACAGCCTGCGGGGTGAGGGAGGCAGATGGTTCCCCCAGGGTGCTCCCGGTCCAACCAGGAGAGAGATGCAGCCTGCATGAGGTGTGCAGGGACAGTGCTGCCACACTGAGGGGCCGCTCAGAGTCTGGGGGGGGTGAGAAGATGCAGCCACAGGGGAGGGAGGGGGGAGGAGGCCCGCCCAGCCCCTCAGAAGACATCAATCATATCAGATGCCGGGCTCAGGAGACCCCAGCTAGGACCATGGACATGACTATTTGGGTGACACTTCTGTGTCCCAATGCTGCACCTGCCTACAAAGACCACACAGAGAACCCTGCAGGCCCCGCAGGCACCGGGAGGATGTATCCTTACTACTCATGGTCCGTGAAATGTGTAACTGTATCCAAGCAGAGCCAGGAAAGGTCTGCAGATGTGGTTTTTAGAATAGGCTTTCCAAGAGAAAAGAAGAATACAATCGATAATCACAAAATAAAATTGAAAGGGCACTGGGATGGAAAATGGCAGCCAAGAGGACATAAGCAGCAGAGACGCACGCACGCACGCACGCACGCATGGCAAAGCTCGGCTCCGTCACAGGAGGCCGGCAGAACATTCGCCTTGGGCCAGGGAAGGTTTGGCTCCCCAGGCACCGAGATGTTGGAGCCACCTCCTCAGCAGTGCACAGCAAGAAATGAAGGTCAAGAAGGAATTCCGAGGACTAAGCAGAGACCAAACCCAGAAGAGCAGCCGGCAAGCTACCATGTGGCGGGAGGAGCCCACTCGGGTTTTAATTTTCACCAGGAAGGCTGTGCGAAATTACAGGTGGGGCAGTACTGATTGTTATAGAAAACATTTTAGAAAACAGAAATAAGCACCGTTCTGATCTCATGATAACTGTCACTAATGTTTGACAACTCTCTCTCTCTCACACACATGCACAGAAAGAAAACCAGATCTTATTGCATGTATGTCTTTTTTTACTTTAAAGTCAAATTGTATTTCCCATGCCATTAAATACTACTTGGAAACAATAAAATATGGTGATACCATATCACAATCAATAAAAAATACTGAATAATGAAAATGGAATTTTGTTGATGCATAAGTTAAGTTTATGCAATTGGCTGATTGGTGGATATGTATTAAAACCTTCTAAATACTGTCCACTCGAGAAGCGTGGCAGGGCTGCTGCTCTTCAAGGGCTTAGATCTGGTGGGGAGACACAGACATGGGCCGTTTCTCACTCAGCACCCAGTTTGGACCCCTTTCCTGTCTTCCAAGGTGTGTGCTCAATAATCCTTCATCCCAACATGAGACAAAACACAGATTGCCTGGTTTAATCTCCTACTGGCACATGGATTCCCCTCCTGCCTGATGTCCTCTGTACCCTCACCTCCTCCCACACTCTGCCTAGTGTTTAACTTCCCCTCCCCAAAATAGCCCCTGAGCACGCTGCCTTCCCAGCTCTGATACGACTAACTCACGTAACTTCTCAGCCTCTTCCTCAACGCTCCTCTGCCTCGTGCCAAAGGGGACCTCCCCACACGACGCCACGTCTTACCCCAGGATGCACCGTCCCACATCCCGGCCTGAAGGCCAGGACTCTCCAGCTCCATGGGCACCCCCCAACCACAGCTCACCACCACCCTCATCAGCCCAAGTGAGAACAAAGGTGCACAGGGTCCGGAACCACTGGCCCCTTCATGCCCCCGGCCTGTGCCTTCACCACCTGCTCCCTGCATCTGCCCTGTCCTGGGGCAGCTGCCTGTCGGAGTCCTGCTCACTGCTTAAGATCCATGTCCTGTTTAAGATCCATGTCCACAAAGATCACCTCCATCTGACCCCGAAGCCCCCAGCCAAAGAAGACCAGAGCTCTCTCCTGTGCTCAAGTCTCCATCTCACAGATGGGTCCACGCTTAGTTTTATCAGTTTCTGTCCCTGACCCCCACCCCCGCCCCCCGTTGGACCTACTTCCATCTCTGTGAGTCCTGCCCCAGCACACCATCAGCCTCACCCCAGGTCCTGAGAAATGTGGGGTAAACTGAACTCACAGCATTATATAAGCCTTGCCTGGGAGGATCATTTATAACACAGTGTGGATGTCTATAGACTTCACCCGTGGCAAGATCAGTGGGCCAAGGCGAAGGCTCAGAAGTAAATCAGGAAATTAAAATCATTTGACACAAAAGATTTGCTAAGAAAGCCAAACTTGGAAGGCAAAGAATTTGAATGCTATAATAAGAATACGTTTCCTTTCTGTCAACGCCACAGGGAAACATAACTGAAGACACGCTCCATGGAGGACGTCAAAGAAGAAATATTGAAAATTCAAAACACCTGCGTGCAAGGAGAGGCTCCGGGAGAAATCTGCAAAACTGCTACATTTTTCTTTTTATAAAGGGTGATATCATTCAAACTTTTCAAGACCTTACCACTGTCCCTTCATTACTACCACTAGTTTCAATGTGCACAGTAATTTGGCAACTTAAATCAAGATAGCAATGATGACGTGTAAGTATTATGTGGTCACTGTCACAGCAGCCTTAGGCATCCTAGTCCCAACTCGTGAAGGGAGGTGCCACCTGCAGCAGAGGCGTTGAGCCTCCCAGTGTATGCACGGTAGTTGCAGTGTCCCTCAGGAAATTCACAAAAACAGCCACCCAGCCCCCTCCAAACCAACAGCAGCAGGCTACTGACCCTCATTGTCACAGACCCTTTTCTAGGTCACCTTTTAATAAGCATTAGCGTAACTTTTAACTGATCATGAAATTATGTTTCAACGTTAGCAGTCTTGCTTCCTCTAAAATTATTTGCACCTAGTAAAAAGCAAAGGCAGAAGGCCTTACGTCATATGAAAGTGAACTCTCCCTCCGAGGTAGGAATTTGGGTCCTCGGTGAGGACCACCCGGCGCCTGGCTGTCAGGAACCTCTGACTCTGGCCCTCACTCCCACACTTTCCACCCAGCACTCCACAGGGAATGCACAAGCTGAAATTACCAGTGGCCGTTAACGACAATGCTCTTCAAGTTCCCACTCACTTGCTCTCTCAGCAGCTTTTAAAACAGGTAGTATACTTCCCCCTCCTCCCCTCTCCAGTTCACCAGCATCACCAGCAGCTCCTTCCCAGTGTCTCAGGCCGGCCTCTCCTCCCCTGCCCAGCCCCTCAGTCTTGGACCACCCAGGTTGCACCAGGGGTCTACCTCTCCACCTACACTCTTCATAGTGACCTCATCGAGACCACACTTTGGACACCATCAATCGGCCAATGATTCTCTAGAAACATCTTCATGGATCCCAAACACAAATATCCACCTAGTTGACAGCACCTCACGTTGGAGGTCGCATAGGAGTGCACACTGGCCGACACGAATTCTGGCTTCCAACATGGAATACTCACACCCCAGGCTCCCCACCCCAGGGAGTGGCACCACCACTCAATTCCTAATCTGGAAATTAGCCTCACCTCCTTTTTGCCCTTCTTCCCCATATCCATCCCGTGGTTGGGTCTTATCAATTCAGCCTTTAAAAATATATGTCCCCGTCATTCATTTCTATCTCCACTACCAAGGTGTCCTGATTGCCATCGTGTGGGGGTGGGCCGCAGCAACCTCTTAGATGAATCTCTTCCTGAACCTCTCCTTCCTCTCACTGTCCTGCATCAGACAACAGCCAAGTCACATTAACAGATGGTAAGTTACTGGACCTGTCCACAGCTCAGAGCTCTCCAGTGGACTCCGTTTCCTCACATAACTTATAGACATGAAACGACCAGGACTCCAGTTCTCCCTAGAGTCTCCAAAGGAACACAGCCCGAGACACCTTGACTTTAGCCGGGTGAGGCCCATCTTGGAATTCTGACCTCCAGAACTACAGCGTATCTGTGTTGTTTTAAACTGACTAGTTGGTGATGATATGTTACAGCAGCAAGAAGAGACTAATACACCACACGTCTAAAAGCAATAGGTGGAGAGACTCTGAGGGCAGCAGTCACCACAGATTCCCTTTGTGATCCCAGCAGATGCCTGCTGGGTGGGGGCAGGCAACTCAATGCCTTCTCTCCTCCTGCCATCGAGGCCGTGGTCAGAGAGCCCTCCTTGGAGCTCTGCCTTCTGCTTCCCTTCCCTGTTATTACTTCTCTCTCTCCCTCCCTACAAGGTGCAAAACACCACCACCACCACCCCAACACCCACACGTCTGCCAGGAGAAAAAGGATTAGATATTCCAAGTCTTCCCCTGCCCTAAACCTTGGTAATAAAAGCCATTCGCTGGCGCACTAAAGAGCGAGGACAGATTCGACACACCATGCTGCTCTCATTCAATTACTACACGAAGGATCAAATTCCATGCTTGGATGCACACTGCACCCAAATTCAGCGCTAATCTCCTCTCTCTGAATCACGAATAGACATCTCAGGGCCTGTTACACAGGAAAGCAGTAACGAACACTCTAGTAAAAATAAAAACGCTCCTCAATTATTTCTTACTTACCCCTTATGAATTTTACTGCCTACACATGCAGCGGAGCCTCCGAGGAAGGGAACCCACGCTGCTTCCTGTTGTGTAATAATGGGAACCAGCTCCCCACCCATCACGCGCCCAACACGCGCCCATCACGGGGCCGAAGCTCATGTTTTCTGCCTCCCTGCAGCTGCGGCCACTGGAATGAAGGCAGCGCCTGTCCACGAGGAGCCATGTTCCAGCTTAACTTCCCGCTGGGCTTTAATGGCCTGGGTAGAAGAAGTTCTCCAACAGTGCTGAGGATGATCAGTATTTAAGGCCACAATCTTGCTCTCTCCCCACAAGTATTATAAAATGCTCTCATATTGCATGATACACCATATTTTAATATCTTTAGGTTTTAAAATTGACTGAATTTTTTTTAATTTTTAAATTTGTTCTAATTAGTTACACATGACAATAGAATGCATTTTGACACATTGTACACAAATGGAGCACGACCTCTCCCTCCTCTGGCTGAACATGGTGGTGAGCCACACGGTAGTGTAGTCAGGCATGTACACAGGGCAGTAACACCCATCTCCTCCCATCAGCCTTCTCACCCCACAGCCTCTCCCCTCCCTTCACTCCCCTCTGCACGATCCAAAGTTCCTTCATTCTTCCCTATCTTCCCCATTAAGGATCAGCATCCACTTATCAGAGAAAACATTCAGCCTTTGGTTTGGGGGGTTGGCTTATGTCGATTAGCATGATATTCTCCCAACTCCATTCATTTACTTGCAAGTGCCATAATTTCATTCTTCTTTAAGGCTGAGTACTAATCCATTGTGTAGATGTACCCACAGTTCCTTTATCTATTCATCTATTGAAGGGCATCAGGTTGGTTCCACAGGTTAGCTATTGTGAATTGTGCTGTATGAACATTGACGTGGCTACGTCACTGTAGTATGCTGATTTTAAGTCCTTTGGGTATAGACTGAGGAGTGGGATAGCTGGGTCAAAAAGTGGTTAAACTGATTGAAATTTGACAGGATGAATAAGAAGAAAAGTGACAGTGTGATGACCAGCTGTGACTACTGTATGGAAAATCTGTGGCTGTCTGCTAACGGAAGCTCTGTGTGAAAGCAGGGAAGTCTGAGCGACTGTAGTTATTTTCCTCTGGTGGACTACTAAGACTATCTAATAAAAATGTTAAATCAAATTTAAAGCAAAATATTAATTTTAAAAAGCAGCTCATGAAGCCTAGTAACTTACGGGGAGCAAGGAGTTTATGGCTGTGAATACATAAAAAACAGTGTTCTAAGAAAAAAAAATGTAGATCTATTCACAACACTCTTGATGCGTCCCATGAATCACCAGAGGCAGAACTGAAATGAAGATTGGTAAGAAGGTGATATAAAACTAGCCGTCAGGGGCTGGGGCTGGGCTCAGTGGTACAGCACCTGCCTCGTACGTGTGAGGCCCTGGGTTTGAGCCTCAGCACCACATAAAAAATAAATAAATAGAGATATTGTGTCCATCTACAACTAAAATATATATAAATACATACATATATATATATATATATATATATATATATATATATATATATCCTTCATTGGCCTTCTGTGAGCTACGCCATAGGAGTATGTGACACTGAAGTCCTACGTTAGGTTCATAGCAGAGATGCTGTCATCACAAGTCATGTGACACTGAAGCAGCTCCTAGCAAGTGGGCAGAGGGAAGCCATCCGTGAGGCTCGCCCCACAGCCCACAGGGAGGAAGGAAGGGAAGACGGGTGCAGTGCCCACCTTCTCCTGGTGCAGGGAGATGAGTCAGGCTGCCTCTGACCCACTCAGGAGTGACGGGACACCCCCGCCTGGCCACCCCTGGAGGAGGGCACACCATCATGGGAAGATTCAAAACAAGTGATGGCCCGAGCTCTGAGCACGTCTGAGAACCCGTGGGTTGTTAACTGCTGACCTCCACGTGGTTTTTTTTTTTTTTTGTGCCCATAAGTTCACGTAGAAACTCTTCACAGGAACGAAAATATCATGCCATATTTTTCTTTAGCAATTTATGACATTCCACGAAAATCACTTTCTCAATACACTTAAATGGGCTGGGTTTTCATGGCTGCAGTTTGAAACATCTGGCTTCTTTCCATCCCCTGACTCCCACTCCAGGGTATTAAACATCTTCTGTGATGGAACTGATGTATAAATTTGACTATTAAATATTCACGCAGAATTGATTGTAACCACTACCGGTATTTTATCTCAACTTTAAATGGATATAACAAAATATTCTAAGTGTAGGTAGAAAGCAAAAGTAGGATTATTATCATCGATTTCCCCAGAATACAGATAATTTGGTTCTTATCTCTACATTTATATTTTATTCTTTTTAGATGTAGATGTCTTAGATTTTCATCAAAATCAGAAATTCTCATAGTATAAAGATTAAAGCATGTATTTATAATATGTATAATTCATGCTTCTTGCTTTATACCTTGATGAATTTTTGTACGGATCTGGAGTCTACATCAGATACGTGGGACAGAGAATAATGAGTACTTCTGAGGAGTTTTACGTAAATCAACAAGTATACACAGTGTTACATTCTCATTTCTAAGCTCGAAGCCTTATAAAAACTGAACCAGAAATCAGTTTTAATTCATCAGAATAATCGAATTGTTCCTCTTTCCACCCTTGGAGTCACCTTGTAAGTGGCCTAAAATTCATGATTCCTGTTCTTAATTCTGACTGGTCCAACGATCTCCAGATGACGTCGCCTATTCCAGTGTGTGAACCAGCCGTACTCCACCACTCTGTGCCCCAGAAAATGTGTCATGGTAAACAAGGGCAGCACTTGTACGCAGCAGAGATACAACGTGTGCTCTTAAATCCTGGCCCTTTCCTCCACGCGCTGTGCAAACACGCTCAGCCCTGTGCTGGGCCCACCTGTGGGAAGAGGAGAGGCACCGACCTCGAGATGCTTGTTATCTGCTGGGGGTGTGAAACGGAGGAGTCGAGAGCACAAGTGCCGCATAGGCTACTGAGCGCCCCGGGCGCAAGGGAGGTTACGGGGAAGACGAGGAGAGCCACAGGCAGCCTGTGGAGAAGCTGCGGTGGGAAGAGCCGGATTAGCCCCTGAGGAGCAGGAGGAGGCATTCTGGACAGAAGGCGCAGCGGGTGCAAGGGGCCACTGCTCACGGCTCCAGGGACCGCAGGCAGGTGGCACGGCTGCAGCCAGGATGCAGGGCAGAGGAGTGGCCGGGCATGAGGCTGGCAGGCGGGGAGGGGACCGACTCAGAAAGCCTTATGTGGTGTGACCAGGGATCGGAATTGCCCATGGAGAGGACGAAGAGCAACCGCAGGACTCCATGCAGGGCGTGGGGCCCACGGGAGCATCCCAGGCACAGGGCTTCCCAGACGGGGTGGGGATACGTGGCAGGCTGTGCTGGGGCGGGAGACACAGACACCTGACCGTGGCTCCCTGAAAGACAGTGCAGGCGAAGCGACCAAGTCGGCAGGAGGGGACCAGGAAAGAAGGCCTGGAAGTGAAGGGAAGCCACACAAGCCAGCGTGGAAGTGGGAGGGCAGGGAAGCTGGTAACCGGCCAAAGGAGTGGACTGGGGAATGAAGCCCGCAGGACAGGTGAGCAGCGCCACAGCCCAGGAGTCTGACTGCAGCCCCGCCCTGGTTGGGTGCCCCGGGTCCTGCAAGAAGGAACAAGAGATGCAGAGAGGTTGTACTGACAGGGCTCCCTGACAGCCCGGATGTGGTAGGTGAAAGGGGAGAAGAGCTGAAGGAAGCTTCTAAGAGCCCTGGCTTGGTGTCCACGGGGCTGGTCATGCTATTTACCAGGATGGGGCAGGCAAGGGAAGGAAGGGAGTGGGGAGTTCAGAAGATGAGTCCTGACATTACATACAGATGCTCCTTGACGTATCGATGGGCCACGTTCCAATAAACCCACCCCAAGTTGGATACATTGCAAACTGACAATGTGTGCAACACACACAACCTGCCCAACGTCACTGCTCTGCAGGGCAGCCACTGGGAGCATCTGTTATGTCCCTGGTGGACATGAGGCTGACTGGGAGCTACAGTTCATTGCCACTGCCCAGCATCACAAGCCAAGACTGTGATGGTAATCTGAATTGTCACTGTCATTGGATGAGGAGATGCCTAAAGACTTTGGATATGTCACTGTTTCAGGAATGACTGACATGGGACACAGCAAGCTGAGGGGCAGACCCACTCTAAATGTGAGCTGTGCTCTCCAACATGGTGGGGGCTTGGATGGAGCAAAAAGGTGGAAGAACAAGGAAGCAGGAGCGGATGCAAGCTGAGTCTCCTTGAGCAGGTTGCAATTCCCTGAGGGCCTCAGACTCCAGCTCCTTTCCGCTTCCAAAGCAGACTCTAACACTCTCCAGGGAGTTTCTATGCCTTGGGTCCCAGACTGGGGCTGCATCATGGATTCCTCTTGTTGTGAGGCTCCAGCTCCTTAGACTGAGCAGCTACTGGTTCCTCCAGCTCCCCAGTCTGCCGTCAGCCACCATGGAACCACCCAGTCTCTGTTCATGTTAGCCCATCTGACAAATCCCCTTTTTATAATCAGGCTTACATAAACATCCTCTAGAGAACCTGAACTAACAGAATGACCCTACTGCATATTGCAAGAGATAAAAATTAAAATTCTGAAGTTCGATTTCCACTGAACACCTATCATCTTCACACTAGTGTAAAGTCAAAAAATTATAAATTGAACCATCATTAGCCTGAGACAGTCTGTATTGGTTTGAGTTCTCTGTGAAGCATCCAGATAGAAAGGGCCAGTAAACAGCTGGAAACGTGAGTCTATCAAGATAAAGTTCTAAGATAAGGCTACAGATTGGGAACTGTCAAATACAGTTGGAAGATAGAGCCAACTGTGTGGGATGAGAACAGAAGATGGCTGGGGTCTGGATAACAGACATTAACACCTGAGGATTGGGCAGAGGAGAAATTCACAAAGACTGAGAAGAAAGAGCACAAGGTAAGCGGGGAAGAGTGTGGACTGCCACGGGAGCCCTGGGAAACACAACAGAGGAGAAACGGCACTAAAATGTCCTCTGGCTTTGGTACCCCAAAGACGTGGTCACCAAGAGAGAACAACTCGAGTAGAGAGCAAAAACCTGGCCATATTTTGATGTGCTATGGACAGGAGGTGAGGATTGGCTGATAAACCACACTTCCAAGATGGCGGCTATGAAGCAAAGAGGCCAGGCCCTGCAACCCACCTCAGGGGCCTGAGGCCATCGAGGCAGAAAGTAGTGAAAGGAGTTAAAGCCCATGTGTTGGCTTCCACCTCCAGGAGTTCATCATAGATGACAGCACCGTCCAGCTGTTGCCAACCTGTGGCCCTAATGCACAAGCCTGTCTCACGAAATCCAAACGTCCTCAGAAACCCTAACAATTGCCATCCACCCATGGCCAAGGGAAACGAAGACAGTCCACCTCAAAAACATAAATGAAACTAGGGCTGTACCTCATGAGTACACCCATCATTCTTACTGCACAGGTGTCCGTCCACTGGAGTTTCAGCCTTAGCTAGAATACTGCGATGAATTTCCACACAGTAATCCACTGTGGCCGGCAGGGGCGGAGGGCAGGTGAAACAAAGAGAGAAACCTACAGGCCGGTACCCAATCCAGGCCACAGGGCATTTTCCAGCTGACATCTGAGGGAACGCACTCTACTTAGGAAGGTTGTTGGTTCTCATTTCCAATAGAGAAATGAAAGACTCCTTTGCTTCAGAACACTACTAAGAATCTATACAAAGAATCTAAAAAAAAAAAAAAAAACTGAAGAGAAACAAGGGTAATAAAAATACAAAATCTATCTGCAATCGATAGACTTAAAGTAGAAGATTGAAATTGTCCTCTTAAAAAGCTTTTCAAATTATGCAGACATTCACCTAAGGAATTAAAAACCCAGCACAGATATAAATATAAAAATGAGATAAATATGTGTGGTCCACTAGTTAGTTATTAGTATCAATTATTACTGAATTGTGGCTTTTAATAATCTAAGGCTTCAGCATTTACTTTCAAACTATGAACAATAGTACATTTAAAGCGGTGCATTTTGTGCCAGTACGGCTGTAAGAACAGACGGGAGGCCACTTTCAAGTCTTCTCTACTTCTGAGACAGGTACTAGTGTGAACTGTGCCCCCCACAAGGCAAAGTGACTTCCAGGGAAAATATGCAAATCGGTGCACATCAGTGCCCCAGAGCCAAGGGCTTACGATCCTCTACTGCAGTTGGCACAGGTGACACTCCTAAATTGTCCTTAAGTCTGAGTGAAGTGTGTCTAACCTGTTTCAGCATCTCGCAGATTAGTATGCTTCTACTTGCTTTAGACGATCAGAGTAAGATCTCTCCAAATCTGAGCATTTCAGGTCTTTATAGAGCAGCCTCAGTAACTTTTTAAGAAAATGATAAGATTTTATTAGAGCTGATGCCTTGCTAAAGACATGATTTAGATTGGACTGGCGGTTAATCTTCCATCTTAACGTGAAGTAGAGGTTACAATGTCCCCAGGTCGGCATATCTTGAGTGTACTTCAAGTCTATAATTCAAGCAACTCATAAACAGATAAAAACAAATTTTTCCATAAGAAATTTTTCTCGGCAATATCTACCATGTTCCAAATTGTATTTAAAATAGCCTGAGCCAAGTTCATTTTTAAAAGAAATTCTGTTGGACGTAGTAACCACAGAATGCCCATACGTAAGCATTAGAAACGGTCACACAAAATGTCAGATCCTTGATGGAAGAAAGAGGGCAAGAGCCTCAACTAAGGACAGGAAGTATGCAAATGAGCCGCCGCCAAGTAGTAATGCTCCTTGGGAACCCAGCCAGGGCGAAAATTCAAACCCAGTGAAACCAGCCAGCCAGCGATTCCTCACACGGAGCTGGCGCTGTGGCCAAGGCTGTTGACGGAGCAGCCAGCAGATTCCAGGCGCTCCTCAGCAGTGTGACTTACGGGTTTGCCTGGGTCTGTGACGAAATGCATGCATGTCACACCTTAGGAAAGACGGGGGACGGTCGTCCCTCCCATCTCAGCCTGCAGCTGAAGTTCTTCAGGTTCTAATTTCATTCCAAAAGAATAATTCTGGCTTGTTCAGTTTGGGAATGGCATCTCTCAAATATTCTTGCTTCTTTCTTTACCAATAATTGAGAAATAAACTTCTTTCCATCTTGGTAGGAGAAGAAATATAACAATTTTTCAATGGATTTTCTTTACTAGACTATAACTTTTTCATATTTTCACTGTACTAAGTGTAGCATGAATTAATTTTCATTTGGTGACTATACTTCATGATACAATAAAACATAAATATGGGTAAACCTAAGAAATAAGCTATTTTAGAATAAGTAGAAATGCTGATATATCAAGAAACATTGTTTTCTTCGGCAATGATCTGTAACTAAATGCAAATTAATAATAATAACAATATTCATGAGGCGGAAGGTTAGCTAACATTCACTGGAGGCTTATTGTACGATAAACATCATTCTAAGTAAGTCACATGCGTTAACTCATCTAATGCCCATATTCAGGCTGGCTGTAAGTTATAGATAAGAGGCAAATTCAAAAATTAAAACTGGAAACAGCCATACTGGGGTGTGGTGGTAGGGCATGTGGAGGCAGGAGGGGGTAGGATTGAACTCATGGAGGGGAAACAAATGAGAAGAAAAAGAGAGAGAACACTCTTTAAAATAAATCAAATTTTAGGGCCACACAAGAAACTAAATGCTGGAGGAACAAAAGAGAACAGAAGGGTATCAATTTTACAAGTTTGGCGACTTGGGCAGAGAGCACAAGACATGCGCTTAAGGCTGGTGTGCGTCTTGCAGGGGGCTGGAGGGAGAGCATCTCATCTTCTTTTGCTTAAATGGCCAGAGGTAGAGGACTTTATCTGTATGCTTAAAAAATAAAATAAATTTCTTATTGCATCTTCTAACCATCTTAGGATAATTCTTCTTCCAGATAAAGTAAAACTATATTTTTCCTGACCTGGAGTCTAGCTGTTGGAATGTTTCCATTAAAGGCACATGAGCCAAAATAACCACAGGTCTAACACCTGATCCATCAGAAACCCTGGTGGAGATGAAAATGTTAATGGGGGATACACATGTCACGTGCACAGTGCACAGGACGAAAGCATCCACAACAATTCCGTTCTGAGCTCACAGTGAAAAGCAAGAGGTTTAACTTCAAGGTGAAGAATTCCAAAAAAAAAAAAAAAAAAACATATTGTACTTCAAATAGGTTGCAGTTAACCATTCCTACCAAAACTGGTGATGTGAGTCAGTTGATAGAGGTTGGACTAATACTTTTTCTTGCCCTTCTTTGTTGCATTGACTTTATTCATTTCAGGTGTAGAGTTATTCATATGATCATATCAGAAACCAGGAAGTGTACAGCTAGGAGACACAAAATCACATACAAATAATGGCCTAAGTAGCAGTTTCTCCTAACTCTTTTTTTTTTTTTTTTTT
>NW_025999913.1:18205562-18215980 GCF_001458135.2 Marmota marmota marmota
GGGCGGGGGGGAATCACAAGTTGAGCTGTAAACATAACTGTACAGAACTGTACATAAGATAAACTGGAACACCAAATAAAATCAATCAAAAAATTGAATAACTGCTTACACAACAAAGTTACCAAGTGCTATCAAGATTAAGCTCATTTTTATTTTCAATCATGTTTGCTTATTTGGATATAGTTTATCTTTTTTTGAACAAAACCTTAACTTTGATTTAAAAAAAAGACTAATTAAAGTATATATATATATATATATATATTCATCTGGGTATGTATGTATAAAAAATGACTTTCTCCTTTTCAAAAGTAGTGGCCAAATGAATTTAGCACACATTAATGAATTCCACAGCTGGGTTTAAAAGGAGTCTGGCAAACCTCTATCAGACAACTTCTGGGGAAAAACCTTTTAAGTAAAGAGGGAGCTTGTACTACCACTGAGACTGTATCTCACTGAATGGGCTTCAGTATGAATCCAATTCTAAGAATATTCACACAGCCTGGTGTTACATCTAAACATACCACATGGTGTTCTTAGGTGCATCTGAAGCGGATCATTTCAAGAATAGATGCAGAAACCACATGCAATGGTCTCACACAGTCACATGGGGCACAGAACCTTGGCATTTCAGCACACGTGTGAGCAGGGCAGAGGCAATCACAAAAGAGCCCCAAGGCCCCGCTTGAAACACCACCAGAGCCCCTTTTTCTGTGCAAGCGTCAAGCACCCTGTTCCACTTTTCCCCAACTTATCCACTGTATGAGGCCGGGTAGGCTGCAGCAGTTGTACCTGAACTTTGGAAAGGCCTTTGAATCATCAGAGATGGTGGTGCATGCCAGCAACGAGTAACAGGCTACGTGCAGAAATGACAGACAATCCCCCAAAGAAATTTCTACATTAAATAAACAATCCATATAAATGTTGTGCACATCTGATTTACTTCTCTGAATTTATTAGCTTATAAAAATAAGACATAAATCGCATTGCACAGAGATTGTGCCAAATAGGCTCTTTATGAATTACCTTGTGTCTGGGGATTTGCAGCTAGTGATAGTTGCCATATTTGTCTGTGTAACCACCAAAATGGCCCTTGCAAAGAAAAAGCAAAATTGTCACGGGGAGAGAATGGTTACAACTGATACTCACTTGAAAGGCCTCAAGAGTGAAAACTCTCTTGACCTCACTGTACTGAATTTCTCACCAATAGGAAATAAAAGTCCTTTTTTAAATGCATTAACAGAGCTTGATGTCGTCCTTGACTTTCCTCTTAATGCAGAGGACTGAGGTGACGTGGATCATCTGCAGATGCCCACTGAGCACACAGATTCTCATCAACCCTCTCAGAAAGACCGAGAGATCCGGAAAGCTTCTCCCCGACAGTCAGGGGCCGCGCGGAGCTGGCACCTCAGGTTCAAGGGCGAGGGCTCTCTATCTGCCCTCAGTTCACTGGTTCCTGCACTCTTTCATCCCTGGGGCTCCAGCTCTGTACCAGCCTCTGCAGCTGCTCCTTGGGTGCTCAGGAGGACACAGAGAATAAGACATGCTTGCTTTGTAGGTCCCCAGCACTGGAGTAGACATCTGTCTGGGATCCCAGGGGTCCCAGGGATAGAGACTCTGGACACCCGCGGAGAAGAGAGAGGGAGAGAGAGCAGCCCACATCAGGGCCGCGGCTGCACAGCCCGCTTGGTCAGCCAGACTAGAACAAGGAGGCACTCCTTCCCCTGAAGTGGGCTGGAGGGTGGAAGGAGCTTTCTAAACCAACAAAGGATGCCGCTCCTAAACCAGGGGAGGCCTGGCAAGGCCTGATTACAGAGAAGGAACAAGCCGAGATGGTTCGAGAGAGACCGTCCTGGGATGGGAGCTGCACTGGGAAACGTGGGAGGCCGCAGAGCCAGGAGGTTGAAGGAGAGGCAGAACGACCCAGGGGCCGCAGAGAGGCCGGGAAGGCAGAGCGGGAGAAGTGGAGGGAGCGTGTCTACGTGCAGATCCCAGTCCACAGCAACACTTCCAAGTGCTGGTTCCCCCTGGTCTCAGCACCTGTCACTCAATCACTACTCGGAGGCTCCGAGAGTGGTAACAGCAAGCTAGTGTCACCTTGTTTTATAACAGGAAACAGAGGCAGAGATCACTTGGGCACCTTGTCCAAGATTACACAAGTGTGAGGAGAGACCGTCAGTTCACCTGGGGCAAAGAGGCCCCAGGAGATGACGCTGGGAAGAGACAGTGGGGCTTGGCCTAGGGCAGCCTTCGCCAGCACGTTGTCATTGGAAAGCTGAGAAGATGAGCCCAAGTCCTGAAGAGGGACTCCAAGGAGCCCAGTAAAGTGCTCGGGTGACAGCTGTGGGTGACCCGAGTCTGCTCGGCTTTCTTTAGCCAAAGTATTTGGCAGTGTGTATGTATGTGTGAGAGTGTGTGAGCACAGGCACAAAGGGTGCAATGTGGGGTTGGTGCAAGGCCTGTGTGTGTGTGAGCACAGGCACAAAGGATATAATGTGGTGTGTGTTGGTGCAAGGCCTGTGTGTGTGTGAGCACAGGCACGAGGGATACAATATGATGTGTGTTGGTGCAAGACCTGTGTGTGAGTGAGAGAGTGTGAGCACAGGCACGAGGGGTGCAATGTGGTGTGTGTTGGTGCAAGACCTGTGTGTGAGTGTGTGAGCACAGGTGTGTGTTGGTGCAAGGCCTGTGTATGTGTGTGAGCACAGGCACGAGGGGAGCAATGTGGTATGTGTTGATGCAAGGCCTGTGTGTGAGTGAGAGAGTGTGAGCACAGGCACGAGGGGTGCAATGTGGTGTGTGTTGGTGCAAGACCTGTGTGTGAGTGTGTGAGCACAGGTGTGTGTTGGTGCAAGGCCTGTGTATGTGTGTGAGCACAGGCACGAGGGGAGCAATGTGGTATGTGTTGATGCAAGGCCTGTGTGTGAGTGAGAGAGTGTGAGCACAGGCACGAGGGGTGCAATGTGGTGTGTGTTGGTGCAAGACCTGTGTGTGAGTGTGTGAGCACAGGTGTGTGTTGGTGCAAGACCTGTGTGTGAGCACAGATGTGTGTTGGTGCAAGACCTGTGTATGTGTGTGAGCACAGGCACGAGGGGTGCAATGTGGTGTGTGTTGGTGCAAGACCTGTGTGTGAGTGTGTGAGCACAGGTGTGTGTTGGTGCAAGACCTGTGTGTGAGCACAGATGTGTGTTGGTGCAAGACCTGTGTATGTGTGTGAGCACAGGCACGAGGGGTGCAATGTGGTGTGTGTTGGTGTAAGACCTGTGTGTGAGTGTGTGAGCACAGGTGTGTGTTGGTGCAAGACCTGTGTATGTGTGTGAGCACAGGCACGAGGGGAGCAATGTGGTGTGTGTTGGTGCAAGACCTATGTATGTGTGTGAGCACAGGTGTGTGTTGGTGCGAGGCCTGGTGGGCCGCGAGTGTCATCCCAGGATGATGGAGAGCCACAGTGAGGGTGACCCTCCGCGCCCTGTCGGCTCGGGCTTCAGCTCTCCCTCTGCGACCCGGCACACCCCACCTGCCTCTGGGTTCTAGCTCGTCCCAGCCGGACTGCAAAGACTGATCAACTCATCTGCTCAGCAGCCGGGGGGAGGGCACTTCTGATCCATCTTCATAGCCTCAGCATCCAACAGAGTCATGAAATCCACCGTTAAAAAGAGAAACATCTGGAGCGCGTAGGTGAGTGTGTGGCAGTGTTTGCGCTACACAAATACGCGGCTCGCAGCCAGGTAGGAGAGGGCGTGCAGAGCAAGGTGAAGCACACTTTTTTAAGTCAAAAGCTCCATTTTATGCTCAGGTCTCTTCCCCCAGTTTGGGGGTCCCTCCCACATGCAGCTTGCTTTAAGCACTTACTGGATCTGTGCCCCGGGAAAGCTTTGGCAATTTAGAGATGCTAAGGGCTCCAGCTGCTTTTTTTTTTTTAATTTAAAAAATGAAGCTGTTTGTACCATTTCAGTGTGATATTCAAAGGTAATTAAGATGTCGGTGAGTAATTTCTGAGCAGCTGCAACATGTTGAACAACTTATCAGGTGTGATTGACCCAGAATAGATAGCAGACACAAATAGACAAACAAGTCAGTCCCTGACCAGAAAACCATGCGGTCTAACCAGATGAGCGCGCGCGCACGTGCGCACACACACACACACACACACACACACACGTGCGCGCACGCGCGCACACACGTGCCTATGCGCATGCATGTCATGTCTATATAGACATATAAATACATGTGAAGATGCACAAAAAGTTCACAAAGGAGCCCTGAAACTGAATATGGACATATGACTATTAATCAACCATACTGACTATACTAACTGGCTGTCCTTCACCCCAGCCCCAACACCAGTCAGCCGATGGTTTAGCTCTTCATTTCACTGGTGCAAAGTTTCTAATGTGGCCAGCCTGAGATTCATTTGTATTCTATGCACTTCATAAAGAGAGCCTTAGGAAGTTTGGGCCCTGTGACTGCACACACACAAACATTCAGGCACAGACACAGGCTCTGAGACTATGCTCCTTGGAGGTCTGAAACTCCTTTTAGTTTTCTAATTTGGTTACCCAATTCAAACTAAACAAATGTTCAAAAAAAGAAAAACAAGACAGAGAAGAAAAAAAGAAAGAAACCCTGGTGACTGACTTCTTGCTCTAAAACCACATGCTCCCATTAATACCAAAGCAGTAGGAACAGTCTGCACAGTACTCCAAGTCCTGACGGCACGCTGCCCACGCCAGGTGAACCAGGGTGCGCCCCCATGGCTGACTCCTGCCACGGGCTTTCTCTTGCTTACATCCCAGCAAATTAGGCAATAAGCACACTTTGCCGCTCGGGCAGATGGCAGTGTACACTGACAGGAAGAGTGTAAAACAGGTTACTTGCCCACAGTAGATTTGTACTCACTGATACTCACACACCCACCCCAATCAATCCAATACTGAACCACATTCAGGACACCAAGATGAACAATGCCAAAGTCTGTGGTCTGAAGTCATGTTCACCATCGACAGCATCTTCTGTAATAGAGGCGAGAGGGCAGGTGTGTACAAAGGGTAAAGTCACCCTAAGTAGACTGAGCTTTCTGACTCAGGGCTCAGGGAGGATTTCACAGAGAAACAGATCTCAGCAGACTTTTGAGAGGTTTGCACAAGCCCCGAGGCTGGGCCTCCCCTGTGTGTGTGCAGTGAAGATGCAGCAGACCCAGAGGCACTCGCTACTCAAGAGACAGGCCCCACTCTGGGGACCAGTAAGAGAGGGTCAGGACCATACTTGTGTTTTAGAACAGGGATTTGTGACAAAGTCAAAAATAGATGAAAGGAATCCAGGATTCCCAGACACTCAGAGGCTGAGGCAGAAAGAAGGATCGCAAGTTTGAGGCCAGCCTGGCGACTCAGCAAGACCCTGTCTCGAGATAAAAAAAAAAGGGCTGGACTGTGGCTCAGTGACCGAGCAGCCCAGCCCTGGATGAAGGGGAACAAGACGGGAGCAGAGGGCCCGAGCAGCACTGCTCACAGGAAGAGCACGTAAGGAGGCAACGCAGCGCAATCGGGCAGACACCCGTCACGGAGAGGCATTGGAAATGGCCCGGGGGTCCCCTGGGATGCAGCCAAGAAGAAGCACAGCCAAGGGTGAGGCTGAGGTCTCTCACTGAGGCACTTGGGCAGGATACACAAGGAAGACGTCCTTGGGAAGGGTCCGGGGAGAACCAGTCTGAGGTAGAGTCCCTTAAACTTGAAAAGTCTGCGGCATCAGGTCACAGATGCAAGAGGCAGCTGGGCTGTGAGATGGGGCTCCAGGCAGATCCAGGGCAGGAGATGCGGGAGGAGGAAGAGCCCACGGTGTAACCAAGGCAGGAGAAGGGAGCCGGCCTGTCTCCCCTGCCCGAGAAGGAACAGGAAAGTATCAGGAAACGCAGCAGAGAGGGCTGCCTCAGAAGCCCAGCGAGGGCACCAGAGAAGACGGCAGGGTGCCCACAAAGTACCAGTATCCCGCCCTGGACGCCGTTCTGGAAGCGGACTTTCAGTGACTCAGCAAGTGGAAGTGACAGGCCGAGATCAGTGAGGTGAGGACCACTTCCCAGGGAAGCCGAGCTCCCTCTGGGCTCTGCTGCCTCCACGACAGAACTGAGAAATGGAGGTGCGGGGCGTGTGGGGTAGGAACAGGCGAGGCGGACGAGGCACTGGAGGAGCAGGGGGAGGAGCCGGGTCTGAGTAAGCAGGGCAGGGCCTGGGATGTGCTGGGGAGCCATGGGAGGTGACCCGGGAGAGGCTGCTGCACGGGGCCTTCAGAAGTGGGCAGGCAGGGGGCCTTCGAGGTCAGGTAGGCAAGTGAGGCCCACGGGTGGCGTCTGTCAGGAGCCCCTGCTCCGCGTTGTGACCGCCCCCACCAGCCCCGGTTATTCTTGGCAGCTCTGACCCTCTGGCTCCTCTCCTAAGGCTGGGCTGGGCGTGACTGGAATGGCAGACAGCCTCCTGGCTTTGCCATCTCACGGGCTGCAGATGACACCTGCAGGCCAGTTCCTCAGCTGCCCATGCTGCCCAGCGTCCGCAGTCCCTGCACCCTAATCCGTCTGGCAGACAGGAGGGCGCGTGTCAGAGATGCCCAGGGCTTACCTCTCAGGACCTCTGTTAACCTGAGTTAACCTGGTGTAGGTAGGAAGAGATGAAACACCTGGACACTCTCCTGCTCAGTGCAGCAATTCTCAGACCTTCCAGCTGTATCTTAAAAGAACCACCATATCACCCAGCTATCCCGGGCCTCCGTGTGGATCCTAAAGGACTGAAAGCAGCAAACTGCGACGATAGAGCCTCATCAATGCGTATAGCCGCACAATTCACAATAGCCCGATCATGGAACAGCCCTGTGCCTGACCACAGATGAATACAGAAGATGCGGTAGATATGCACAATGGATTCTTACTCAGCCACGTAGAAAAATGGAATCAGGGCATGTGCTGCTCAATGGGTGAAACTGGAGAGCATCATGCTAAGTGAAATAAGCCAGACTCAAAAATCAAGGGCGAATGTTTTCTCTCAAACGCAGAAGCTAGAGCTAAGTAAGGGGGAGGGGGAGCAGGGTCCATGAAAACAGAAGGGAGGAAAGGGAGAGGGGGAGGGAGGGGTAAACTGAGTCCCATGCCACACATACACGTGAATGCACCCCGTAGGCTTTAGCTTTGAGTACAGCTATACAGCACTAATGGTAAAAACTGTGAATTAAGAGGAAGACGAGCAGAGTGGAGGAAGGGTTGGGTGGGGGGTTGCTGGGGAGTGGAGGGGAGCAAACCATACTCCATGCATGTGTGATGATGTCAAAATGAACCCATTATCATGTATGACCATAATGCACTAATGAAAACACTCAGAATTGTCTGCCACGGCCCCTTCCTTCCCTCTGCAGTTTGTGAGAAAACACCCCTGTTCTAGTTCACAGGTGAGGGATGGCGAGCACCGATGAGCTTCCTTGGCAATTCCTACTGAACACACCTAGTAGTAGACGATGTGCGAATTCTGTCTTTTCAATAACAGAACCCCAGGGAGAGACAGGGCTTTGGCGCTTCCATAATTAGGTAGAAACCAGTCCTGGCTTCTCTTTGGAATCTGTAG
Source organism: Marmota marmota marmota (assembly GCF_001458135.2). Taxonomy (NCBI): domain Eukaryota; kingdom Metazoa; phylum Chordata; class Mammalia; order Rodentia; family Sciuridae; genus Marmota; species Marmota marmota. The sequence continues at coordinate 18,213,161 of NW_025999913.1, forward strand.
GGCTCTTCCTATGACCCACAGGAGCAGAAGGTCACAGCAAATTTGAAGAAATGTCTGCACCAAACTTGGAGAAATTTACACATTGGCTTTTTAAATGAAGGCACTTTTACAGCATTAATTGGAGATTTTAAGCAGCAGGCGGTGGGGTTTTATTTTATTTTGTAAGGAAAAGTCTCACAGTTGTCAAATGGGCCTGGGTGAAAGCAAATTATTGTGGGTTTTTTCCCCCGAGCCCTCCGGGATGAGGTGCTGGCTGCCTGCCGCGTAATGGTCTCCTATTGCCATGTAAATGTGGGATCAATCTAGTTTTAAACAGAAAGATCTTTCTAATGCGTTTTTGTTATTTTTCAAGCTGTGATGCAGCTGATGGGAGTTCTTGTAAAATGTGAATTACAGGAAATTCATATTTATAAGCTCCTGCAAGTAATTTTAGAGCGCTGACTTTTTAGCATCTGCTAATGAGGGATTCCAGGAGCACCAAGCGCTAGCTTTCAATGTCCACGCCTCCCCCAGCCCAGGCTCTGGGGGGTGATCTCAGGCCTTGAGGCCTCCTGGCTCAGGGCTCCGATGAGCAGTGGCCAGTGGCCAGAGGAGGGACAGTGGCAGCGGAGGAGGGAGGAGCATGGACCACGGCCTCTTGAGAGCACTCTGCGCCCCCAGCCTCAGTAGTCCTACTGCGGCCACTGCCAGGGTTGGCAACCAAAGCCGTCTATAGTGCTCTGTGGTTCTGGTTTTGGCCTTTGATTTTCCCTCAAAGAGTACTGGAAATCGCACACTGCCACATAAACATGCAGGAGAAACTTGCAGACGGGTTTTCCTTTGCTCTTTCCATATGGATTTCCATCACCACAAACCTGCCTCATAGCTCTGCAGGCCTGAGGCTGAAAGGCACCCACCGGGCTCAGTGATTCACAAGTCTTAACTCTTTCTTGCCATCCTGGGTTGGATGTGGATCTTTGGGGATCGTGCTTCTGTCTACCAGGTTCCCAATTAAATCTTTTGGAAAAAAAACATGCAAGATAGTTTCCTAGTCCCCCTCATCCTCAGGGATATGTTCCAAGTCCCCTGTGCATGCCTGAAATTTCAGATAGTACCAAACTCTCTCTCTCTCTCTATTAGGCTTTTTCCCATACCTACACACAATGCAGCCTGGGAATGCTGGACAGAGGGAGGCTTCGATTTAAAACTTAGGCATTGCTTATTTCTGGAATTTTCCATCTAATATGTTCAAACACAGTTGGCCCTGGGTAACTGAAACTGTGGAAAGTGAAACCACAGATAAGGGGGGTGGTGGGCTGCCAGAGACATTTTAAGAGTAAATCAGCTCATCAAAGAGGAGAGCAGCTGAGTCTATGGGAGCTGTCCCTTCAGAACACTCAAATTCTAATATGATTGTTTTTTCATCCCAGACAATTATGACCATGCCTTCATGCATCCTGGAGGTGCGTTTTAAGTGTTTCATGTGACGGGGTGCCATGGCACAGCCGGAGGTCCCAGCTACTTCAGAGGCTGAGGCAGGAGGCTCGCTGGAGCCCAGGAGTTGGAGGCCAGCCTGGGCAACTCAGCAAGACTCTGTCCCAGAAAAGAAAAATGAGAAGAAAACGCTTCGTGCTTACGTTATTTGATAGCTGTGTCTTTCCGAGACAACCAACCACAACCACATTGAGGCCACATCCGCACTCAATGACGAACCTCAGGACGGCACACCACTCAGCCAACTCCATGCTGGCGGCCCCCAGCCCCACTCTTTCCTCTCTGAGTGGCAGGTTTGGCCACCGACTCCACTGTCCCCATGTAGGCTGTGGCTTGAACTGTGCTCCCGCGCCTCCCTGCTTTCTGGAATCAGACCCTCTGAAAGCCAGAAGCAAGTGGCCCTGCGAGAGTTTTCCATGGGGTCTTACAGTTGGGAACACTCGAGGGTTCTGTTAGCTTTTCATGAATTCAACAACAGTTTTGGAGCACCTACTGCACACCAGCTGCTGCCCAAGCCTGAGAATGCAGATGTGAACCCTGGCAAGAGCCATCGGCCCCAGGGAGCTCTCATTGGTGGGGGAGGTGGCACCATGGAGAGAAAGAACATCCCAGTCAACAAGAACGTCACAGCCTCAGAGTGCCATGGATTTTTTTGAAGAGGGATGACTGTCAATTGGGCAGAAGGGCAGGCCTCGTGGAGAACAGCCTTTAAATAAAGACGCCAATACCTAGGGGAGGCTTCCAGGCAGAGGGAGTGGCCAGTGCCAAGGCCCTGAGGTGGGGACGGATAAAGACCAGGTTGCTCAGGAAGGTACAGAGCAAGGTCCACTTGAACGCCATGGAACCAGAGTCCTGTCTTTTGAGGAACTCTCCTCTACCATCATTTCCATTTGTTACCTTAAGGCTCTGTCAAGCCCATTTTTTAAATTACCAAATGGTTTGTATAGCCAGTGGTGGTGGGCAGCACCGGAGTCCTAGGAGGAACTGGGAGAGGTCAGTGCCCAGGGCAAGCACGCCCAGGAAGGGGGCTTAGGTGGTGCACACACTGTGCCCAAACCAGGACTCGCCCGTGTGCCCAGCTCCAGCGACCCACTCGCAGGCAGGCTTCCCAGCCCCCCCGCGTCAGGCCTCGCTGTATCTATCTCCTTGTTTGTGGCCCTCTCCTTCCCAAGTGCTGGCTCGCTGCGAGGTGGGGCCCTGCCTGGCCCTCACATCACCAACAGGACCAGCCCCAGGCCAGGAGCTCTGGGCACAGAAGCAGACCCACCAGGCAGGACAGACGTGGGCCACAGCTGACCTGTTCCCCGCAAAAAAAAAAATTACTGCAATTCTACAACGTAGAGGATA
>NW_025999913.1:18216686-18229148 GCF_001458135.2 Marmota marmota marmota
CCACCTACAACTACTCTAAACGAGAAAAAAAAAAAAAAAAAAAAAAAAAAAAAAATACTGCAATTCTACACGTGAGGATCTTGCTTTAAAGGAACATGCTCCTGTTTCCAGACACCGTCCTGTCCAGCCAGCTCAGACCTGGGCCTCCACCCCATCATCCCTCCACCACCATCCCCCAGTGTCTGCCATGGCCAGGGAGCCCTCGGGGCAGAGTGCTGCCCCCTCGGATGGAGAGAGGCTGAGAGGGGAGGGAGGCGACGGAGGAGGCAGAGAGGAAGCAGAACTGTAATTATTTATGTGAAGAAAGGGTTGTTCTCGGGATGCTGTGCAGAGGCAAGATGTGCCGGAACTATTCCCATCACATTAATAATAATAACAGAAAGGCCTTCACCTCCCATGACAAGAAGCTGCGAATCTAAATAATTTTATCTTCTCCTCTGAATATTTCCCAGGGTACAACAGTAGCTCTCAGGCAGAGAGGAATTATTCACTGAGCACATTAAAATACTCCCTTTCAAAAATGACTTGGAGATATTTGTTACACTCCTTTGGTGATTTAATATACATACATATCTATATGTATATGTATATACCTACACACGCGTATATTACTAAAATGCTCATTTCTGTTGATGGAGCAGTTTAAACTTTATACAGCAATTTAATCCACTGCAACAGACATAAAAAGATACACAGTTAAACCACATCCAAAACCTCAGTAATATCCTGCACCCAGGCACCGGGTGGGGAGATTCATTCCTGTATAAAATGCCATAAAATCAGCGCACCACATCCCAATTAACTGGGCACAGAGATATTTAAACTCTTCTCCTAAGAGTCGAAAGTAAACTAATAATAAGCATTGGCTCCCTAAGTTTTCAGACACGTAGAAGATGAGCATGCAGGTCTCCCCACAAGCAGGAGGGTGCTGTCTCGCCTTGGGACTTTGTCCTGCTCGCGAGTTCCATCAGCAAGTTCAGGCACTAAACAAACTCACAAGTACTAAAAGGTAAGCCAGGAGGCCATCAAAATTAATTAGATCATTATATTTGAGAGCCTCAAAGGAGGAGAGAAAGTCAATGACTCAACCCTTTCATTTTTGCAGTTGAGGAGGGAAGTGCCAATGTGCCTTGCCCAGGGCATGACTAGGCCTGCATTCCTCCCTGGCACGGGTGACGCCCGTTCATTTACAGGAGGCTGTACGCAGTCGGTCGGCAAAACATCACTGGGGAGGTTGAAGAAGGGAAATCAAACCCATCTCGCTGCTTCAGCAGCTGTGGAACTGTCTCTTACGCGGTGCCTGCCAGAGAGTCTGCGTCCAGTGAACAGTTCAAGAATGTGAGCAAATGAATGGAGGTCGCAAACACCCATTTTGCCTCAGGCTGTACTTCGTTCTGTCCATGAAAACCTGGCCAACCTTTCCCTCTGTCCCTACCTAGGAGCCACCTGGGGCAGAAGCGGCTTTCCCAAGAACAGCAGAGAATGACAATTCAGTGTGGCATTCAGTGGCTTTCCCTGCGCTGAATTCTCCTGTCTGTATTGGGTGGTTTTCAAGGTCACCACAGTGAGTGGGGACACAAAATCTAAACGGGTAGTTTCCCACCTGCCCAGCAAACTCCCTTCAACCAACAGAGATCCTCTTTTATTCATCATACACAATGGACTTTGCACCAATTTTCATTCAAAAAATAATTTTCACTTTCAAAACCACTGGTTGTGATCCTGGGGTGGTATCGTCCCAGGGCAAATTCTGCACTGACAAGTCACGCCACATCTCGGACATTCATGTTTGGTTCCAGGCGTCTCAGACCAAGGTGGCCACTGATGCAACCCAAAGTTGACAGGTGGGCTGAGTCAGGACGGAAGGATCCAGAAACCCTTCTCATTGCAGAAGGTCTGAAAGACTGGGCTATCTCCTTGGGGAAAGTCTGAGATGAGGGGCCAGGACATTTCCAAATCCCTGCAGGGCTGACTGATGGAGGCTGCCTTCCCCAGGCAGCACTGCCAACCATATGTATATGTAATATACATACATATCTATATGTATATGTATATACCTACACACACGTATATTACTAAAATGCTCATTTCTGTTGATGGAGCAGTGTAAACTTTATACAGCAATTTAATCCACTGCAACAGACATAAAAAGATACACAGTTAAACCACATCCAAAACCTCAGTAATATCCTGCACCCATCAGCAGCACAGGGTGGGGATCGCAGGAAGCAGGTTACGGGCCAGCACAGGAAGGACTGGTCCCTGTGAGAGCAAGGGAATCGCTGCCCCAGGAGGACAGAGCTGCTTGGCAGTGGCCGAAGCGCTAGCTGCTGCAGAAAAGCCGACCAGCCCCAAAGCTTTATTTCATGACTGACCGTGGAGTTGTGCGATCCAGCTGTTTAGTCTGCCAGTGGCCTAGCATGGTCCCACCAGACCCAGGGAAACACCTCTCCCCAGAGCGTGACCTTGTCTTCGATCAGAGGTGGGTCACCTGAACCACAGTCTTACCTCATTTCGATCTGAAGGTCCCATTCACGCCAACTGGCGGAGGCACAAATAGGGATGGCCTTCTGGACTAGCTGGTCCACTTCTCTCCTGGTAACAGACACCAGCCCTCGAAGCACTGAGGTCGGCCTGTGCCCCAGCTAGCTATAAGTCATGATGCCCTGGCTCTGCCAGGCCCAGCGGGTGGGCAGAGGGTGTTAAGCTGGGCCAATCAGATTCCTTCCCTGAGATTTGTCTTCCACCTGAGGTTAAAAGTTCTCTGCTCTCAATGAAGAATCAGAGCTGAGAAGTGCCTAGGGGGTGTCCTTGGGGTTTGTGTCTCTCGTCCTGGTTTCCAAGATCTCTGACTTTGCCTTGGTCTTTGACACTCTTTTCTCAATTCTGTAAATTACCTATTTCACTTTCAAAATCACTTTGAACAAAAATAAACATACTAAGAACTTATGAAAACAACACCCACCCAAGCTTGTGTGAGATGCACAAAAGATGGAAAGAGACTATGTGTCTCCATCTGCTCAGACGAGACCATTTTTAGGAACCTACAGTGTGGCAGAAAATGGAATGAAGTTAACATGCTCATAAAAATCACACGTGGCATTATTTTCAGGGTCAAGGTCCAGAATATCTTAAAATCAATGAACTGTGGGAACTGACCCGTTAGCAAATCATAAACAGCTAGGGTGGTTACTGGCCATATTCATGGGCACCAGCTGAAAATAAGCCCTGAAGATGTGTCAGATTGTTTACACCCCCAAAATTAATTATCATCCTTGAATCCTCAGTGGCTTTAAAGAGATACATTGGAAAGTGGAAAGAGGTTAGAGGTAGTAATTGAACATTGAGTTTATGCCAGTTTTTCTGATTACGTGCATCATGCAATTTATCTCCTGCTAATTGAACTTCGGAGCTTTTCCACAGAGGTTTCAGGCTAAATTTGAAATTGGCGGATTTTTACAAAATTATTTGTAAAAATTTGGTCAACAACTTAAAAAAAAATGGGCCTGAATAGACCACTTTGGTTTTGAAAGCTATTTGCACCAGTTAATTTTCACCATGGGCCTAGGTGGTGAAGAATCATTCTTGTTATTATTTTGATTACCAGGCGTTTGGGAATAAAGCATTTACAGATGCGGGCGGGGGGCATCAGTCAATTTTAAGATCCAAGTAATCCTAAAAGGCTGATCAGGGCTCTTTCATCCCAGGCTGGGTTGATAAGCAGGGTTCAGGGCATCAGGCTGTGGGCAGAAAGAAGAGGTGGCACACAGGAAGCAGCACATGAGACTGGGCAGGTCAGAGAATCGATCCTCACACAGAATGGCTCAGCATATTCACGGAGCTTCCACCACCCAAAAGCAGCAGGGTGACTTTGGTTCAATTAAGAGAACAGGGAGAACACTGGGTATCGTAACAAGAGCTGGGCTCCCGCTCGTGCACAGGGCTGGAGTAAACCTGACGTCTGTTCACCAAGTGCTCCATACACACAACAGCGGGAGCAGAGAAGGCACGCTTGTTGCTGGTCACGAGAATCCAGAGCTTGTCACTCCCTGCAAGAGGAGACCCCCAAATTTCCCCTTTGGCTTATGAAACGCATGAGCCTCAGCTACCTGGAGCTGGAAGTGCCACCATCCCACACCTCACCATCAGGTGCATAGTGCACGATTAACCAGGCCAAATGAAGGAGGAAGACGGAAACTAGGTTTCAAGCTGTGATTCTCTACAGGCTTTTCCAAGTCTGTGAGCAAAAAGAATAGAAAGATCGCAAGTCTTTTTTTGTTTTTGTTTTTTATTTTTAAATAATTGTTTTCACTGTACAAAGGTATGGTACTGTGTGATAACTCCAGATGTTAATACTGTGTCTATTGGTCAAATCAGGGTAGTTAACATTTCCATCGCCTTAAACAATTTTTTTTTTAAATTTCTGATTAACACCTAATAGTCTTACTTAAACTTTTATAATACCAGCATTTTCTATATGGAAGCCTACCCTTTCTCCTGGAACCCCAGAAGCACAGGACATTTTATGCAAATATATTTCATGTAATCTTTCACCACTAAAGTTTGACCTTGTTTCAAGATCAGAAATAATTTACATGTCACAATAAAAGATCCAATCACCAGCTTTCTCAATATTTTTATGGGATGATTTAAATTTAAAAAACTAAAAATATTTGGAGGAAAGCTAAGCAGTGAATCAAGTTCTAATTTCTTAAATTTATTTATTTTATTGGTGCATAATAATACAGAATATACTGGGTTTCCTGGGGCATAGTTATATAGGCTTAAAATATAATTTGATTGGTTTCCCTCCCTAACGCCCTCAACCCACTCTCCTGAATCACATTTTTAAAATATGTATCTCCTTTGGAATTTTAAAAACATTCTTAAAATATTCCCTGACTTCAAAAACACTAGAACAAAAAAAAATAAATAAATAAAAACAAAAAAAAACCCTACTTATCCATATTCATGCAAAGTTCAGTAGGGAGAATATTTAAATGTCTTTGGCAATGTTTCTAGAGACTCACAAAGAACTGGGAGTAATTTCAAAAGCACTTATTTAAGTATGCCCCCCCAAGTTCTTCAAAACTGGGATTGTTTGTTTTATCTCTTTCTATATTTTAATGCTTTATTCCTGAAGGAGAATAGGATATATGAATGTACTTCATAGTTTACTGACTTTTCAAAGAGAAAACACAATTTTCTCAAAAAGAAATCACCCAAGTAGCAACTTAGTAGGTATTTATTTTTCAGTGGTTCTCAATCATCAGCAAAATAAAGTCCAGACTCCTGCAGGTCCCGGGCCTGTGGACTGCAAGGCACGGCCTCTCCTGCCCGCCCACAGCCTCCCCTCCACACAGGCTGGCCAGAGCCCAACAGGCTCAGCTGCAGAGGCCTCAGGGCCTGCACCCCAGTCCCTCTGTGGTCTTTCCTTTGTGTGTCCAGGGGACAGCTGGGTAGGCCGGTAGGCAAGGGTGCTGGCGAACAGGGACAACTAGCCTGCTCTGCTGAGATGGCTCTGCAGACTCCCAGCCAGGGCAGGAAGCCCACCGCGGAGCCCCCTCCTCCGTCCAAATACACAGCCATGAGAGAGGGAAGAGAAGAGTGGAGCCACTACAGCCACTCTTAGAAACAAGCGAAGCCCTCAGTAATGAAAAGCAGAACAGAGAAGGTGGCGAGCAGGGCTGCAGCCGCGGCTCAGGAGAGCCACAGGGACCCGCAGCCCAGGCCTGTCCACCACACAGCCTGCCTGCACTCCTGCACTCCTGCTCTCCTCCCAGACAGCCCTGCGTCTGCCACCATGTGGTTCTGGGCAACTGACCCAACCTATCTGTGCCTTAGTTTCCTCGTGTATAAGATGAGGCTGGTAAGAGGTCACCTCATGGGGTCACTGAGACTCAATGGGCTCATGTATTTAAAGGGCTCAGAGCAACACCTTCTGCCAGTGCCCGCTGTCCTTGTTATCACTGCTGTTTTTATCACTATCCTTGCTGTTGAAAGAACGATGAAACCCTCTGCCTGCTGCTCCAGAGATGGCAGCCTCCTCAGAGCTGAAGGGCCAGTTGAATCAGGATGTCACTGGCAGTACAGCCAGGGCCAAGCTGCATAAATCCTGGGGAGCAGGAATCCCAAGCTCCTGAGGTAAGTCCAGCTCTGGCCTGCAGGATCAGATAAGCTGAGATAGTCAACCCCACACCCACAGAATGGGAATGGTCAGGGACGAGATGGACAGCATACAGGTCTGGGGGTGAAGCCCAACTTGGCCCCACCACCTGCTTCATGATCCATGCTCTTTCCTTTCATATCAATGCCTGTTTTCCATCTCAGAACACATAACCATGGTGTTTACTAAGAAGGCTTATTCTGCAGGTTGCTGTTAAAGAGAACTTACCTTCTAGTCAACAGTGTCCACAACAGACCTCTAGCAGCCAACCAGGGCCTGTGGTAGAAGCCAATAGTTACCATTAAAAAAAGTTTCCAGTCTACAGGACAAAACATGGAAGACTTTGCAATGGTAACGTAACTTTACAGTGGGAAGTTTTATGTTCTTTCCCCACCACTGATGAGTTCTTTTAAAACTACTCTCACGCACGTTTTTAAAGAACGATCTTTTGATTCCGCGCCTTGGTTCCAAATCGTTTTCCTAAGTGCATTTTCATTTGGGCTAGAAGCAAACCCCAAAGGTCACTGTTTCCTAAACCTCCTTTCCAGAGGAGAGGAGCAGATTTATTGAAAAGTCGAATGTCTTTTCCCCAATAAATAGGGGGGTTCTGGGTGCTCACTCTCTTGCTCCTTCCAGCGCTGCCCAGCGTGGAGCTGACCCTTGGGGTCCCAGAGCGTCCCACCCTCGAAACTCATTTCCAGGAGTTGTGTGGTTTCTTCACTGTTTTCTTAGTTATTGCTGCAGCCAGCTCATCTGGTCAGCCTGGCCAGCCGGCAGGGCTTGCTGGGTCAGAGGGGACTGCGGGCAGCCTAATAGAGCAAAACACACCGCTCACGGCAGGGATGACTGCCATGCAGCAGTGACCACACGGCTTGGCTCACTGATGACAGCCACCAAGACACGCCTCAAGTGCCACCGCAAGGCCAGCAGCCTGATCGGAGGCTCCAGTCCTGTGGGATTCGCCAGGCTCTTGTCCAGCGCCTGGCAGCCTCCCTCCTCCATCCTCTCGACCCGTCCCCCTGGACTCTTCTCGGCCTGGACCAAGAGGTGGGGTCGTGGAGGAAGACACAGGCAGCCTCTAGGCAAGCTGGAATCTATTCAGCCAGAGGTGGGCCAAGTAGATAACCTAAGAGTCCAAAATCAGACCAGGTCCAGGTTGTGGGGCCAAGGAGAAGCACAAGGTAGTCTGGGCCCCCTACCTCCCAACAGCCCTTATCTGAGGCCAGTCACAAGGCTGGCTGAGATACAGCACCAGGGTGCCCCCACCCCATGCTTACAGGGCAAGGATTCAAAAGAGATAACAATTCTGCAAATGTCATACACTTCTTTCTTAGGGCAATGAAAAATGCATTCTGAGCATTTATTTATCCTGTGCATTCAAATTCTAAAAGCATGCTGTGCCTTATACTGCCACAAGACAAAAGGTCCTGGTGGTAAAATCATAATACACAGAATCTGCATATACAGATGTAAATAAAATATGTGGACAATTCTAAAAGACAGGCTGCTTTAGGAGGACGGAAATAATACAAATCATTCTTCAAAATGCCATTTCCCGACTTATATCCCAATCCTCACACCTATCCTATTAATTCAGCACTAAAACACACACACACACACACACACACACACACAGAGAGAAAATATAAATCATACCCCTAAAGCAGTACTACACCAGCCACCAAAATTACATAGCATGATGATACATAATTATGGCACTTTCAAACAGCATTTGAGAGCATGTCACAAGCGATGAAAAATGTAATTTATTTCTACCGACAGATATTAATTGCTCTGTGTTAGAAAATTTTTGAACCATTACTGATAAGCAAAAATGGTAACATAAATGCCTGGAAAAACAACTGCAAGGAGAGAGGTCTAGTCTAATCACAAAACTCCCGCAGCATAAGGAAAGGCGATTTCTCAAAGAGGACATCTATTATTAAAATTTGTAAATTGTTGCCATGACACAGTAGGAAGAAGCCCAGATGAGAAGTCTCCTCCAGCAGGTCTAAAGTGTTATTAATCTCTGATAGCACCAGCTAATTGGAGTTTAAAATTCTGTCCTGTTTCCTTAGCAAATAACCTTGGTTAATGCAAAACTGGCCAATTTCAGTGGAACCTACATGCAGAATAGATTGATTCCCAAATGGTCACAAATGAATTTTACTGGAGGCTTGGGCAGGGTTGAGTTTTCCCTTATTACTATCAGTATTATTATGACCATTAATCAGTTTGGGTCTATTAATTCAGAGAAGATGAAATTTGAACAGCAAAGTGAGGTCACACCAGCTTCCATGGCTGGCATAAGGGACCCTAAGTCATCAGGACTTTCCAGAATCTCTGCTGTCCTGAAGAAGACTCTAGGTGAGCGCTCCCAGCCACGGTCTTCAGCACCTCGGACACCTGCGCTATTGCGCATGCGCCTCACTCATTTGCAAAGGCTGCCTGCGCCCAATCTCGCTCCGCAAGTGTGACTTCAACTCTCTGGTCCTGGACCCTTGCTGGCACCTCCTGTCTATTTCTTATGTTTGTGTTTCTACCAATACGCTGCTGACCTTTTAAAAACGTAGGCTGGATCTCTTAAGAGTTATAACTGAATCTTTCTTCTCCCTTCTCCTAAGACTCCTCACTAATCTGTGACCACTTCCTATACACACCTTCAACTCAAATCCTTTTCCTGGGGTCTTTTCCCACTCTTTTCAGTCCTGTCTGAACTGACCATTGGATCATGCTCTATAAAACACCACGCTCACCAAGTCAAACCAAGCCTCCAAAGCCTGCCCCTGGGCTGCGGATCACATCTCAGGGCATTCGCTTGGCGCCTGGGGCTCTGGATGATTTGACCCAGCCGACCTCTGTGGACCAGGCCACTGATATTTTGTCAACCCACCCGGTCCTGGTCAGCCAGTGTGACCTATAAAACACAAACAAACGCAAAGTGGTTCCCACCTTGGGATTTTCATGCAGGCAAATTCCCTGTGACTCACACCCTGGTTTTTCATCTTTGGATTTCAGGTCAAATTTCAGTTCTCTACAAAGTCATCCGGGGCGGGAGTGGCGCCCGCGTCCTTGCCTTCCTATGCTCAGGTAGCTGGCATCGCGCACCTCGTTGTGCTGTCATCCCTCTGTATGTGGAAGTCTGCCCTCCAGCCAGGTCCACAGCCTGCTGAGGGCACAGGCCATGTCCATCGGCTCTAGAATCCTGTTCCCTGTGCTCAGTGGGTGGTCTGCTCCAGAACTTCCGATTGGGCCCTATGACAAGGGAGGTCTGAAGGGTAGGGAGCCACCATGCTGACTGGCTGAGCAAGGCCAGGGAACCAAAGGACGAGAAACCAGGATTCTAAGTGAAAGATAAGCCAGAGCGGAAGGAAACCACGTGAAAACCTACACAAATCAAAGTGTGGCTAGACCAAAGGGGGAGGTATAGGAAAAGCCAGCGAGAGAACAGGGACTTGGTAAGCAGGAAAGCGGACCGGCGTATGGGGACGGAGGGGCGGGGCCAGGCCAAGGTCACCTCAAAGACTAAGGCCCCACCTCCAGGGCCCGGGGCTGACAGGCACTTGGTGGTGATGACACAGATGTTCCACCTGGGGACCTCCACCAGGTCTGACCTCCTCCAGCCACAATGCAGACCTCCTCAATGGAAGACTGAAATCCTTGAATGTGTTCTCTCACCACAGTGAAATCCCACACCAAAAGGAAAACCAGAAAGTCCCCAGGTGCTGGGAAGTTCAGCAAAACCATTCATAAAAACCCTGAGTCAAAGACAAAATGACAAGGGGAATTTTAAAAGATGTTACATAAACAACAAGAAGGAAGTGAAGACTAGTGAATTTAAATGTATGTGTTAGAAAAAGAAAGCTCTGAGGATCAATGCTTTATCTATTTCAAGAAGTAAGAAAAAGGATAACAAGTAAAATTCAAAGGGAGTTTGAAGGAAGAAGATAATACAGGAGCAGAAATTAAATGAAAAATAAAACACATACTACTAAAGAAATTTAACCTGAAATTAAAACTGTCACATGAAGAAAGTGCCAGTCTACCTGGCTACGGCAGTAAGACACTGTATCAAAAGACTAAAACGTCATCCAGTTTGGATTTATTCCACAAATGCAAGTTTGATTTATAATGTCCAAAAAATCAGTGTAACTCACCACGTAATAAGAATAAAAGGGGGAAATCCAAAATTCAATTTCAACAGATAGAGAAAAAGTATTTTGATATCATCCAACACCCATGCTGATCAATATAGATATAGATTGGGAAACAAAAAAGTAAACTTTCATAATAAGTAGAACTTCCTATATCTGATTAAATGTTATGTTCAAAAAGATGGAACAAATGTACCTAATGGTAAAATGCCAGAGGCTTCCTCTTCAGGGTCAAGAAAGAAGCAAGGGTGTCTGCTATCACTAATTTTATTCAGTTCTGTACTTCAAGGGCAGAAATGTGAGAAAAAACCTACCAGAGTGAAAAAAAAAAAGGAAAACTATCATCATCTGAAAGTGAAATGATACAAATTTAGAAAACCCAAAAGAAACCACAGAAACAATTACAAGTAATAATTGAATTTAGTAATATTCCTGAAAGCAAAGTTGAGTATGTAATAACCAACTATATTTCAATACACTAGCAACAAATGCATAGAAAATTAAATTTGAAAATAATACCATTTTTAATAGCACCCAGAAGGCCAAAATAACTGTGAATAAACTTAAAAAAGATAAGTAATGCCAAACACATACAAACCATAACTTTGAGAAATTAATAATTAATAAATACTTAAATAAAGGGAGGGATACTGTGTTAGTCAGTTTTGGGTCCCTGAGTCCAAAGTATCTGACATGAACATAGAGAAGGAAAGATTCATCCTGGCTCCTGGTTTCAGAGGTGTCCTCCACGGTCATCTGTCTCCACTGCTTTGGACCTCAGTCAAGGCAGAATGTCCTGGTGGCAGGATGTGACACAGGAAAGCTCTCAGTTTATGACAGCCAGGGGGAGAGAGGGGGAGGAAGGGGCCAGAGACAAGACATAGACCTTCAGGGCACCCTCCAGTGACCTAGTTCCTAAAACCATGCCCCACCTCCTCCCAGCACCTGTCAAATTACCAATCTATCAATGGACTGACCCATTGATGAGGGCAGAGCCCTCCTGATACAACTGCATCCCCAAAGCCCCACGGGGGATGTTGCTGCATTAGGGACCAGTCTTCAACACACAGCTTTGGGGGACATTCTATGTCCAAACCGTAACACACATACCATGCTCAGATCCTATAACTCAACATCTTAGAGTGTGGCCTATCGATTTAATCCAATCTCAACCAAAATTCTAACAGACGGTTTTGTGGAAATTGAGAAGTTGATTCTAAAAAAGAAGTATCTAAAATAAAATGACCTACAATAAAGAAATAAATCTTTAAAAAGAACAAAATAAGAGGAAGGATTTGATTACCTGGCACCCAGGACATAGGATAAGGTCGAGTCAGGAAGGCACTGTGGGCAGCGCTAGGACAGACGGGCCTTCAGAGGAACTCCCGCCCCAGAGCAGGGAGACTCCACCCGCAGAGCAGAGGACCTGAGGTTCTCAAGAAACGGCGCAGCATCAACCAGGGGACCCCCTGAGAAAAGTCACTCTCCACCCCGCCGCACACCAACCCCGAGAATCCACTCCAAACAGACCCAAGATTTAAAAATAGAAGGCGAGACCCCCAAATCCCCAGAAGGAAACCCAGGAGTCCGTGTGAGGGGCCTAGAATTTTTTTTTTAACTGAACACAGAAAACTCCCATTCTAAACTTAAAAGACAACAAATTAAGAGTTTTTAAGGATTCGGTACTTCTGTTGTTAAAAAAAAAAATCATTAAGAAAATGACAAAACTAGGGCTGGGACTGGGGCTCCTTGGCAGTGCATCTGCCTGGCATGTGTGAGGCACGGGTTCGAGTCTCAGCACCGCAGATAGATAGATAGATAGATAGATAGATAGATAGATATCAACAACTTAAAAAAAAACATTTTTAAAAAATGACAAAACTAGGCATATAATAGGAAAGGGCATTTTTGGTACTCGTATTCAACAAATAAATCATGTATAAAGAACTACAAATCAGGGCTAGGGATGTGGCTCAAGCAGTAGCGCGCTCGCCTGGCATGCATGCGGCCCGGGTTCGATTCTCAGCACCACATACAAACAAAGATGTTGTGTCCGCCGAAAACTAAAAAATAAATATTAAAAAATTCTCTCTCTCTCTCTCTCTCTCTCTCTCTCTCTCTCTTAAAAAAAAAAAAAAAAAA
>NW_025999913.1:18229590-18247491 GCF_001458135.2 Marmota marmota marmota
TAAAAAAAAAAAAAAAAAAAGAACTACAAATCAACATGAAAAAGGCGGTGGCAGGGGTGTGGACCGGCACCGCCACTTTGGAACACGGTTTGGCAAGATCTTTTAAAGGTGAAGCATGCACAGAGATGCACACGCTCACCAAAGACAACAGAGAAGCAACGCGGAAGTCACTGCGGTCGGAGGTGGGAGCGCAGTGCACAGCGCAGCAACACCGGGCGGCATGGGACCAGCCTGTCCCGCCATACAGTGGACGGACCCCACCCGCGTGATCCTGAGTGAAGGACATGGGACACAATCCGCTGCAACAGAGCGCGGATGATGGGGTTCCTCCAGGGGCTGTCGGGAGGGGAGGGGCTGCCCAGGTGCGCGCCTGCACCTGTCTCTGGCTGGGCTGATGCACCTCCACCTGGGAGGATGCATCCAGGGGTCTGCTTCTGATTCAGTGCAGACGCTCCCGGGTGCGTGCCTCCAGAGAGCTGCATGTTGCTGGTGATTGGAGTTGAGCAGAAGAGCGCCCAGGAGTGGAGCCAACAGCAGAGAGTGAGGGCCTGAGCCTGAGTGAACGGAGAGGGACCCACAGGATGGGCAACGTCTTGCCTTCATTTTGCTCCAGAAGCCACTATTTAAAGTTATGCGTCAACGTTTGATGTGAGAAATTAGAAATGTAAATAACCGTTAGTCCAAAGTGGCTTTTAAATTCTCTAATAATGGAAAATCCAATAGCATGTAGACAGCATTACACAAAGAATCATTTTACATTATAAACCGAGGAAAATTCATCAGCCCAGTGAGGTCTTAATAGACTCCATTTCTCACTAGAACCTTCCTAAGGCTGTTATCTTGCCAGCACAGTGCACCTATTCAGGGACCTTTCAGCCACACTTTTCTTATAAAAGTATAACATGATTGATTTTTTGGTTCTCCCTATGTGGAGCCATATATTACACCTAAGCTCCAATATTGATTTCTTAAGTCAAATAAGCAATCTTTCTTGTAACCTATTACTTTGCTGGAATTTGAATGAAACACCTCTGCTCACACTGACATAGGCCCACTCTGTCTCAGTGCTGTGGCAGAGGCCCCACTGATCTTCAAGCCACTGTGAGAGGTTTGATTAGCAAATATGATTCATCAAGCTAACCTGGATGAAGAAATTGTCATCCTTAACAACTGCCATGCCTAATTTCAAATAAAAACATGGCGACAGCTATAGGGCATTAGGAAAAATTGGGTCATTCTCTCATCAGACTTTCAGAGACTGACTCTGGGTTGGAAACTGAGGCAGAGAGGTCGGGTTAGACAATAAGGAGGCAGGGCCTGGCTCTCGGAAGCTTCACCAACCCAGACCAACGCGCACCGCAGCTCCTGCTTCTGCGTGAAGGAGATTCACCGTCCTGTGCAGTCCACTGGCTCTGGTGCCCGAGAGGAGGAAATGCTGGACTCTGAGGGATAGCTGAGAGTCTCGTAAAGAGAAGAGCAGTGGGAACTGGGAGTCTGTCCTGAGCACACACAGAAGACACACAGCAGAGACCTAACACCCGGACGCCCAGCGTGCACCGAGGACGCTGCTGGGAGAGGAGGCGGGAAGGAAGGGCCTCCAACGCGGGAAGTTCAGGAGGAGTCTGAACAGAAGGGGCTTCGGGTTCCTGAGCATCACCCCATCCCCCCGGGCAGCCTGATGGAGGACAGCACGGAGGGAGCCCTCGAGAGCCCTCGGAAGACCTCTGGTCTGCATGGGAGGGAAGGAGCAGACACCAGCAACCCCCAGAAGGCAAAACCAGTGGCCATGAGCTCTGGGTCGTGTGGACACGGGCCTGGAGAGGTCGGGGGACTCTAACATTAGCATCATTAAAACCGTGGCAGGAGTTAGAAAGGATCGGGGGCTGCCACCCACGAGACACAACGCCAACACCCCTCTCTGCTCCCTCCCCCCCAGCGCAGCCCACTCGGTGCGCAGCGGGCGGGGGACTCTGAGGTGGGGAAACCACTGCAGGGGACCTGGGCGTGGAGACTGCTGCGTTGAGCACGTGGATGTGAGGGGCGTGCGGGAAATGCAGCCAGAAGCAACTCCCAGTAGTCAAGAAAACGGGCCCTGATCTGAGAAAGGAGTCGGGCCCGGAAACCAGTGTGGAGCCTCTGTGATGAGGCCCTCGGCGAGGGATGCTCCATCATGGGAGACGGAAGGCGAGCAGGCCCAAGTCACAGTGTTGGGTGGTTCTGAGGAGCAGCGGCCTTCAGAGGGCACAGTGCAGACCCCCGTCACCCGCGTGGTTTTTACAAGAGTGCAAAGCAACTTTTGAGCAACCTGAGTCAGGATGTGAGAATAACATGACAAAGTTAAATAGTCAAGACAAATGCCCCACCACACACACACAAATAGGTGATTTTTCATTGTCCAAAAAGCATATTTCTAAACAACGTTTCCCTATTCACATTAAATCAAATACCAGTCTAAACTGGAGGGTTCGTCAACCTTTGACAACTGTTGGTTTAAAGTGAATCAGAGATTGAAAGTCAGCTCCATTTTACTTTTTCTATGCACAGAACTTCCTTTCTCAAATAAACATTCACCCCGACTCCCTGGTCAGATCTCTCCCTGTGTGTCCAAGCCTTTCAGGGTTCTCTGTCTGCCTCTGTCCCTATCCTCCTGGACCTGGAAGTATGGGGGAGTCTCCAGCTCCATTTGGGGCCTTATGAGAAAGCCCAGCCTTCCCCATTTCCATGCCCCTCCTCCAAAGAAGGTGCTCACCGGCCCACAGTCGGGGGAGTGAACGG
This sequence comes from Marmota marmota marmota, assembly GCF_001458135.2. Taxonomy (NCBI): domain Eukaryota; kingdom Metazoa; phylum Chordata; class Mammalia; order Rodentia; family Sciuridae; genus Marmota; species Marmota marmota. The sequence goes on from NW_025999913.1 coordinate 18,232,366, forward strand.
GGAACCCAGAAGCACCTGTCCTGAGACTCTACCTGCGCTGGAGGTTATTTTTAGTCTTATATTTTCACTAGAAGGAGGAGGACTCTGCCTGTGCAGCTGACCTTCTCCTGCTGCCTCCGCCTGCCCCTGTCTAACCCTGCTGACCTTCTTCAGCTTCCTTACCGGTCCTGCAAGAGCCTCCTACTTGTGGCCACAGGTTAGAGGGCCACCTGCCTCTCAGGAGGGCAGGAAGGGGCTAGCTATCAAGGCAGCTGTCTTGGAGAAGGACTTCATAGAACTGGGTGAACCCTTGCCCCACCAGGCGCTCCCGTCTCAGGCCTCCACGTTTCTGACCCGGAGACCAATCCAGACTAATCCCCGTCTCGACGTAGGTAGGTCTCACCGGTAGCCTCCTTCGGCACTTCCCACTTTGCAAAGTGTTTTCTCACTTCATCAACGTTCCCTTGTTATAAAAATGCTGAATCGCCATGATCATGCCTCTAGATTGTAACCTCGGGGTGAACCTGGGAATGAAGTCTAAGGAGAATCTGATAATCTCCCAACTAATTTCTAAAAACTGAGCAGGCTACTTGCCTCCCAATCGAGCAGCTGCCTTACATCGATCTACCCACTAACTTTATCCCTTGTTCCTTCTGTCTGAGGTTTGCTCAGAAAGTAAAAATTCCTAAGAGATCAAGTCATCCGTCTAAAAGATACAGAGTACTGTACTGAGAGGGTTTTAGTTAGCAAACCCTCCCACCTGGAAACGCAATAAGTCTGGAACAAGCTGGGACAAAAGGCACCAGAGAAAAGATGGAGACTGTCTGTCAGTAAGGGTCGCCAGTGGTACCTGCTCAGCTCTCGACCCGGGAGGTGGCTGCTCATGGCTCCCAGAACCACATCAGCACACACCACTTTCTCCAACGCTGGACTGGATCGTTAACATTCTTAAGGGCAAATGGTAGGATTGTTTTATTTAAGAAAATCCCCATCGTTCCCTTTTGCTCCTAATGCTTTCTTGATCTAGTCTGACGTAGGAACTCTTGGGTCTTTTAATCGGATCTTTTTGGTGGTGTAAGTTACAGTGGAATAATCATTCGTTTTGAGATTGTAAAACTTTTACCTTACACAAAAAAGAACGATTTTGGGATTCCCAACTGTCGTCCCTCTTCTCCACATCCCTCATTCATCAGGTCCATTTTCAATCGTTGTCTTGCTGTTATTTGTTGGTGTTTGACTACAGAGTGACTCCAGCCCTGGTGATGGCCTGCCAGGGCTCTCACTTTCACCAGGGCCATGAGCCAAGGTCTGCCACGCCGTGCCAGGCACACCTGAGGATCCTCACTCCGACAGGCAGAGGGCTCAGGGCCTTGCCCTTGGCCTTGGCTTTACAGAAACGTGCAGCAATCGTCACAGCACATTTCAGCTATAAAAAACCGTAGGGTCTGACTAAAGTCACTAGAATCATGGGGAAGCTCTAAACTTGGGGCAGGGGGCTTCGGTTCACTTGCTGGGACACCTCAGAGACTAACGGCTGCTGGGTGTTCAAGGCCTCCTGGCTTGTAGCAGGTCCGAGGTGCTGAGTGTTCTACACCTGCCAGGCCAGGCGTTACTCTCTGCTGGACGCACAGTCCAACTAGAGGTGGAAAGCGGGCTGGGGCTCAGCGGTTCTGCACTTGCCTGGCATGCGTGAGGCACTGGGTTGGATTCTCAGCACCACATATAAATAAGTAAAGGTCTATGAACAATATATATATATATATATATATATATATATATATATATATATATATATNATATATATATATATATATGGCAGACTAACCCCAAAGGCCCATTTCCATCAGAAAAAAATTCTGGAGAACAGAAGACACAAAATAGGAGGAAAGTATCAGTAACCTAAAATAAGAAAGAATGCCCTGAAGAGTCTCAGCATTGAAGGACACAAGTTCCTAAACTTACAGACCCCGGGGTTTTTTTATTAAAGAGGTCTCAAACGTTTCTGTAAGAAAACAAACGTTCTCGGGCATCAAATCTATGCAGCAGACCCTGGGAGTGTCCCACCCCACCTTCAGGCCACCGCAGTCTCCTGCAGCTTCAGGCGCAGCTCCGGGGCCCTGGGCTGCTGGGTCTCTCCCCTGACGCCTTTGTCTGGCCACAGGAGTGGGGTGGACGGCAGGGATGCTGCTCCAGTGCAGCCCGCAGCCAGGGAAGGGCGGGAATCCCCCTGTGGGACCACTCCCAGGTGTGTGTGGTGTTGTGTGTGTGGGCGTGTGGGGTGATTGTGTGGTGGGTGTGTGGTGTTTTGTGTGGTGTTTGGGGTTTATGTGTTAGCATGTGGTGGGTGTGTGGTGTTTTGTGTGTGTGTTGGGTGTGGCACTGTGAGCATGGGTGTGTGTGCGGTGTGTGTGGTGAGGGGAGAATGCCATGGGATTGAGAAGAGTGCAGAGGGGGTGTCAGACCCCATGGAGAAAGGATTCTGTAGCCTGGACCCTGGCTCTACCCTCTCCTTCCAGGAAGGTGACAGCCGTGTCTTGGGGCCGTGACGGGGCACTCACTCTCCTTTGGAGCACTGAGGGTACACAGGTTTAGTGACGTGGAATCTCACCCCTGCTGCGCTGCAGGAACGTGAGGGCTCCCCACTGCCGCTGGGAGTCCACCTTCCCATCACTAGTAAACGGGACTCTCAGTCCCATGTGCACATGCCACTGTGCATTAATGTGCCATTTGCTGATCGATGGCACAGCAGATGGCAGCCCTGAAGGACACGGGATCCAGAGTTATGCACCTGGTCTGAGCTGCGGAGCCCAGACGCAGCCTCTGCAGTCGGAATGAGCCGCCCGCTGACTTGGCCCCAGCTTTCAGGTCTTCCTGGTCTTCATGAATGACACCTGCCCACCTCCCGCACCGACTGGGAATCCTCAAAGACCTTCAGTCAGGTCCTGATGCCCACGGCGGCACCCGGAAAATGTCAGCTGTCCTGTTAGCGACTGACCTGGTCAGACCACACAAAAAGAAGATGTCCCGCCTCCTTTTAGAGAACCTCCCCTGCCCTCCGGCCTTCAGAACCCCTTGCCCGTTTTGTACCCCAAGGCTGGGCTCCAGAGAACTATGATCCCACAGATGCTCCTCAGTAACAAGGACCAAGGTAAGAAAAAGCATGAACTGCCGCTACAGGAGTCCTGAGGAGTCCTGGAGTGAAGCAGATGGCCTCAGGTTGCGTGGTCCAGCGTCCAGGGTCCTATGTGACCGTGGAGCTCTCTTTACGAGGAACACCTGCAAAACTCCAGGCAGCGACGGCTCCACGCACGGGCCCTTCTGGGGGAAGTCACAGGGAGCCTCCGCCTTAGAACCATCCAGAAGCTCTAAGCTGTCCCGAGGGCTATGAGGCGGGCAGGCTGCTGGCCCCGTCACAGCTTGGATCTGAAATGTGCCCCAAAGCCCAGGTGCTAGGGGCTTGGTCACTGGCCGGTGGTGCTCTTAGAAGGCGGTGGAACCTTTACAAGGCAAGGCCTAGTGGAGAGAAGTGAGGTCACTAGGGTCATGCCCCGAGGGAATATTGGGACCCAGACCCTTCCTGTCCATTTTGCTTCCCAGCCACCATGAGGTAAGCAGCTTTCCTCCACCACCTGTCCCCTGCCAAAATGTTTTCCTGGCCGTGGAGACAGCTGACTATAGACTGAAACTTTGAGCCAAAATAAACATTTCTTCATTGCAAGCTGATTTTCTCAGGTATTTTATCACAGCAACAAAAAGCTGGCTAACACACCCGTCTAGCAAAGGCCTCAGGAATTATCTTCCAGGATTTGGGTAGAGGCTGCTTGTTTCTTCCTGTGGCACCAGCACCCTCCACGAGACGGCTTTCCCTTTGTGTCAGCCCCATTACTGTTAAGTAGAACAAGGTCAAGGAGAAGGCCAGCTCCAATCAGCGCAAGCCTGTAAGAGGCGGAGGGCACCTGTCTCAGAGTGAAAAGTGGTTTTTATGATGACCTTTTAAAGGGTACGAAATCTTGCCCCATTTCACAGAAACAATTTGGTATTATCAACCATTGTACAAGATAAAAATAAATGGACAGTTTTAAGCTTTTGAGCTGGGAAATTCAAAAGTATTCTCTAGATATCTTATTGTCATCTTTATCCCTGTTGTGATAACACAAAGCAAGGTGATTTGCCATAAAGGTTATGTCTTATGCTGAAAACAACTAGGGCAACCAAGAAGGATAAAAATAGTCATATATAAAGTAGGCCACAGGCCACAGAGAAGTCCCAGCATATTACACAGTGGGGAGATATCCCTTCCCTATCTTGCAGAACCCCACAGTCTTCAGTATACTCTCCCAGACCCCACAGAAATGCACTTAGGCAGAAATGGCCCTGCTTTCTTGTGGTGTGCTGCGACTTCTAAGAAATGACTTAATGCCAAGGGAGGGAAAATGTCAATGCTGCAAGGCAAAACACATTTTCACATTGATGGGTGGCGGATGGAGTTTGGTCACTGAGATGGAGAAGGTAAATTGGTTCAACTTCATTGAGAAAAAGTTCTTGACAAGGGTAGACTTTTGGAAGAAAAGTGTGAACACTCCAAGCAACCAGTAGGAAGGAGGAAAACGGAGCTGCCCTGGGGAGGAGCAGAGCATCCAGGACACAGCAGGCCCTCAGCGAACCCTTACTGCAGACGTGGAAGGGCACCTTGGGAAAAGGGTGGGGTTCCTGAGACTCGCGCAGCTGGGGAAGGGCTTCAGAGAAGGGCCTGGGTTGGGAGAGTCCGAGTCCCAGGGTGTCTAAGTAACGGCTTTAGAAAAAAGAATGGGGTCACTTGATAAATAAACTAGAGCTCAGCTTAAAAAATACCCATCTTTTTCAAGGTTCCCAACCTTTGGGTCTGAGTGCTGCAGACAGACTCAGCCTGGGACAGCTTGTGGGAGGCTGCAGAAGACCCTGTGACCCCAGACTGCTGGGAGGAAACTCTCCTTGTCATAACTCTCAAATCATTGAAGCTCTCAAATCATTGTCTTCCCGGAGCCCTGGAGCATGGGAGAGGAGGAAATGGGAAACCCACAAAAAGGCTCGACTGTCACTAAAGGGAGATGCGTGAAAGCAAGCACAGGTAAGCATCCCCCGCTCCTCCCCATGCCCCTGCAGGCCCCATATGGACACGCCCACCCCTATCCTGCAGAGTGACAGTCTGGCAGCTCGCAGAAATCATTAGCCACCAACATATCCTCTGACCCTTCATAAGACGGTCTCTCCTCTTTTCCTCCCATTCACAAAACTAGGAAACACTATTCATCTATTCCAAGGATTTGTAAATGGAGTTCATAAAATATCAGATTGATATCCACCACGGGGACATTGCAAAGTTTGGGTACCAGAACTGTACCATCACTCAACAAGTGCAATCAATTATCACCTCAATCTAGTCACAATTGACCAACATATACACAAACACACACACGCACACGCATGCACACACACGCACACGCATGCACACAGGATACTCTGCTAAATGTGTATCTCTGTCCCTCACATGAGGCTGATGGTCAGGAGCTACTGTTGCTCCAGTGGACAGGCCTGGTAGGAGGAAGAGCGAGTTGAGGAGGGACAAGGGGTCAGAAATCCCATGACTACTTCTCTTCCAACCCCCACTGTGCCACCCTGAAGATGGGCATCCCGAGGACACTCATGATGGCAGACTGGCCAAGCCTCCCTCTGGGCCCTACCTCAGAGCCCATGATGAAACTCCAGGGGACCCAACTTTGGTCTCTCTGAAATGTGGATGCCTCATGTGACAGTCTTTGCTTGGCCAGGACCAGTGTGAGTGTGGACCTGCCTTTTATCTACAGGAGGCTACAGAAGGACTCAGACCTGGCTTTGGAGGCAGCAGAATAGGGAATGCTATGGAATCTGCGGCCCTGGGGAGGGGTGAGAAGGGAAAAGCCCCACTTAGGAGCAAGGACAATGTCTGAGAAGAGAGGGCGGAAAGCCACGCCTAGAAGCAGCAGGCTGGTGCCAGCTGTGTCATTCCCAGCTGGGCACATGATTCCTTCCCCGTCAGCAACTTCCCTGCACACAGTAGGCACTTTACATGGTGCTGCGGGTATAATAAGATGATTTGGAGGAACACTGGGCTGCATAGGATGGTATGAGCCATACAGAGAAAATGTGATCCAAGCCCCAAACACCTACTTACGATGGATTTCTGGGATAGTCTTACAAAGGTTTGGGATATCCATGTAATTCAAGTTCATCCAAGTACATGGGATATCCATGTAATTCAACACCTCATGAACTTCTCCTTTTGAGGGAAAAAAAAATCTTCATGCCACAATCCTACACTATATAAAAACCCCCAAAAGAACTTACTACAGAGGTCTCAACCTCTCAGCACTAAAGTGGCTGACCAAATACTCATTCTGACACTGACTTTTATTGCTAGAAGTTGAATTCTACCATAAGCACACGAGGAGTGACTCAAGTCTTGCTGTGCTAGAATCTTGCTGCATGACATGTCACCAGTGAGTGGATCGTCACCGTATGGGAACCGCCCATCCTGCATCTTTTCATTACACTTGACGTGATAAAGCTGGCCCACCTCCCACAGCACATTTTGCCATCGAGGTGAAAGTTAAGATCAGTGAAGGAACAGAAAGTGTGTATGTCCTGTCACCGGGGGAGTGTGGCAGCAGGAGACACAGGCAGACCTACGTCTTCCCCGAGCAGGTGGACCAGGACCAGCGCCAGCCTCGCCATGGCAGCTGGGCGCCTATTCCACATTCTCTTCTGGGACAAAACTCCCCTTTCAGGGCTGAGACCCGGGAGAGCACATTTCCCAGATGTGCCTCTGGTTCGTCAGCAGGGTCTCCTGGGACCCGGAGCTGTACAAGCACCTGAGCTGATACAAGGTCGAACCCAAGAACTCAAGTTCCAGTGCCGTCTGACTCTGCGCCCCAGGACACTGACACTCGGGATGGATTGCAGTCAGGCTTCCCTCGCTCCCTGTGCAGGTTGTAGCTATTAGGAAACTCAAGAGCATGACTGCTCAAGGGCAGTCACTCAACAAGGTCATCATATCCAGACATCTGTCTGCAGGCACTGCAACTGCTCCCAACCATTCATCAGGAGTCCAAATATCACAAGTCCCCTGGCAACTCGCACAGAACAACACTGGGAATAAGTTAGGGACAGCATCAGGAAGGACACTAGTCCTCCAGTGTGTGTGCACAGTGTGTGTATGTGTGTGTGTGTGTGTACATGCACATCCTGTGTGCAAACTGAAAGACAACCACACAGCCTTCAAAAGATGGCAGACTTTGCTTCTTATCACACCTTAGTATTTTGCCTTTAAAAAGTCCTCATAATTATCAATACAGCACAAGTTGTAGCAATCCAGACAGGCAATTATCTTCTCGACATTTCCAGACTACACTCACTATACTTTCTGTGTTCCATGGACTCTAAAAGCACCCAATTTTTTCATGTACCAAATATTAATAATATCCGTGGATATAACTGGTCATCCAAAATGCCTTCAAAGCACTCACCATTACTATTTAGCTCACATTGTAGGGAGCAGCCAGTTAACACCTCTAAAACACACCTGGAGGCACCCTAACTCAAGTGGAAAGTGTAACAAAACGTGCAGGCCACTTAAGCTGGTGTTTAAATGCGGCACTAAAAATGCATTTCACACCCAACTTCATCAATCACCAGCCGATCTTACTTTGCATCTTGGCTACCAAAAGAAAATGGGATTCGTTTCCCTGAAGAAATATGTCACGGCTCTGCTTGAATTATTAAGCTTTACTACTACAGAGAGAAACAGAGTCAAAAAAAAAAAAAAAAAAGGAAGGGAAATAAAATTAGATCCAGGTTGCCATCTACAGTCTGATAGCAGCACTGCTCATTCACACAGCACTTGATACTGAGTATCAGTATCTGCAGTTAAATAAAAGACAACGTGTGGCTACGAATTTAATTATGATACATCAAGCTGAGAACAGGATGGAGGAAAAAAAACTGGATCAATCATCTCATAATTCAACATATGCTAGATATTCCTTCACCCTACCAAAACTTAATGCTTTGAAATAAAATGGAAGCACTTGCTTACCATCAAATTTTACATGTATTTTAACTTAGAAAAAGGTATGTAGATTTCCTCCTAAAACCAAACTCGCATTTTTCCTCATGACCTTGACCTCTCATGCCCTCACATTCATTTTGCTTCAAATCTTTATTACTTTTACCTTCTCCAGGAGCTGCAGCCCTCTTAAGATACGAGCACTAGAAAGCACACACTTGCTTCTAATAATCAAATGGACGGCCTTAAAATAAAAAGCAACTTCAATCATAAATAAATAGGAAGACTGATTTGGGGGACAGAGAGAGAAGGACTTTTGATATTATAATCTGGAGATTTTCTCTAGCCAAGACATAGGGAGGGAGAGCATGGGATTTTCAGTAGTATGGACTCTGGGTGCAATGCTTAAGCTTATCAAGTGACAGCTGAATCTAGAGAACTACTCAAAATGTTTTTTCATTTTTCCTGGGGGGGGGGGAATGGTTTGGGAAGCAGAGATTCATTTTCCAGGCTGTATGATCTTTCTTATCAGGATGAAAAGATACAAAAGGCTTTGTTCTAAACTCTTAGACATGCCTTCTAGATCAGCAGTATAAGACTCTTCCGGAGAAAAAGAAAATCAGCATAAAACCTTCATTGGAAGGCACCAGGAGCTGTTGGGTGGTCCGTGAGATCAGCAGTTTGAACACCTGTCATCTGCACATCACTAGCACAGACAGGCAGTTGTCGGGAACAAGCGCAGGATTCTCCTAGGACTGGGCCGAACGCAGAGGATCTCTACCTTTGCCCAGTACTTTAGCAAAGTGACTTGCTTCAATATGAAACACAGTTTTGGTATTTTCATGCCACAGATACAAATGTTGTTGACAACTGTGAATTTCTACAAAAGCAAAAATACTGAGAGTTGTGTTTTTTAATCAAGGTTGCTTTCCTCTGAAGGACAAGGTCAACATGGCCTCATGTGTTCCCAAGTCTCTACAAATAATGTAAGCTGAAAAGATAATTATTCCCTTTCCTCCCAGGGATGAATACTAATCCAAAGACTTTTTAAAAATATAGTGGAAGCAGGAATTGGGATTGCCATAAGCTAATAGGAGCCTTGCAGATAATAAGTAAATAACATCTCCTTTAAGCCTTTCAGTCAATAATTCCTGAAAAGTTTTTTAAAGGTCCTGTTTCTTAGTGGATTTTATAGTATCACAGAGAATTATCCATTTTCAAGTTGCATTATTCATTCATTCAACATTTAGTAAGTGCCTCATAGCTATTAAACTTGCACCAGAATTAGGGATTAAATATTTAAAAAAACAAACAAGGAAAAACCTAGTAAGACAGGGCCTTGGGGGCTCCCGATCTGGTATATACTGACTAAAATTGAGCCTCTGTTATTTATAATGTTCAAGGTTCAGCATGTCCGTCCAGGCTAATTTCTTTTCTTTGGTTCTTGCCATGTAACAGGCACTCAATAACCAAGCGCCACCTGTATGCCTCCCCCCAGCCTCCTTATCTCCCGGTCTCTGAAAAGGATGGTACAAGTGTAAAGATAAGCAACATCTTAAAGATAAATCATAATGTGATCCCACATTTGGGAGATACATAATGAGGCCCAGCACAGACAGACAGGCTGCCCAACATCAAGAGCAGGAGGAGAATCTAGGATGCCTGCTTGTAGCCAGTCGCCCTCACCTAAAGCTGTGAAGATGTCCCTCCCCACCTGGTGGAACTGCTCCCATCTGACCTCCACGTTTAACCTGGCCTCGAAGGTCCTCCCTCCTCTGGTCAACGCTCACAGGAGTCAGGCTTCCCCTCAGTTCTCAGCCTGCACTGGCTGCCGGCAATTCCCGTGACTCTGGAGGCAACGGGAGCTCCCGGGTAAGTCAGGGCCCGTCTGTGAATCTGAACCCTTATCCATCCACGCTCCTCCCACCCACAGCGTGTCCCCCTGGCAGGGTGCAGGAGTGGGTCCCAGGGGAGGCAGGAAGCAGTCGCTCCGCTGGGCCCCCAGCACCACTCCACTCTCAGGAGCTCACCCAGCTGACAACATGCCAGAAGGAGACCAGCACTCTGCAGGACTTCCCCCGGAACTCCCTGCTTGCGTCACATACCTCATTAGTTCATCACACTTTGTCTCATGCTCGAGAAATCTCAGACTAACGCAGATTTTGGTTCATTTACACGGCATTTGTTGGCGAGGATCAGGAAGTATCAGCAGTTTTCTTTGAAAACTCTCATATGTAACAGTAAGGAGTATCTTCTGTGGACCCAAAGTAGCAAACCAGGGACTTCATTTTTTGCTAATTTTTTTATTTTTTTGGTCCTGGGGATTGAACCCAGGGGTGCTCTGCCACTGAGCCACATCCCCAGCCTTTTTATTTTTTTTATTTTGAGACAGGGTCTCACTAAGTTGCTTAGAGTCTTGCTAAGTTGCTGACACTGGCCTTGAACTTGCAATCCCCCTGCCTCAGCCTCCAGAACTGTTGGGATAACAGGTATGCTCACTGCACCCAGCTAATAATTAGAAGTGCATCACAGTCTTAAAATAATAATAAGTAATAACAGCAATACAACAAGAACAAACTCACCACTGTCAGGCAGCATTTCTTGTGCATTCTTCAACTTGACATTTTGTTTTGACTTTCTTGATTTCTCTGAATTCGGGACTTCTTTTTTCCCTTTTCTCTTCAGAGGCTGAGGAGACGAGTTGTCACTGGACCCAACTGTCGACTTAGATTGGCGATCATTTCCCTAAACAGCAAAAGATTAGACCCTTATTGCAGGCTAAGGAACTCCCAACTCAGCAACAGCTGACAATAGTCAAGTGCCTAATATGCACCAGGTATGCACAGAGCTGCTCTACCAGTCTTCAAGCTGTCTGTGAGGCAGGTCCTGTGGCCACCTGTGGCCACCTGTGGTGTGGATGAGGAAGTGAGGCTTGCAGCTCCAGCCTGCCGGGTAAGGAGCAGAGGTGACTACTCCAAAGCCCAGGGCAGTCAGCTGCCACAGCCACCCTCCACTCCTGCGCCCTTCTTGTTTGGGGGGTACTGGGGATTGAACTCGGGGGCACTGGACCACTGAGCCACATCTGCAGCCCTCTTTTATATTTTATTGGAGACAGGGTCTCACTGAGTGGCTTAGCACCTCGCTAAATTGCTGAGACTGGCTTTGAACTCGAGATCTTCTTGCCTCCATCTCCAGAGCCGCTGGGATTACAGGTGTGCGCGGCTGCACCCGGCCTCCTGCGCCCTTCTTAACTAACTGGCACGTGCACACATCAGTATCATAGGCAGGCCCGGCGTGTGAAAATGCTCCACTAGGAACTCCTCTGTTGGCGGTGAGCAAGATCTCAGAATCACACATCCAGAGTGATACACAGACACAAGCAGCTCAGGGCCACATGTCCCTCCACTCACTCCCACTTGTCCCTGTTTCTGCAAGGCAGCCACAAGCCACCATGCTTTTGGTGATTGCCTCTGGTCCCCACAGGCCTCTTGCAATAAAGACCTTGTACCTTCTGGGAATGGGCTCCTCAGCACAAGGATGAGGCTGAGACTCGGAGGCCCCCATCCCAGCCCCAGTACAGCTTCTGGGGAGCCATGGAACACTCTCTATGGTGGTCACTACAGGAAGGAAGAGCTGCACTGACACTCAGCCACTACTTGGTCACTGCACCAACAAGAACCTCCCCCTAGTGAGGTGACGCTGGTCCTCAGATGCCCAGTGCTAAACTCACCTGAATGTATAAGGGGTGGGCGGTAGATAGTGAAGAGTTGGTCATGGGCTGGGGCTATCACTCAGTCGGCAGTGTGCTTGCCTTGCATGCTCAAGGCCCTGGGTTCAATCCCCAGCACCACAAAAACAAACAAAATAACAAAAAACAGAAATCCCCGTTGGTCAGAGCTCCACTTTGCCACTACCTCTGGGGACATAGACTGACTTCTCTCCTCTTTGAGCCTAGGTTGAATGGGGCTAATGTACCTGCCCAAAGGCCTATCATGAATATGCAGGGGACAGTTTATAAAGGGACCGGGGGACTGGCGTGGAGCCTGATGGTGAGGTGGGAAGGCCTTCTCCAACAGCAGAGAGTAGGCGTCTCTTCCTTAAAAACCACATCACACTTGTGCCATATTAGGTGCAATCTTCATGCAACATCTGTACTATGCTAGGATCTGAAAATAAATGTAGTGATATTAAATAAACAAATCTGCCTAGAAACCTATTAGAACTGCTCATTTTAAACATTTATATATTCAGCCATCCAGAAGCATTTAAATGGTTTTAGCCATCACCCAATTAAGAATAGAAAAATGCTCAGCCTTACAAATGAAGTTATTTATGCTATTTTGTCATAGCCTACAAGAAAATGAATTATGCATAGATTTATTAACAGAATGAAAACTTGTCCAAATCTATAACACTTTTGCATAATTTAATTTCCTATTCCAACTGCAATTTAAACATACAGTTTCCATTTAATTACTGCATTAACTACAACCAGACTTTTTTTTTTTTCTTTTCCCCATGATTCTTTCTTGCAAGGCCGTAAACTGTCTGGCAGAGGAAATAGATAATATGATTCCAGAGGAGGTTCCACATCCATTAATCAAGTCCATTATCCTGGTCTATTTCCAATATTTTAAAATTATAAAAGCAATGGGTGAGGGGAACAACCCTGCTCAAGCCATTGGCAAGTACTAGAAGGTTCTGAGGTGCACAGGCTAGAGTCGAAGGGAACCCATCAGGTGCAAGACTCGGGAGCACAGCAAGTGGCTTTCCATAGCTCTCCAAGAAAAGTATTGCTTGAGAAAGGGGAGAAACAAGGCAGGAAAAGGAAGGCCCGTCCTGGGATGCCTAACATTGATATAATTTTACAAGCCACCTCTCATGTTGAATATTCAGTGAAATTATGACTTTTCCATTTCTGATAGGGATGCTCACAAGGCGATATGGGAGCATTAAGAAGGACCAATTGACTAAACAGCTACATCAGGCATGTCTTTGATGACTGACGTCCACTCTGCACTCAATTATTGAGAGAGATAATTCCTCTCCAGGCAACGGCAAGTAAAAATTAAACTACACCGAGAAAAGGGAGAGAATCATTTTGTATTTAGGAGACTGAAAAGAATTCAAATGCTTTCTTTGAAAAAAGAAAAAAACATTGATTCATCTAAAATCTTAATAATATAAAAAATAACTATATGAAAATTATATGTAAGTGGCATGATATATTTTCAGACTTGTTTATCTCAGAATATGATAGATGAGTTATATGTAGTTATAGAGAGAAGGAAAAGGGGGAGCAGGTGCATTTTTTTGTTTTGTTTTAGGCAGGGGATACTAGGAATTTAACCCAGGGGCATTTTATCACTGAAATACATCCCCTGCCCTTTTTAATTTTTATTTTGACACAGAGTCTCATTGAGTTTCTTAAGGCCTTACAAAGTTACTGAGGCTAACCTCTAACTTGCAATCCTCCTGCCTCAACCTCCCGAGCTTCTGGGATTACAGGTGTGCACTACCAAAGCTGGCTGTTTTTTTGTGTTTGGGGGGGTTGTTTGTTTGGTTTTTGTTTGTTTGTTTTTCTTTTCTGAGGCTCCACATTTGATTTGTGACTTGGATACAGGGGGATAGATAGTCATTGCTCTTTGGGAGGCATAAGAGAGAGGGGAGTTTTGCCAAGTCATACAGCTGTGCTAGTCAGTAAAACAATATTATTGAGTGGTTCGTATGTGCTACATACACACTAACCAAATGTTTACCAAATGTGTGATGAAGTATTATGATCAGTATTTTATAGCTAAAGGAATACCTTTCTCAAGGTATGATTTTTCTACTACACCAAAGCTTTCTAATGCCCAAGATGCTCAAAACACCTACGATACATATGGTTTCCAAAACAGCCATCCCAGAAGTAAAACATCATGAAAATTTCTCAGAAAGGGAAGAATCGAGAAGGCCTAATTTTATAGATGTCTTACAAAGAAAAATTAGCCACAGGGCTATGCTTCAACCCTGTGCTTCTACCTTCTGTCTCACACACACAATTGTTATTAGGAATAGCAATCCCCTAGCTCACACGTACCAAACACAAACAAGCTGGGCAGCTCAGCATTGCCTGTAACCCCAGCAGCTGGAGAGGCTGAGGCAGGAGGCCAGCCTCTGAACTGAGCAAGCTCCTGTCTCAAACTGAAAAATAAAAAGGGCTGGGGATATGGCTCAGGGGTAAAGTGCCCCTGGGTTCAATTCCCAGTTCCAAAAACAAAACAAAGCCAAAAAATATAGCCCTTCAATCACCTGTATCCTAAGAGGACTGGGGCTTCAAACTGTTTTATTATTATTATTTTTTTAATATTTGCAATACCCTAGGATCTTTCCAACAAGACCCAACCTACTCCAGTTTCTTCGCACGGCCACAGTAGACCCATTTCCAGCCCTCACAACAAATGTGCCTAAAACATCAAGCGTGAGATGATTGTAGGAGGGGTTTGCCTCCTGAGCCTTGTGCCCATCCGGGACTGCGTTTCCCCCGTGTTGGAGGAATGTACCTTAGTGTTCATAACTTGCTTCACAGTGGCTTTGTGGTGCACATCCGTCATAGTAACCGTGCAGGTCTTTATCAAAAGCTTAGAAATTATACTGGATCCTGTAAATTAGCGACTATAGGCTGTAATGGCCAAAGGATAATAAGGACGACCCGCGCGCGCGGCGTCCTCTCCTCCACTGGAGGGCGCGTGGAGGCTGCGAGGTGCGGAGGACCGCCCTCCGACCGGGGTTTTCAAACTCAGCAAAACTCGAGATCTCATTCATTCTACCTTCCTTCTGTTTCTAAGGGTAGGGTCGCAGTGACTCTCAGCCTGTGCGGGGCTTTGCGCAACATGCTCCCGGGTGGTCCCTGCCCGGGGCAGCTCAGCGCTCACCCGCAGAGCGCACGGTGTGGACCAGTGCCTCCTGGGCCGGGCCCACCGTCCCCTTCAGCAGCAGAGCAATTCCTAGAAAGCCGGGGGGGGGGGGGGGGTACGGGACATTGATAATAGCCTTGTGCTCTGTCCAATGGCTGGCAGAGTCCC
>NW_025999913.1:18247506-18251902 GCF_001458135.2 Marmota marmota marmota
CATTTATAAAGCCTTGTCTCTGTCCCCTTGACTTGGGGTGCTTGCCGTTGGCTGGCAGAGTCCTTAGTTGGGAGCTCAGCCCCCCACTCTCTCCCAGCTGAGTGCTCAGGGACAGACAACTAATGAGCTCTAAATCGTGTGCACTCTCCAGGGAACCTATCAATTAAAGGAGAGGAGTGAATTAACCCTGCTGTTAAAAATCGAGCTTTGGATTCACCCGCAGGGGATGCTGTCTCTGTGCGGCTCACTGTGGACATGTGCACACCGGGTGAATGGGCGTGGTGCGTACCGTCCATCACCAGGCACGCACTAGGGGTCACCCTAAAAGGCTCCCCAACACTCAGTGACACGGCCTCTTCCACGTGCTGGTCCTGTTTCTTGATGCGTACTTCTAGCTCATTCCTTCTTGTGGCCTATTTGTCCGCTTCTGTCCTCTAGAAAGTAGCCTTCACACATTGAGTGTTTGGGAATCTCTGAACAGTGAGTGCCCAGCACAGAATATGCACTCCATAAATAACTTCAGGATGAATGAATCCAGCAATGGCAATATTCTCAAAATACCAGCTGTGGCCCCCCAGCCAAGCCACCTCGAAGAGCAAAGAGCCCTCCTGTGCCTGCTGAGTCTCAGTCAACCGGCTTGGTCTCCATGTGCCCTCCTCCTCCTGTCCTCACACCATCCATCCCTTGCACCGCAAACCTCTTGCCCCTCATCCTCCTCCATCTAAATCTTAACTAGCCCTCTGAGGCGAGTCCAAACCCGGCTTCCTCAACTGCCAGCCCACCCTTCCCTGTCTTCCACTCACAGTCACTAATCCTGACACCGTTTGGTGTCTGGCTTTAGTTTGGTCATTGACTTTTCAGGCTGGCTTCTCGATTTCTATTACACTGTGAGTTTCTTGCGGGCAAGAGTTTTGTCAGAAACAGCAGGAGGTCTCAGTGAACAAGTGATTCGTGAGTGTTTGGTATGCTGAGTTCAGCCTGACTGAATTACACAAAATTATTTTTCTTTTTTTTTCAAGAATTTCATATGATACAACAAAACGGGGAAGGGGTATGAAATCACCACTAGGAGGCAGTATCATTACCTATCAATCCCGTGTTCTTCAAAATAACAAAATAAGAGTGTGGCTTAGTTAATTCAGGTTGGGGTGGTGGATGCCCAGGGAGTTCTGATGGCCACGCACTGGTCAGGCAGTTCAGTCCAGAGGGAAGAAAGAGGATGCTAGTGCGAAGACCCACCAGCCAGGAGTGGGGGCCTACACCTGTAATCCCAGCAGCTCAGGAGGCTGAGGCAGGACAATCGCGAGTTCAAGGCCAGCTTTAGCAACAGTGAGCCAGCCTATGCAACTCAGTGAGACCCTGTCTCTAAATAAAATACAAAATAGGGGTGGGGATGTAGCTCAATGATTGAATGTCCCTGAGTTCAATCCCTAGTACCCAAAAAAAGATCCACCAACATCACATGAGATTCACCCTTACAGGGAACTTAGTCTATAAATACAAACAGGTTAAGAAGCTACCTACCAAGTACTAGACCCTACAGAATAGGCATTTCATCAAGGATAGTTGAACTAACAAATAATGAATGAATAATGGAAAGATTCTAGTATGAAACTAAACATATACAATGATTCTTGATGTTTTAGAGAAATATAACTGAGACTTACCATTTTCTTAGCAAAACTTGTTTGTTACTATTTATTAGAGATAGAAAACAAGACTGGATTGACTACTGATGTGGCCCAATAAGTGGTCCTCATACTCTTATGCATTATTGCCCAGATTTCAACCATGATATAAATTATAGCAGATATATATATATATATATATATATGGAAAACATTTTTGAAACCTATATTTTAATAATAGCAGCTCCCTTTTAGGACCTTCTCTGTAACTTTAAAGCTCTAGTGTTGTTTGAAATAATTGCTTATATGCCACAAGGCAGCTAAGTTTCATTTCTTTGACTTTAATTGAAACCCAAAGGACAGTCTCTCATATAGAAATATGGAACATTAATGAGGAAAGCATCTGATACTTACACTCCCTTTAGACTTTCTGGATCCTACGATAGGAGGTAGTGAAGAGGCTTTCTGACTGTGGAAACAAATTACAATTTAGACATCTGAATGTTATTTTAAAATAATATACATAAAGCAAGATAATTTCACTCCAACCTGAAAGTCAACTGTCATGACATTTATGTTTCAGAAAAAGTACCATGACCTTTTCCAATTTCAGACTACCCCCAAAATCTCCAAATTCCATTCCAAAATATTTTACTGCTTTCTTGTATACTACTTTAGCTGATGCCCAAAAATAAACTTTTCCTACCATTATAAATGTTGTCATAGCATTTTTCATCAAATCACAATGTTTTCCATTTGCATTTCAAAAAATCATTTCCCAAGTGAGGTAATGATTGTTCCAGACTAAGCTAAAAACATTTTAACTTGATCATTTCCTTCTTTTCATAATATCTGCTTTGTCTACATCTGATAGGGTGGTAAAAAACTGGCATTAGCATTCAGGGAAGTTTTAAGACAGTAATTCTTGCAAAAAAAAAAAAAAGTCTTTTGGACTGTAAGTTATTTGGCAGGTGACTGTATTATTAGGGGAAGACCCATCTTGAAACTCAATGGATGTCTCCAAAAATAGGAGGACCCAGGTATTAAAGGCAGATGGAGATGGGGCTAACTTGCAGGAGAAAGGCCAGCGTGAGCTGCATCTTCACATTGCTGTGAAGTACAGGCTGTGGCTCTCGGCAGAGAATGCAGTGTTTCTCTGCATACATTGTAAAAGGATTTGATTCCTGGGTGAGTAAGGAGAGTTAGCAATGAGTCTGCAGGTAAACAACTCTAAACTGCTAGAACTCCACGTGCCGTTGCCCAGTTCCAACACTGCCCCTGAAATTCCACTTCACCTGTAATTTCTTTAGAAACACTTGGCTAGCCTCACCATAGGGCCATACAAACTGTGGAATTAATGGAAAACACGTGGTTGACATCCTGTTCCATCTCTTTCGAGGACAATCACAAAAAACTTGGTTTCCAGAGCAAAGTGGCCACAGAATCAGCACAGATGGATCCTGGGGCCCCATGAGCAGTCCAGGAGGTCCAATGGCCAGGGCCAAAGTGCATCACATGTGGCTGGCTCTGCTGTGCATCATTCAGCAAAAATGAAGCATCTTTCACAAACAGGACATTTCATGGAGAAAAATGTATTGGGTATAATTAAGAGTGTAATCATTAAAATTTTGCCTGTATTAACTATACACTCAGTCGATTTATCTGTACAAATAGATTATATTGTTTTACACTTATATTGCTTTATATTAAAAAGGTCATAAAATGTTATGTTTTTAACATATTTTGAGGTTTCCCTCCAAACCCAACTGAAAAATTATTTGGTCCAGATAACTTGTAACAACACTAAAACAGCTAATAAAATTTACATAGAAAAGCTCATTGCCCTGGATCTTCTTCACAATAATAAATCTTTACATTTACTATAAATTCAATGCAAGGTAAAAAAAAGATCTATGCAGTCTTTCATAAGTTCCATAAAGATGGTACTTTTGTGCAATAGCTCTCAATGTCCCGTCGTGGAAGTAAAAGCCAAGACGGATATGTATCAGGCATACTTTCCATCTAACTGTAAATAAGATTATCACCAAAATATCTTGGTGATCCACAGAAGACCCAGGGCTACTTCAGGTGAAGACTGGAGCAGGGGAGCAGGCGAGGGAGGGAGACTCACCCATAGGGTCTTCGCATCGCCGACTTGTCAAAGAGCAACTCACTGTACGGCAGCCTCTTAAACCTATCTCTGCCCACAGCCACGTAGAACTGCCCGTTCTCCAGCTCTGCCCCGCTCTCCACCAGCTTCCCTTCTAAGGTATAGAGTCTGTCAAAACATGAGGGCCAACATTTAGGGTTCTAGCAAGCATTTAGAGGACTGCCTAAAATGACAGTGTAGATAAAAAAAAAAAAAAAACCTGTTCTTAAATTGGCTCACCTGTTACTCTTCTAGTTATTGAATTCTAAATGCCTCAAAGTCATTAAATTTAACAAAATGCCACGATTATAAATTATGTAAATTTATATAAATAAAGCTCAGCTTCCACAGAAGATGGATTGTTCTATTCGTATTTGGGAATGCTCAGTAAATGTGTTTTCTGTGCATTCATCAGGCCGACAAGCTTCAGGTCTGATTCTACTCAAGAAGAGCCCCCAGCCAGACTCCCGCAGAGCCGCATCAGGAGAACCAAGGCAGCCAAGAGGAAGGGGGAGGCCACCGGAGGTCAGAGCACCTGTCACCAGCATCAGTGGCACAGAACTGCACAGCTTCCATGCTCCTCTTGCTCTCCTCCCCCTTCCCCCCTCCCCCTCCCTCC
>NW_025999913.1:18251927-18306828 GCF_001458135.2 Marmota marmota marmota
CTTCCCCTCCTCCCCCCTCCTCCCTCCCCATTTTCTGTCTCTCTTGTGGAGTCTCCTAAGCGTGAGAGTGAACTTCACATCCTCTCAGAGCCGAAGGTTTCACAAAAAAACTTTCTCTACTGTAAAACTGCTGCTGTAAGCCAAAATTAATATGTTACTTATTAAAAGAACTGTGATAATCTTGGTAGGTGGTTTAAAGTTCCCAGATTTTTTTTTTTTAAGTAGAAAAAAGAAAACCAGACGACTAGAGAAGAAAGCAGGAAGACAATGCATTTTTTTTTTTGAAGGTTATAAAAAAGAGCTAGTGGCTGGGAGGATTTCAAGATAATCCTTTTTTTTTTTTAATTCTCAAACTTCTTGTATTACATTATAAGTTCAGTGGTTTTTGCGAAAACAAAACTTAAAAAAAAAATCCATCCACCTGTAAATGTGTTTACTGATTCTGTAAATGCCATTACCATGTGGAGCCATGAAGTTCACTAAAAAACAGCCACTGACACCCCTGAAATGCGTTTCTTTTTAGTTAGCACACAGACCCAGGTCTTCACCACATTGTGTCTCCTCCCTGCAAGTCTGGGTCAACACAACAGGATGCCTTCTTCCTGCCTTGACCTAGCCGGGGTTTCTGAGCAGCAACATTACTGACATTTTGGATCAGAGAGTTCTCTGTTGGAGAGGCAGGAGTTTGTCCTGTCCACTGTAAGACACTTCACAGCTCTTGGGCCTCTCCACGCAATGGACAGTAGCGGCCACTCCCATCCCCAGCCAAAAATGGCTCCAGATACTGCCAAGTGCCCCAGGGGCAAGATCCCACCTGGCTGAGAACCAGACATTCTTCTTCCATTTTCCTTCTTCAAAATAGTTAGGTCTGAGTCAGTGGTTAACTTTCATAGCTAGAAACTGAGAGCTGCTTAGCTGTGGACTGGAAATCTCCAGCCAAGGTGAGTAGCTTTCTCCGCGGGTGTATAAAGGGTACTGAACACCTTCCTGCCCATGAGGTTAGCCTTGATGTATGTGGCTTTTGTGAACCCGATTTCTTCCTTTGCTATAAAACATAAACAGGTAACCAAACCAATTTTTATGAGAGGCTATTGATACATGCATGGGCTCGTGCTTAGAAGGACTCTCTCATGTTCTGATAAGGGAGAGTGGGCTTGTCCCCAGGAAGCTGCAGCCCAGCCTCACTCACATCTGATGTTTCAGTGACAATTTAGTTTCCCTAAGTATTTAAGAGTTTGGGGGACATATATTTCCATGTATGAGTTTGTTCATATATATTTATATATATGTATGTATATGTATGTAGATGAGAGGGTACAGCTGGGTGTGAAATCATACATCATTATGTGCTTTATATTATTTATTGGGTGAGTTTACATTTGTAAAAGGCAAATATACACATATATGTACAGGCATTATACATCTCACTCCTGTCACCAAAATAAAATCCAAAAGGATCTAAGGATTAAATAAAAATAAAAGTACAAGATGAGGACATGAGAAATTATTTTTAAAATCTTAAAGAGTTAGGTTGGGCACAATGGCGAACTCTGTAATCCCAGCAGTTTGGGAGGCCGAGACAGGAGGATCATGAGTTCAAAGCCAGCCTCAGCACCTCAGCAACAGTGAGGCACTAAGTAACTCAGTGAGACCCTGTCTCTAATAAAATACAAAAATTTAGCTGGGAATGTGGCTCAGTGGTTGAGTGCCCCTGAGTTCAATCCCTGGTACAAAAAAAAAAAAAAAAATATCTCAGAGTCAGGACGATCCAAACTAGTCATAAAACTTAGTGATCACAAAGAAAGATTGAGAATTTGACTCTATCAAAATCAAGGCATTTATATGTAAAAAGAATATCAAGAAAATGAAAACTGGAAACATATTTAAAACTCACATGAGAAAGGGCTAATTTCCCTAATATGTGAAGTGTGCCTAAAATCGGTAAGATAAGTGTGCAAAGACCATGACCTAGCTCTCATTCGTAACGAGTGAGTGTGAGCCACTTGGAGAGACTTGGTAGTTAAAGACAAGCTCGGGGCAGGCCACCTGTCAGAGTCCTCCCTCCTGGCCCCACATGTCATGTTTGCTAAAGGAGAATGACACTGCTTACCTCAAGGTCACCAAGCTAATTAAGTTAAAAATGAAAGGCATTTGGAATAATGCCTGGCACACAAGAAACATCCAATAGATCTTGCTATGTATAAAATAAGTAAAAATCAAGAAACAATGAAATATTATTTTTACCCAACAAGACAAAAGACAAACATGTTCTGCTGATTTCACAGTATAGATAAAAGCATGAACTTCCTCTCCCCAGCTGCCTCTGGGTCTCTGGCAAGAGTGTAAATTGATGCAAACTTTTTGCAAGAAAACTGGTGGTGTCCATCAGAATTTAAAATGCATTTGCTACATGAAGCAGTAATTCAACCTCCAGACTGTAGTCTCCTGAAAAATTCTGCTTATGCACAAAGATGTGTATGTGTAAAAATGAATACTGGAAATGACCTAGACTTCTTTCCATCCAGATGACACCGCCAAAAGAAATCAGGACATGCCCACACACAAAATGGAATACTTTGCAGCCATGACAAATAATTAGATAGAGCTATTTGTGCTCATGAGAATAATCTCTAAGACTTGTTGTTACAGGAAAAAATCAAGGGTATGTATGTGCATATATTTATTTATAAGGTATGTATTTGTTCATGGCTATGTTTTTTAAGAACTAAAAGGTGTATATTCTTGAATACGCACAGAGTATTTCTGGAACGATGAAAAAAATACAGGGTGGGGGGAACAAGGTTCTGGGGAGCCTGGAGTGGGAGAAATACTTTTAATCTACACTCTGTTCTATTTGAAATTTTGCCAAGCATTATTTTCAATTCAAATGATTATACTTAAAATCTCAATGGCCAGGAAACAATAAACATTAATATATGTAAATATGGATACATTAACCTGCACATGCATTTAACTGAAAGACCCACTGTGCAATCATTTGAGAACTTGTTTTATAGTGAGTGTACATGCATTTGTGTGTGTGTGTGTGTGTGTGTGTGAGAGAGAGAGAGAGAGAGAGAGAGAGAGAGAGCGCACACAGGCATGAGGACTTAAAAGCAAAGGTGTATCCCATAACTCAACATGTTCAAGAGGCTAGCAGAGATGGGCTGAAGAGCACTCTTGGGAAACACTTGAATGGATTTCAAAAATATTTAAATGTGTGTGTACATATATGCTGTCTAAGTATTATTTTTCACTCTCCAACCGCAGGAAAATATATATGTAAGCCTCCATCAAGGGGTAATTTCATAGAATTTGCAACTTAAAACCCATGATTTTAAATGTTCAATTAAACTTTAGAGCCTAATAATGCTCTTGGTTTTTTAAGCTTAGATAGTTTTTTAACTATCCTCTGTGACCTGCTCCTCCTTTATCCCACTAACACTTCCTGATAACAATTTTTTTACCCCAGGCAAATAATTTGGACCATCAAATAACTATAAATATCTCCTAGGGGGAGGCAAGGACAGTCAATTAAGAGTTAAGAAGCTGACTCTCATCTCAAGCAGTTTTGGTGCTAGCCTGTTTACTCTCAACCAAAGGAACAAAAGTTCCACATATCGATGTGTTCTGGTGTGTGAGGAGTGTTCTGGTGTGCAAGGAATGCGTGTCGCCAGCCACGTGCCTTACTTCCTTCCCTAAAACAGCCCCACGGGGCCAGCACTGTTTCCTGTCCATGCCACACATGCACAAACCGAGGCACACATAGCCTAACTGGTGAGACCGTGACCCCAGAGCCTGCTGGGGACACCTTCCCCCCAAAGCCCAGGCCCTGGAGAAGACCCCGCGACTCACCTGTGGACAGCCCCGCTCCGGAGGGGTATTTTTTCTGTGGCCATTTGCAGCACGTGGTCCCACTGACTCAGGGCTTTCCTGGGGATGAGGAGGCGACAGGCTGGGCTTATGAGGTCCCCGTTGGCAATCAAGCTGTGGGAGGAGCCAACAGGTTCACACAGTCACATGGACAGAATTCAAAATCCCAAACCCAAAGGAAAATACAAAGCCAGTTTCAACTTGAGACTCACAAAATGGTGCAGGGCTCCTGCAGGGGTTTCCTAAAGCGGGCGGACACGTTGATCCTGCTGTGGGTCACTGGTTTGACCTTTAGGAGCAAAGAAACCCAGATCGCTCAGTTGTTTGAGATCAATAAAACCACCTATTTTGAATAACAGCTATTTTCTCCATCAAGAATGGCAAAAAATATTCTCTAAGTGTTCATGATTAACCAACTGAAGTGGAGATTAATCATAAATCAAAATATATACTTCTTAGAAGTTAAAAGGTTTATTACCCCCATTTAATTATTACTGTATATATGTATCAAAGGACCATAACATACCCTGTAAGAACATACAGATATTATGTCTCTATAAATAAGGGGATATGGCGCAGGTGGGAGAGGGCTTGCTTCACTTGCACAATTCCCAACACCACACTCACACACACACACAAAAAAATCAGTAAGTGAAATGGTGTCGGTTCAAAACTCAAACCTTCATTTTGGACCCAGCAGATTTAAGGTTTGATTTTGCCAGTTGGTGAGAGAATCACCCAGTAAACATAGGGCCAGAACATCAGTTCTGCTGGGCTCCAAGCTGTCTTGGGAAGTCCAGCTCACCAGCATGCTGAGTAGGTTGGCATAGTGAGCCGAGAGAGGCTCACGAGGCTCACCAAACCCTCACTTCTAGTCCCTGAGTAAAGAATGCAGGGCAGACAGATGACGGATGGATGGATGGATAGATAGATAGACAGGCAGACAGACAGGCTGGCTGACTATAAATTTTTCTTGGAGGTATTTCCAAAGTCAAAGATAGCAGAAGTGAGCTGACCATGCCCACCTTGCTGGAATAGGGTGAACCTGGACTCCTAGGTAGTCTTTGAATATGAACTGCACACTTTCCCCAATACATCACTCTGTCCCAGATATCATATTTAGATTGTATTTTGACACAGGTGACCATATAAAAATAAAATGCTTCATATAAACTTGATAAGTCTAAGTAAATAATTTAAGTTCACAAAACCCATGACACTTGCTAAGACAAAATCACAGAGGGTCAAGACTCAAGTTAAAACCTGTGTGAATTTGTTTGTGGAAAATAAACTCAATGGAATTAAAATGGTTGATGCATGGAATAATAAGATGAAACTGAGTCTGAAATTTTGAACTCCAGAACTAATTGCCCAAACTTTCCACATAAACCAGTTCAATGTCTCATGCCTCAATTTCTTGACCGGTAAAAGTAGGAGTCATTCTGCTAAACTAGCCCAAAGGGAGGCTCCGTGAACTAATTAGTGAAGTGGCAATGTCAGTCCCCAGGGCTGTTAAACCGAATGCTTCGGAGAATCCACCTGCCTCAAATCTCAGCACTCACCACCTCTTGACACCCTGAGCCAAGAGAACCAAACTCAGTCTTTGCACCTGAGAAAGGGACTGTGAAATGGGGACCATCACACAAACTTGGTGATCGCTGACCTCCTGTAAAAACTGATCACGCCATTTAAAGTATTTTCAATAACTTTTTAAAAATACGTGTCACGTTTTTATGACTGTGTGTTGTAAGACAGACTTAGGTGTTTAGAGAAATAAATGAACTCAAGTTAATTATCTGCAACATAGAGGCCAGCCTACACAAAAAGTTTTCAACTCTAATTTTCTTATGGTATCTATTTAAGAAAAAGTTGGTTCTCAAAATGATCATATTTAAAGAAACTTTGTTAGTACTTTACAAACACAGCATCAGAGAGGAAAACAAAATACTTCACAAATATTTAATCAATTTTCCCTACTTTATGATAAGTGAAAAGGGCCAAAAACCTTTATAGATACCAGAGTAGAGACAATTTATCTAGGAGTCAAAATGCCAGAAACAGTCAAACTATAGATCGTTCTAGAGAGATTGTTTTTAAATAATCATCCAATTTTTCAATATTGCTATTTTTAAATGGAAGCAAGAGTGGCTGAGATGTGTGATGCAGAGTGACCCGCAGGAGCCACCAAGAGTGCCCTGCGGTTGATGGTGTGCATCAAGCTGACCCTGGAAAGGGCCAGAGTCAGAAGACAGGTCCTGATGGGACTCTTCCCTGACCTTCACGGAGGGAAGCCACGTGTCAGGGGAAGACTCCTGACACAGCCTGGAAGGGACCTGGAAAGCAGAGGCTGATGACCACAGGTGACAACGATGGCCAGTGTCTTCAAAGGAGCAGTTGACTTACTGAGAAGAGCAGCCTCCTCTGGTTGGGAAGGAGATGGAGGGAGCCTGGCGCCCACCATAGCAGTCAAAATGGACACCGGTCTTTCAGATCCCACCGAAGAGCTCAGGATGCAAAGACGTCTGGATGCACAAGTTCCAGGCGGGGGACCCTTTCTAGGTGAGAAGACACCTACAGCTGCTTTCATCCCAGAGGACAGAGGCAGGGGAACGGACCTCCCACAGACCAGCAGGCCAGGTGGCACAGAGAGCTCCACACCGCGGACACTTTCTTCCCCGCAAGGACCTCCTCAGTGCACAGAAGGGTAACACGAGCTAGGAGCAGGGCCAAGGGCTGAGGGAGAAGTCCCAGGTGTGGGAGGCTGGTGGCCGGGCTGGACCACAGGATCTCCAGCTGGGCAAGCACCAAACATGTAGGCGAAAGGGGACTAGGACTCCTAGTCATCCCCATTTTGCCAGTGATGACCAAAGCCCTATCTCTAGCCCTATCTTTGTTCCCCAGGGGAACAAAGCCAGGCAGAGATGACCGCGATGTGGGAATCAGCCAGCAGGGATTTTAACAGTATTATAATATGTTGAAGAATTCAGTAGAGAAGGTGAAACAGATGAGAACACCAAATGAGAGACAGGGAATTTTAGTCCAGAAATTCAAACTCTGAGAAAGATGCCAATGGAAATCTATAACTAAAACAGAGAACATGGGAATGAAGACCATTTCGTGGCCTTAGCAGATCAGACACAATAGAACATGCGCAAGGGAAATACCTTTCTAAAAGGAGGTGAGATGAAGACACCTTTTAGAAATGAAAGCCAAAAGAACTGACTGTGAGCCGAGCCACACCCCAAGATGCTGTGGAGGAAGTTCCTCGGATGGCAGGGAAATAAGACGGAAGCCCAGACCAAGACAGAATAAAAGACACTGGAAAGAAATGTGCGAGTCACTTTGAAGACATTAGTCACATTTTTAAATTTTAAAGCAAAAATAATCACCATGATGCATGAAGTTGGTAATAAGGGAGCAAAATATTTAATGTGAATGAAGGTCAGAGTGAAGGTCAGTGGAGTCAAACTGCTGTAAAGTTCTGTATGGCCTGGGAGAGACTATTTGAATGTGAACTGAAGGTAAGGGCGCAAATGGAAAGCACAGGAGAGCTGTGGTCGCAGCTCCAGAGGCACCGCTAAAGGCCGCCAGAGACAAAGTGAGTCACATGTCAAGCGCGGGAAGGAACAAAATGAACATCAGATGCACAACAAGAAACAAATAGCACCATAGACACAAAATCCCACAGAGCCTGGAACTGGCCACACCAACTGAAAACTCCCATTTAGGACAGAAACGGTCAGAATGGAGGAAGACGCAAGATCCTGCTCCATACTATTTACCAGATGCGCTTTAAATGCAAGGGCATGAGTAGATTGAAAGTAGAGGTGTGGTAGGAGACACCCTGAGCAGATTTTAATCAGGGAAGTCACATGTTCTCAGTCAATGCAAAATTACGAGATACACACACACACATATAAAGTATCTGTTTCAACAATTAATTTCATAGTAGATGTATATTAAATGCATTTTTTAGATCTGGATATTTCATAAAGAATAATATATCCGACACAATATCTGAGGTGTTCAATATCTTTTCATGGTATTGTGCTCTTTTGGACTTGAGAAAATTAAGCTCCAGAAAATTAAATACACCTAAACCAGAACAGTACAGTTTCCAACTATCTGGGGTATAAGATCTTTCATGGCTCTGAGGAGAAAACAGAGAATGTGCCGCTGGGGACTCCCCACAATTCAGCCACAGGTTGTCTCTGGCCCCATTCTTCTGTGACCCTTATTTCTGTGCCTCCACCAGCCACCAAAGGCTGATCCTGCCCCAGAATATGCACCCCCCACCTGTTCCTCTGTTTAACCTGAACACTGTCCTGCCAAATTAACCAAGTCTGGAGTCAGGTACTATCATCCCCATTTTTCCAGTGATGACCAAAGCCCTATCTCTAGTCCAGACCTTTCTCCTGACACCAAAACACTGCGCCCAGCTGGATGAGTCTGACCTCCTACATTAAAACACAGACTTTTTTAAAGCCTGTTTGTACTTATATATTCTTTAATTCAGCAGAGTTGCCATAGCATGAGAAATTTATTTTACATTACTCATCATTCATAAATCATTGGCACTTGTTTCAAAGCAGTTGCAAGAGAATGTTCCACAGGACACATCATTCCCAACATCCAGGCAGACTTCTGTCTGAATCTCTCATGCAACATTTTTCATAAATATAACCTATTCCCCTTATGGTATCAATATTTATGTGGGCTGCATTTTTCCTTTATTTTCTTAGTAAACTGCTTCTTCTAAACCCAAAGTTTCATCCACGGTGCTTTGGACATAAAATACTTAAGTCAGACAATAATTGGAACCGATTTTTGAGCAAATATCATGCTCAGAACTGATCCAAACACTTTCCATATGTTACCTTTACTTTTCCCAATATCCCTATAAAATAGTTATTTTCAAATAAGTTTACAATTAGAATCATAAAATTTATAAAAATTCCATTTATATTCAAAACAACCTTATGAGGTTAGCATTATCCCAACTGCATAAAGGAGAAAGATGCCTCTTGGCCCTGCAAGGTCCCACAGTGAGCAAAGCAGCAGTCAATAGACCCACTTGAGATCCTCAGTCCAGGCTCCCTCCACACATAGGCAGCCCACTAATGGTGCTCAAGACCCCACCCGGCCACAGGCAGAAACAATAGGTGCATACTGTGTTCATTTAAATAAGCTCTTTCTTGAGCTATATGTAACTGACTGTATGTAAATATAGTGCACACATGTGAGCGCGTGCACACACACACAGCCAAGGCAGACCACGATGAAGTTTACTGACTTCATTCATGGGTCCCCATGTCTTCTCAAATCCAAGTCCCCTTGAGTTCCCCCCCTTTACCTACTACCTGCCATATATTCTTTACCTGATCTTATTATAAATGCTGAATAACCCCAATGGGGGTTGAAGATTGTAATTTATTACCCCCAAGAAAACTTCTACAAATTGCAGATTCCAGGCGTGGTGCCAAAAGCAGGCCATGAGAATAGTTTCATCAGTATTTTTCTGCAGTGATGGTTTTTTTCAAAATTCCAGCCACTTCAGAAGGAAGCTTGTTATAGAACGTGTCTCTGGCAATAATGAACAGGCTGCTTAGAACACTCCCAGAAGGGTCCAATTAGTCTCCATGAGCTGATGAAACTCCTCATCTCTGCCTGGGTCCTGTACAGGTCTCCGTGTTGTCCAGGTGTTAACTCCCAGGAGAAGGGCAAAGTTTATCTGTCAAGGTGGGTCAGCTTCTGCCATTCAGAGGGTTATTCTCTGCCAATTACGGACACTACAGCACCAGTTCACAGGGTTGCTGTTTGAATTGTTGTCTAAGTGACTGCCTCCTTTCATTGAAGCAGGAAAATGATTTAAAACAAATGAACAAGCAATGCAAGGTAACAGATTCAAAACAATGCAAGGTAACAGATTTTTTTTACCTTAAAAGTGACCCCAAAGATCAGATCCCCATCACAAGTAACCTTCCTTGGAAAACTCCAAAGTGTGAATATTCCCTAAATAGACATTCATGTTGCTAAGTCCTCAAAGCCAAGTTCTGATCCATTAAATTACAAACTTCAAAGGATTGACATTATAGTTCACGTTCCTCCTCAATCACAATCTGCGCATCATTTTCAAAGTTCAGAGAGTCCTGAGCATTCTGAAGATACAATGTTAAACCTCAAGTTCATGAACTTTATTCTAGAATTTACTATGATTTGCAAAGGTCATTTATCTCACAGGAAAGCCAAACAGTCCCCAAGTCCTGGTCAGGGCATTCACAAGTCACCGTTTCCCCAATGCCACGCGGAAGAGAAGAACGCAACCCCCAGAAGGTTAAAAAATAACCCATTAACCCGGGAGGGCTCTGGGGAGTTGAACTGCCACCAACCAAGCGGGGCCGGGCGGTGCTGAGGGCCGGTCACTGTGTTCCCTCCTAACCTGCCGCACCACGCTCACTTCTTCACGTTGCCACGTTTTGTTTTGTTTTCCCAAAGTGGATTTTGGTTTCCAGACCTCTCCAGTGAGTGGAATTTGCACTAAACACAGGGCCATGGAGGGGCACACACATCAATGGGGATGAGAGGCGGTGACGCTGGGGGTGGGCCGCGGGGGGCAGCTCCACCTGCGGAGTGAGTGAGTCACCCGGCCGGCCGGGAGGCCGCTGAAGAAGGTGCCAGCTGGACAGGATCCCCAGCTGGACAGGATCCCCAGTGGGTCTCCCATTAATGCTAGGGAAGCTGTTAACCCACCAGACCCGGGAAGGGAAGCTCCGTTTGTGGGGAATACTGGGTTATCACCTCTGATGCCCTGGCTTGGAGGGCGCACTGTGCAAGAGCGTGCATGGCCCACTCTCGTTGGGCCTGGGGGGACAAGAGTGGCCAGAGAGGAGTGAAGTATGAGTGAAGCTACACGGTGACTCAGGGCCCTGGCTCCAAGCTTGCCCCAGAGTCCTCTTGACCTGGGTGGCTCTGGGTGCTCAGGAACAGGATGCAGCTGCAGCGCTGCCTTCTGAGGCTCTCTAAATGCCCTTCAGGTCTCACAGTCTCCAAAAACATACTAAAGTATAGCTAAATGCAAGTTACTTTGGACAAAAGTAGGACTTTTTTATTTAAAAAAGAAAAACTTGGAATGGAATCACCATTTGACCCAGATATCCCATTCCTCGGCTCATACCCAAAGGACCTAAAATCAGCATACTGTAGTGACAGCCACATCAATGTTTATAGCAGCTCAATTCACAATAGCTAAACTATGGAACTAACCTAGATGCCCTTCAACATGAATAGATAAAGAAACTGTGATACATACACACAATGGAATATTACTCAGCCTTAAAGAAGAATGAAATTATGGCCTGAAGACCAGGAACATTCCAGAACATGATTATGTTATAGACTGTTCACAAATAAATCTATGAAGCCTCTAACTCACATTGGTCTGAATGGGTTTCAAGATATGAAAATATGTCTAGTCCTAGAACAAAACTCAAAACCGATGTGTGTTAGTGCTTCAGATAGATAGATAGATAGATATAGAGATTAGATTTTTTTGGAATAGGACCAAAGGTTAAATTTAAGAATCTAAGCATGTTGCTGGCTGCAGTTGTGCATGCCTGTTATTCCAACTCAAGAGGCTGTGGCAGGCTGGCCTTTGGCAACTTAGAGAGACGCTGTCTCAAAAAGTAAAAAGGGATGGGGATGGAGCTCAGTGGTAGAGTCCCCTGGGTTCGATCCCCAGAGTACCACCAGAAAAGAAAAAAACTTTCCCATTCAAATTACTCCAACCTCAGTAGGTAATGTCTCTCTCCCCATTTTTGCATAATGACTATATTTGACTGATAGAAATAACAAGGAAGGACACTTTGATTTTCAGAAATGAACTTTCAGGATGGAAAACGATCCATGCTGATCCATGTTTCTTTATAACAAGCCCCATGAGTAGTCCCACATAATCCATGCTTCGGTAGCTTCTGAATGAAGCTTTTATGCCC
Source organism: Marmota marmota marmota (assembly GCF_001458135.2). NCBI lineage: Eukaryota > Metazoa > Chordata > Mammalia > Rodentia > Sciuridae > Marmota > Marmota marmota. The sequence continues at coordinate 18,263,792 of NW_025999913.1, forward strand.
AAAGGAATCTTCCAGAAAGCAAGCCTCCACAGCACCTCCAGTTTGTATCACAGTGGCTGAGGACACTCGGGAAGCACCCAGTAAGGAGAAGAGAGAAAACTTCCACGCACAGCGCGCTCTTCCAAAGCAAGAGAGAGGCTCTCAGAGGCACCCCAAGTTCTGAAATCCGAAGCTACTTGCAGTGAAATCCTGCCTACATCTCGTAGCCATCCACTCCCATCCTAGAGGGTGCGTTCACTCGGTGACATCTGTCGTTCACCTCCCGTGAGTCAGCACTGGACCAGGTGTTGGGAGTTCGTGACAGAATAAAAAGCAGTCGCAACCCCTGCCTCACTGAAGCCGAAGAATAACAGAGGGGCTCGGAGACAGATGGAAGGTAAGAAATCCAACCAAGAAACACCTAGTCACAGATGGTGAAAAGTGCTCTAAAGAAAATAAGCCGTCCTGAGACACGGCAGAGATGGAGCAAGTCCCTGAAGAGGGAGCCCTCCCTCGGCGGGTCTCGGCCACAGGGGAGGCTGGCACTGCAGGACTGGGACAGAGGAGGAGAGGAGCCGGCACTGGAGGCTCCCCTGGGGCCCCAGGCTCGGGGAGAAGGTCACATGTCAACAGGGGTACTGTGAGGCTCCCCTGCGGAGTTCAGCACCCACGGCTCTGGCTGCACTGGAGACAAGGTGGACACAGCAGAGCTGGAAGTTACCCGAGTGAGAGATGGCCTGGCTCTTCCTAGGGGATGGCCAAGGAGACTGGTTGGTGTTCCAGGTAGGAACTGGAGGGACCTCATTCTATTTTATGGAGTAGAGGAAAGCCCAATCCATGAATCAGATCTGTGACTAAATGAGCTACGATTTTGTCTTTTCACAAAGCAACACGTGACTTTTGGAACTGCGTAGCTGAGAGGGAGGGAGGGAGAAGAGCGATACCTGACTCAAAGCACCTTTTTGTACAACTTACAACTTTTTGAACCATGAGAAATATCAGCCAGGATGCAGGAGAAACACAAATCCAAGCACCCACGGTGTGGAAAATGAACATATAAATAAAAACATCTTTGTCATACTAAGTTAGAGCCCAGAGGCCAGGGGAGAAGATGCTCAGGTCACAAGGGACTGTGGCAAGAACTGCCCTGCTGGGCCACAACAGGAAAGGGCCAGCCGTCAGAGGAACCCGTGGAACCAGGGCTCCTTGGAGAAACTCTGAATCCAGGGAAAAAAAAGGAAAAACGAACCCGTGATATCTTCTGGTTCCAGGAGGTGATGTCGTGCTCAAGAAATGGCCCGGCCACAGCAAAGTGACCAGACACCACGCTGGAGAAGTTTCCAATGGCCAAGCGGGGCAAATTCCAGCAGCCAAGGGAGTCGTGATACGCTAGGGCTTTAACGGTAAGATAGAGACCCACGGTCCATGCCAGTATACACAGGGAAGAAACCTCTGTCCCGCAGGAGAATTCCAGCCAACGGCACCCGTAGGAGGAGACAGGAAATCATCCCAGACAAGCACCGTTGTCGCAGCAGCGGCAGACAAGAGCCAGGATACACTGAACTCTGAGTGAGACCCTGAAGAAAGAGAACTCTCGTGTGTTTGCAGTCTCAAGGTGTCCCCCTGTGACATCCGCATTCAGTTGGCCAAAAGTAACTTCACAGAGAAGAGAGCCAGCGAGACCATCCTGACCAAGTGATTAAAGTGAACAGCAGCAGTAACACTGCATGTCTTCATCAGGTCCAGTAAAGACAATCAAATGCTGAATAAGCTGGGCAGGTGGCACACGCCTGCGATGCCAGCTTCCCAGGGGGCTGAGGCAGGAAGACTTCAAGTTCAAAGCCAGCCTGGGCAATTTAGTGAGGCCCTGGGTCAAAATAAAAAATGAAAAGGACTGAGGGTGTAGCTCACGGGTAAGACACCCCTGAGTTCAGTCCCCAGGACCAAATAAATCAATAAGAGGCTTAATCCTGCTGAAAATACCAGATTTCCCTTCTGTTTTTTTCTGAGCATTGACTTTAGACAACTGGAAATGTGATAGTTTCTCTCTCTTTGGAACATATATAACCATTTGGAACACTAGGTAAGCCTTTGTCACCCTTATGTCACCCTTATATCCTCAAGGACCTGGGAGCCATTGCCCTGGAGTGTAAACCAGGGGTGACAGTACCTCTGTGTGCTACGTGGAGCTAGACAGGAGCAGTGGGCCACAAGTTCAAGACAACTTTTAGTGCAGAACAGATGGGTTAATCAACAGCCCTGCCTCCGTGGTGTCCCAAGGTCAGACAAGACAGCTACTCAGGAGCCGTGCCTGGTCTCAGCCCTATAATCTCTCCCTCCCACAACAGGAGGAAGAGAGATCAATGCAGGGAGGATGGTGGTATGTTTGCTCAGAAAGGCCCGATTGCCAGGACATGTTAAGCAAGACCCTCCATAAATGCCAGAGACCAGAGTTTCCCAGCCTAGGAAAGCAGGAAGATCAAGGCCAGAGTCCACCCACTGTAAATTCTGTCAAACCAGTTCCTATTAGGACCTGCCAGCCAGGCCAGGATGACCAGGAGCTGCCCTGGGAGGTGGGCTAATGTATTCCATCAGTCCCTAGCCAGAGGTGACGCTTGGGCAGGACCTGATCACCATCTCCCTCTTACCCCAATAGAAGCTGGGACCCAGGAGGTGGGTGGCACTCTCCTCCTGAGAGGACCCACTCTCTCCCTTAAGAGTGCCCCCCGTTTTTCTCTCCCAGCAAACTTTACTATGCTTCTACTCAGTCTCATGTCTTGTTTGAAATTCTCTCGTTCGAGAGCACAAGAGCTGAGCACGCTACTCCATCTCGGTCAGGATCTTATCTCTCGTCCATCGATCTGAGGACAGTGGGACCCTGGTGTTGATGGTGCCAAGTTTGGGAGGGCCACTCACTGCAAGGTGCAAAAGCGTCTATCATGAAGACAGAGAAGTTTGCTGCTCTCTGGATGAGGCCAGTTAGCCACACCGATGGGCACCTCAGTCCCAAGGTGAGACCAGGCCAACTGTGTCACCAATGGGCTGTCGGGACTCTTACTTGAAGACTGGTCATTGATCACCCTGAAAACATGTCTCCAGTGGGTTGTATCTGTTGGCTATATAAAAAGTTGAGACTTATTTGTCTTCATGATCCCTTAGCATTGTTCCGGTTTAATGCTATTTGATGTTTTCTTTCTCTACCACCTTTGTGGAAAATACTTCTTGTTCTTAATTATATTTCCCCAACAGTGCCTTCTGATATGAGGCAATGATGCAGGCACAACATCATTTGCTGGCATTCTTGTCCCCAAAACGAATCACTTCAACCAAATCACAAGGAAACATCATGCAAAGGCAAACGGAAGGACATTTTACAAAACAGTTAACCTTCAAAACTTGTCAAAGTCATGAAGGACTGAGAAATGGGCGAGTAGAAACTAAGGAGACATGAAACATGAAATGCAGGATCATTGGTGACAAAGTTAGCAAACTTCTAATAAGGAATGGAGATTCGGACACTGTAGTAAGTTCAATTTCCTAGTTCCAACAACTACACTATGGTTATATGATACGTTAGAGGAATCTGAGTGATGTAAGGTACTGAGTGGCAATTTTTTTCTAAAATTATTGCAAAATCAAAGTTCAAACAAATGTAATGTTTCATACTGTTACATGAAAATAAAGATCTACTACCTAAGAGACGGCCTCCCCCATCTTCACCTCTCTTGGCCTGTCTTCTCCCAGTAACCAAGCACAGCTTTACATTTAAAGTGTAATAGAACTATCTCCTGAGACAACCAAGGATAGTCTCCATTTGTAGCTAGACCACATGTGAGCATTCTGTCCTGTGATTGCATTGGGGGGTTTTGTTTCATTTCAAAGAAACTTGACCCTCTATTACTTTGTCAGACCAAAAGACAAGTTGGAAACAAACAAAAATCCTGAAGCTCAATGTACCCTAAATTAATTATTTCTTGCACCACTAGAACAGAGGAGAAAGCACAATTACCTCCTGAAGATCAGTCATGGGTTTCCTTGCTAATGTGCGGAGGTAGGGGGTCTTTTTTCACATACCAAGCTTATTAGCTCAGAACAATAAGAAACAATGGCTTGTTGTTACCCAGTGAACCTAGTTTAATTGGGAAAATATTTGCATTCCCTAAGGGTAGTACTAGGTCAAAACCTCACTTCCACATCAAAACTGCACCATTCAAGGGGTCAAAGCACATGATGTAGATAAAGAAGAATGTTCAAGGTTCAGTGAGCTTTTTTCCCTCAATTAAAAGAGCAAGAAACCATCAAAAAGTAGTGGTTCATGACTGTCAGTGGCCTAGCCCGCTCCTTAAGTACTTAGCCCTCATGAGCAGACCCACAGCCCATCGGACTGAAGCACCTTCACCTGAGAGCAGGAAATGACTGGGATATGACTGTTCAAAGAAAACACAGAAATAAAACTTGTATTTGGTCCATGAAGAACTGCAAGAAAACATCAGGTATGACATTGGGTGTCTGACTTGTCAATTAAAAAACAAAATCAAGGACTATTCCCTCTTTGTCCCTCCTCCTCCTCCCCCTCTTTTTTCATCCTTCTCTACCTGAATAGCTTGGGTGGGATGGTTCATTAAAGAGCAATAACACTATGATATCTAAAATATTTCAACTACATAAAAAACAACATAGGAGGTAGAAGAAAGTATTTCACATCAAATTAATTAAGTTTTGTTCTTATTCCCAGTATGCCCATCTCGGTAAAGCCTTGGAATCAGGGGGTCTCCAAAGGGAATATCACCTCGGAATAATCCAAAACCAGAATCTCCTAAACCCTGGGAAATTCAAGCTTAAGCACCCCACTTAGGACTGTGGGGAGCCAAGTGCCCACTTCCTTACATTTTGCCCCAGTTCTTTCAAATACAGGCCCTCTCTTGCAAGTCACCATCTTGAATCACTCCATGGGCAGCTTTCACATTCCAGCAAAACAGCACATCCAAAGGATTTTCTTATCATCCTGGCATAAGAAATCAGCACGGATTGTAATTGATTAAGCTTGATGGCGAAAATTCAAGTGACTTCAAGCCATCCACTCTGGAAGAATGACTTAGATCTTCGCTCCCATCCTTGAAGACAGCCAGGGTTTCGTCTTCTATTCTGAGATACTTCATGTTCCTCGTTACCCGAGAACTTTACGTGGGAGGCATGGTATTGAAACCAAAGGGAAGGACCCCTCACTCCTCAAGAGGAATTTTTGTTTTTCTTTCCTCCATCTTTAACAGCTGCAGCTGCCCCAGATTTCTTGAGCTGGCCATGGATACATCAGACACCCCACAATGGTCCTGGGGGACTTGGGCTTTGGCTGTGGCAAGATGGGTCTCCATCCCAGAAGACTCTGCCCGTATTCTCTTTAGATGACTCCACCCCTCTGTGACGGATTTACCCGTCCCCATCCTGGTCTGCCAGGAGCCGTAACCTTACCCATAACCAAGGAGAAAGTCTAGTTAGCTGGTAGGACATTGTGCAAGGGTGAGTCTGCCTTTTTTGACCTGTAGAAGCAGCCTTCCTCTCACCCTCATCTGGTCAGTCCTGGTTCTGCTTTCCCAGAAAGCCTCTTCCAGAGGTTTTATCCTGCCTACGCGTGGTTTCTACCTTGAATGGATGAGGCTGAGCTGAGCCTAAGAGCTGGTAACGACACCGAGGCTGCTGCTACTGAAAGTGGCCAGGAGTGGGGCCATGACACCGAGGACAGCCAGCAGCCAGAGAGCAAGGGGCAGTCCCAAGAGGGTCCAGACAACTCCTGTGGCTCTGGCTCTGGCTGCCAGGGAGCACCAAGGAGAGCTGCTGACCCTGGGAACGGAGAGCCGCCAGACCCAGGCTCAGAGCTGCTAACACCAAGGGAGCTGCTCACGGCCTACGGGTGATTTCTCAGAACTGAGCAAAAGGGCCCTCGGCAGAGGGGTAACAGTAGCCCCATTTCTCTGCCATTGTTCCTCAAAAGTAGATCAAAGATCTCAGGGACATTAGCACCATATTCTTAGTCCAGAAGTTCTCAACAAAAGTCTCATAAAATCTGTAATTTAAAGGTACATTTAGCAGGTAGAGTGAGGTTCTGTTATTCTTTTCTAATAAAATAGAATCAAGGAGCCTGTTATCACTCGGTCTCTATTGTCACTCTCATATCTCAACCTATAGCAAGGCTTATTCCTTAGTATGACATCAAGGCATGTTTCCAAAACCAAGTATCACGCATGTAAATGGAAATCAGGCACATTTACTTTACAGTGTCTCTGGTTTCCAAATAAAACTAAGAGGACCGAAATTGCTCTTCCGTTTCACAAGCTCCTATTTTTTCACCCATGTATCCACTTGCCATGCTGCCGGCCTCCCTCGCCCATTCCCATGTGCAAGCCCAGACCACAGACTGAATTTTTTCTATTGCCATCATATTTGGAAATGCCGCAGTCTGGCTGGGCACAAAATCACCGGGAGGTCACAAGCCACTTGTAAGTTCAAACAGGAACTACTTTATTGCCCGAACCCCACGGGAACACACCCGGAACGCAACCGAAACTCCGCGAGAACCAACAGGAACTCAAGGGGAACTCCGCGAGAACTCAACGGGAACTCAAAAGTAGCGGGCACCCGCGGTAGCAGGAGCCGCCTTATTGCCTGACAGCAGAGGTTTATATACACAGCTGAATACACAGCTTGTTTCAATTTAGCATCATTCAGTTACAGCAATCAGTCATTATCTTAATAATGATACACAGCTTAACTCAATTATCATCATCTTAATGGCTCGCTGGCGTTACTTCTCAACCACTCCTTCTGGCAAAATGCCAGGCGCCATCTTGACTTGGTTGTGGCTCTCAACATGGAAATGCAGAGTTAAAATTGTTAAGTGAATTTCATTCAAAGTTACAAAATGAAAAGAGAGGAAGGGAGGGAGGATGGGAGGAAGAAATTCCTTACTGTTTTGGTTAAATTCAGTAATAGATGACCTATTATACCTAGCAAATTTCTGAGTAGACACAACTGCATAAAACTCCCAATTTTCCTTGTTAGCAGAGAAGGGTGAAGCACCGGCTACATCCAGACGTCATTTAAGATTTAAATTTGTTGGCTCGGCCCTTTTCATTTTGCCAGCATACTTTACCTTTTCCTTTGACTTGGGCTGGTGTTAAAATGAGGTTTCGTTTTTAGAAACCAACCAACAAGAGGATACCCCTCATATCTCTCAGGGTAGCACTAAATCTGTCCAAATTTTAAAGTTTACTATGTGTGATCCAGAAAGTAAAAATAATCATACAAAGCTTGTTAAGAGCTGGCTGATATTCATCTGAGCTCTAAAAAGAACAGGTCTAGAAGGGAAGCCAGTTTATCCAGCTGGAAGCAAAAACATCATTCATGTCAATTAAAACCAAAAAAAATATGAAGACTGCCCACGGTCCTTCTCCTGTAGGTGCACGGCGCTGCACTGTGGTGACAGCGGTGTGCTGGTGTCTGCCTGCTGTGCCACCCACCACACACACAGTGGACGGCTCACTCTCTGAGTCCAGCAACAAAGCTTTGCCCTCTCATTCCTCAGCACAGCCCAGGACCTGGTGGGCGGCCGGCAGCAACGGCAAACACCCATGCAGACCTACACTGACATGGACAAAGCAGTCAGGGCTGCTGGACTGCCAAGGGTCAACTGGACGGCCTGAGCTTCATGACTTGGGCTGAACTGAGGGTCGAGGAGCCTAGGAAAGGACAGGTTCACATCTGAGGAATCTGAGGCCATCTGCACCCCGCCGAGGACTTCTGGCTCTAATCCCGGAAATCTTTTGACCTGACCTAAGTTTCTGCTTTAAGTCCTACTGGCACTAGCTGTGTCAACTCTGCTTACTTGAAACTAATTTCTACTAACATCTTCAAGGTCTTCAGCAATTGGTAGCATGTGTGTGTGTCAGTCTCTCATATACGATTACTTTTAGTCAATCTCTTAACATTATCAACTTATAATGAAGATATGGGGTGCTACTACTCAACAGAGTGAATGTTGTTTAAATAGAAGAACTTTCTAGGAGCCTCATGAAGGTGTCTATATGCCCTTCGTCCTGTATTTATCAGTCTCTGCTTGACATACGTTCAGTTTGATGCACACTTTTATGCCTGACATGTGCTACTCTGTGCCAGATGGCAAAGATGGAGGGCATGTGGAAATGAGATCTAGGTCGAGGCTCTCCCATTTCCAAGGAAGAAAGGAAAAACGGCTTTCTGAGAGATGTGTGAGTTCCCTGACCATGAACAAGAACCATCTGTGTGTTGAAGAAGGGTGATAGTGTTCTTTGCTCAAGAACCAAAGAGAATCCTTCCTCGGAGAGCACACACCACCTTCACACCCACAGAAACTCAGTGAGTTCTCCTGCTGGAGTCAGAGTAACCCTGAACCCCTGCCCACTGGCTCAGAGTGGTTGACAACTGAGCACTTTCAAGTGGATTCCCCCGGTGTGCATGTACCTTTACAGTCACTAGATTCCAGGTTATAAGGGTTTCGATTCCTGTTAAGGCACCAAAAGGACACAAACCCCCTGCACTTAGGCCATCTGAGTCCTTGAGGCTTATGAGTCAGCCAGTTGAGATCACAGCTCACATCTGAAAGTCTTGGGCACAAGCGAAGGTTGTGTAGTTTGAATATCCTAAGAGTTGAGAATCACGGCTATGGGGCTTTCATGTAGTCAAAGCTCATTTCTGTCAGGTTTGAGATCAGACCCAGGCTAGTCATACGCCTTTGGGGCACTAACCAAATTTGTGACCAACATGACTTTAGATCGTACGCTATTATGTCCTGGCTCAGGGCATTCTGAGCCCACCCTCGATCCTGATGAACCAGCCTAATTCCATCTGAAGATTGGGAGCCATCTCGTCAAAAGTCAGGAAAAGTTAATTTCTGTTTTACTATAAATTACTGAGATTTCTAAATGTGTTTGGAATTCTTGCCCATGCTCTGAACTCATCCATGCCTGGGTCTCCTTGGCCAGATAACAACCTTCCCTAAAGCCTTAGTGGTGCCTCATAAATCTTGCCTCCCCCTGACCAGATAATAACCCTCTCTGAAACCTCAGTGGCACCTCATAAATTCTGATGTTTAGATCTGAATTTACTCCCTACCTTGAAATAACATGCCATATTGATCATTAATCTGCCATCTGCCCTTATATTACGTTTGCCCAGACCCTGTTTGCTGTAAGTTCCCAAGACACCCCCCTTTGTCACTTTCTGGGCTGTATAAACCTTTTCTTCCCTGAGAGCTGGGCTGATCTCTAGCCCGGTTTTGGGAGAGACAGTCGCTGGTGGCCAGCTTTCCTTATGTACGCAATACAAGCTTGCTTTAAAATTGGAATCGGTGGTCTTTCTTTGCATCATGGTTGAACAATCCCAACTGAACTAATAATTTTTCCAAACCCAGCTCCTCCCTGGAGCCTCCGCCCCTGAGCCCCACATCATGCCACAGAGGCCACATTCCCCTAATGTGCTCATCACCATTGGGTTGGAAGTGGCTGTGCGTCTCCTTCATTTTACTTCTATTTTTTGTTTGCACATCTGTCATTTCTGATGGACAATAAGACCCTGAGAAGCAGGAGCCACATGTTTCACTCTTCACTCACTGCGTCTTGATAACCACAGCTCTAATCAGACATGACTTTTCCAGTTTCCAATGAGGAAATTACATTTTAGGTCCCCAAATCAGATGTGTGCACAGGCCTGTTTGGTTCCACAGTTTATGTCCTTTCCACTATGCCACGCCGTCTCTCAATAAGGAGCAGTGCCAAAGTGGAGTGTTCAGGTGAGATAGAGAGGCACTCCCCACTGCCCAGAACTCAGGCTCAACGAGCTTAGTCACCCAACGTGTGGAGGACGTGCTGTAAGTACACACAGAGCAATAAACAACCCGACCAGAGGAGAGTGTCGCCCCTCACCCCTCGGCTCCTAAGACGCTTTCAGAAAGCCCTGGTCATGAGTTTGTTCTCCCCAGCACCTCATCAGTATTAAGAAGATGGGCTGGGGCTGGGGCTCAGTGGTAGAGCACTTGCCTAGCATGTGTAAAGCTCTGGGTTTGATCCTCGGCACCACATAAAAATAAACAAATAAAATAAATGTATAAAAATACAATAACATTATTTAAAAAATATTAAGAAGAAAAGCCATCCAATGATGTCTCTTTTATTTTTTCAACTTAGACTTATTGAAATATTAGTTGAAAAAAAAAAAAAGCACAATTGCATTTTTGCTTCTACTTCCCATTTCCATCCTGCAATTCCAGAATCATGCATGGGACCAGGAAGAAAGGCGACGGACCAGAACCAAGAACAGAGCGCAGGTGAGAAATCCGCAACCACTTCACACCAGCATCCGAAGTCCCAAACGGAATGGGGAAGTGCAGCCCAAAATGGAACCAACCTCCTCTCTCCATGATCACTCAGTGTGGCAACGAGAGGCCCAGCTTACTTGTGTCTAAAGTACATTCAATACAAACAACGGAAAGAATCCACAAGATGACACAGAATCAGTCCCACATGACATTCGCAGTCTTTCTTGCATTATTTTCAATCCTTCAGCATTTATTTCTGTAATGCCAAAGTGAAGATACAAATGAGTGGGGAACAGCGGGTAGGGACTAGCTTATTTGTGTTCCAATTTCCACTCTATGTCCTATTTAATTGTAGTGCTCACATGATACGAAATAACACTGGGGGAAAAACACACTTATAAAGAGAAAGCAAATCTCTTACTCTTTCTTGGATACAGAGGAAAAACAGCTAGTTTCTCCTGCAAATGAAAACATTTATCTGGTATTAAAGTCTTTAGGAATCACATTACCAGTGATTGCGGAATTGTGTGTATACACACACACACACACACATATGTATGTATTTTTTTTAAATCAGAATTGCAGTACCCCAATTAGCAATGACCATGTTACAGAAGCCAGCTTTGTTTGTGAGGGCCATCTAGTCAGTTCCTGGCTGGTCCCTCCTGGTATTACTTTCATTATGAGCACTCAGAAGAATAACCGTGTTTGGATGGCTTGTTGTTGCAATTAGGTTTCCAGGTTACCAACTACCAAACAACCCAGGCTAAATGTGACTGCTAGATACACCATTCCAAAGAGTCCAAAACCTGCCTTATGCATCCAAAGATAAATCGCCATCTTCACACCCACGGGGGCCAGAATAATAAATCAAAGAGAAAGGTCACATTGTGCAAACAGCACTAGTTGGGCAAACTTGCACTAAAAAGCCATCTGCCTAGTTAGCTTCATAAGGAAGCAGAATTTGACCTCCAAAACTGTCTGAAAACTTGGCCTTTTAAAGTGGACCACCAAGAAGATCATTTAAGAATTTTTATCTTATAAATTTGCTTTATCAGGGTATAAGGCAATCTTTCCTTTCTATTCAACTCTGTTCTCGATTACTGAGTGCTTGCAGGATCCTACAACTCCACGGGGACAGAGAAAATCTGCAGAGCAGAGAACACCAGCAACGGAGAGTGAGGAAACTGACACTATTCCATCTGAATCAGCGATGGCGAGGCTGTTAGATCGTTTTTCAGTCCTGCAGTGAACCTTACCCAGCACAGTGGGGCTTGGAAGATTTAGAAACCAGGTATTTTCACCATTAAGGTGAATTACAAAGAAAAGCAATTAGTACAACTTTCGGGGAGAAAAGGAACAATGATTTAAAAAGAAGGCCAAAGCTGATCTCTTTCCCTGCCCCTTCCAGCACCATGAAGGTACATACTAGCCCTCAAATACATCTGCCATTTCTACCATGTCCAGGTTTCTTCCTTCTTTCACTCAAACATGTGCTGAAATTCTATAAATTCCTTCCCATCTATCTGGAAGACAGGGTGAGAATTCCCTCTGGTATCAGGTCATTCCCTCTAGAAAGTGCTGAGCCACTGTTCACACACAAGGCAGAGCAGCCCAGGTTCAGGCTTTGCTCTCCAAGTTCCTGAAGGACTGTCCCTCTTGCAGAACAGCCCAGCCCCATTCCATGGTGACTCCTGAAGAGGAAAAGCAAGAAGCAAACTTGCTCTCACACAGTGCAAAAGATCAGATACAAACAGCTGTGTTTTGAAATTTCTTTAAATAACGAGTGACAGGTGTCTGCTTCTGAACAAAGGAAATGCACCTCACATCAATTAAGGGAAAATCCTTAGAACCAGGTTTAAATGACAAATGACAATGACAGTGCCACTTGCAGTTGCACTTCTGATACACACAGGAGGATCTTTATTAACTTTTAAATCAGATACATCACCTGCAATTAACTAAAGGAAACATGAATTACTTTTGCCAAATTATCAGCAGATTCTTTATCTGCATGTCTTCCTCTTAGAAGATTTAATATTATATTCTACATGAGTATTTTTAGCAAGACAAAAACGGACTACAGAAAATTCAATTTCATTTGATTAGATTAGAAGGCATGTTAATATGGAATGCTGATATATTAATTACCATCACTACAAAGACACTGAGACCACCCGGTGGTGTAAGAAGCAGCCTAATCATTGATTCACTCATTCATTCATTAAGCCGCCCCTTCGTCTATTAAATCTTGCTGATTGTCGTGCGTTTTATCCTACCACTAACTTTGATTCCCTGATACTTCATTCCTCCTTCTGTTCTAATAATTAATTCAAGAAAATGTCAAAATACCACAATCTGGTAAACTTTTTGACAAAATAACCATATTAATTAAAATGCTATCAAGAAACTGAAGCCTCACATGGAAACCCCTTAATCTGTGCGACTAACATGACTGAGTAATTATAATTTAAAAAAAGAGACAAAAGTCAATTAGAGGGATCAACAATGCATACACTTGACCAAAAAAATAAAAAATAAATCTGCATTTAGTCAACATCACAACATACAAACTTTAAAGTTGAAAATGATAAACTGGCTGCTGGAGACTTTGGTTAAATTTCCTATCTGGTTTAATAAGTACAGTGAGGGCTGGGGAGGAACTCACGAGAGCCTGGGGAGTGACACACGGAGAAGATAAAGGAGTGCAGAGGGGACAGGAGGCTTCAGGATGGTGGGGCAGAGAACACAAACTTCTAAACGTAAAACAGGAAGAAGAAAAGTTGGAAACATGACATGATCTATAAAATGGAACATAAAAGTTATTAAATAATTATATTTTGAACTAATCTATTCCTATTATATCTAAATACATAAATCTGGATATCATCAGAAACTTTCAGATATATTCAGGGATATCTAAGTGCACTTAAATATTTCTTACATGAAGACACTTCTTTTAGATTAAAGCATGTGAGCATGATTTATCAGACTAGGATCTACATAGAATAACATATTTCCACTCAGTCCTGGTAACAACCTGTATTGGGGGAGATCAAGGAAGATGGTTTCTTCTTTTTCCTGTACCTACAGTGCTCACAGGAACAACTTCCCAAAGCAGGGGTGAGCTCCTCAGCACCCAGGAAATGGAGAATGTCATTTATAAAGAGGTTGCAATCAACAACTATATTTTGTGCATATGGTGGGAATTCTATTCAAGTAGAAAATGTGTGCAGACGCTGGAAAGCCCAAATATGATCAATAGTGTACAACTATATTTTAAAATATATTCAGTTCTGGAAGCAATTAAGGGAAACATCGGTTCTTTGCTTCAGAATGTGAAAAAAAGAAGCTGTAAGAGAAGTGAGCCCGTGTGGTGACTCAAGGCAATCATCAAACATACTAACATCAAGCCACACCTGTAATCCCAGCGACTGGGGAAGCTGAGGCTGGAGGATTACCAGTTCAAAGCCAGTCTCAGCAACTTTATGAGGACCTAAGCAACTTAGTGAGACTCTGCCTCAAAATAAAAAATAAAAAGGGCTGGGGATGTGGCTCCGTGGTTAAGGGCCCCTGGGTTCCATCCCCAGTGCCATAACCATCATCCTCACCATCATCCTTATCATCATCATCAGGCTGAGGTAGCTGAGTATCTACACACTGCAGCTGAGGCAGACTCCCCATGGGGTGTACTGGAGGAGGAAGAGGAAGAGGAGGAGGAGGAGAGGGAGATCTTGGGTGGCCATCTTCTAAAGAAGGGATGGATGAGTGTGCTTTTAGGAATCTGAGGAATGATAGCATCGAGTGTAGCAGAAATGAGTCTTTGTTGTTGGGCCCTCACAGGATGAGTGGCGCATGTCTATCATATTCGGGCTTTCCAGCGTCTGCACACATTTTCTGTTTGAACAGAACTCCCACCATATGCATCTTGAGGGAAACAGATGCCACCACCGTCTGCAGAGGGTGAAAGCACTGGATGCCATGTGTGTCCACTCCTTAGCAGCTAAGCCCCTGGACAGGACCTCTGCCTGGCTCGGTAGTCCCACCCAGGACTTCCAGGTAAGTACTAATGGGTCAGCAAAGCAGGGAAGGCCAAAGCAGTGCCATCTACAGCAAAAGCAGTCCAGTTCCAGAAGTGGCATTTGCAGTACCCACTATCAAAAGTTGGGGGCAGTGGCCTGAAGAGCCCCATGTTTTCACTGTTCCATGGTAGAGGCAGGATGGCCCTTAATGCCCAGGTCCTGGGACATAATGTAACCTGGCTATGGCCACCTCCACTGCCTGGCAACCACTTATACTCTGAGCATGGTTCTCCAGCCCATCAGAGGTTGGAAGATACACAATATAATTTTCAAAAGCTCCTTTTCTTTTGCTTAACACAAAGGTGCTGGCTCATTTGCATATGTGCTTCACTCTGCCTCAGTCTTTGTGAAATGATGTACGCCCTACGCGTTCGATGAACAGCTCTAAGATCCAGTCACACCTAGAAGCTTACTGTGTGCTACTTTATTTATTGAGATAGTGTATTTTGTGCATAGTCATGTAGTGATCCACCCGTTACCCAACATCTACACCAGGAGCACTGCACACGGAAGTAAGGATACATTTCACCCCGCCTGGAGGAGGTTCTGAGGCCTGTTCAATACCCCTATGCACATCCCCTCCTTTCGTTCGGATCCTGGTGAAGGAGCCAGCACGTCAGGGCCCCCGTCCACGTCTGAGCCACTTAGTTCACAGGCCCTTGCTAACCTGGGCAGCTACACCGTGCGGCTTCTACAGGCCACATTCTAAATATGACTCAGGCACAGCCAGGAGCTGAACGTAACCTAAGTCTCTAATCCTACAAGTCTTCAAGGAGGTGTTGTTTCCATAGTTGCATCAGGTGAAGAGGACGAGCCTCACCAAGAACAGGCAACCTCGCCTTGAGGTCTTGGCACGCAGTTTGCCTCCAACACGTGCCTCTCCTCCCCATTCACTTCCTCTAGTCCTTCCAGGAGCTTTGCTGGCCTGTTAATTTAGCAAATGTTACTCAGAACATCTGGGAGAACAGCCAAGGACACCAGTGGCCCTTTGTAGAAGTGGAAAAGTCCTCTCAGTGGTCTTGGCTCTAAAGCTTTGTCTTTAATCCCTTCACACTCAGTAGTAAATTTCCATGTAGAAATATTTTCAGTTTCCTGTGGGAGTCCTCTTACAAGCAGACATGCCAGAGCCATTTCAAGCACTGTATTGGAAACTTTCAACATAAATATCTTGTCCTTTAGGGAATATTAGCAAAGGCCAAGAAAAATGCCAATTAAGAAGACAACTGCACTAACACTAGGCACAGGCTGTCACTGATGATGACTTGGTAAAGAAGGATATTAAGGTCCTGGGAAAAACTGTACCCTTTTCTGGATTCAATTCCCAATTTTAGTCCTCCTTATGTATCTTCTCCTTTCCTAACATCAAATCAAGGTGGGGTACCTTTTTAAAAGCTTCTCTCCCGCGACACTCCCTCAAGACCACAGGACCCAGGGAGCATCCTCAAGGCCGGGGCACGCTTCCCTCTGCCACCTGAGCTCTCAGGAGCACACCTCCGTCACCAGCTCCTCCTATGGATAGATAGCCCCTGCCTCATAGGGATGCCCCGAGGCTTAAATGGGATAATCTTGTCAAGTGCTTGGACAACCGCTGAACTCACACGAAGGAAGACGCACACATACTCGCGGTGAGTCCCAATTTCCATTTCAACAC
Source organism: Marmota marmota marmota (assembly GCF_001458135.2). Lineage (NCBI taxonomy): Eukaryota > Metazoa > Chordata > Mammalia > Rodentia > Sciuridae > Marmota > Marmota marmota. Next base: position 18,279,849 of record NW_025999913.1, read on the forward strand.
TGAGCTGGCTTGGTGTTGGCATGATTCTGACTGTCACTGTCATCAAACAACACAAACCATGTCCCCAGTCTCTCTGAAAGGGAGTGAGGACCCTTTCTCCACTGGCCAGGCCAGAGACCCAAGAGTCATCCAGCGCCTCTCCCGCTATTCCCCCAGCAGCCAGTCCTTTGGTCCTCTGTCTGCAGCCTGACCTCCACCGTCTCACAGACCCACCCCTGTGAGCACCACCTTCTTCTCCATCACAGGTGTCCCGGCCGCCAGCCTGGCTTCCGCGGCAGGAGTGATCACATCAATTCCCTAAGGAAACCAGCTTCCAACTGGTTTTAGGAAACAGTCCAAGTCCTTTCCAGATACTCAGCTTGGTTCCGGCCCACTTCCCAAGACTCCTGCCTCAGGCGTCCCCACCACAAGCCACCCTTCCCACTCCTCAGCCTGATGGAGCACACGCACCTCCAGGTCTGCACCTAGGGCGGATCCTTCAGGAGAGATCTAAAGACGGCTCCAGAGCCACCCTCCCCATGGTCAGCCAGGACACCATGTTGTCTGGTTCTGGCCATCACATTGCCTTGCAACTGCTCATGCTCTGAGCTTACTCTGAAGCCTATCAAGGCCCCAACTGCCCTCTCACTACTAACCCACCAGCATGATGCCCATCTCCTTCCTCACTACTAACCCACCAGCATGATGCCCATCTTCCCTCCTCACTACTAACCCACCAGCATGATGCCCATGTGCCTTCCTCAAAACTAATCCACCAAGATGATGCCCATCTTCCCTCCTCACTACTAATCCACCAACATGATGCACTTCTGCCTTCCTAACTAGTAACCCACCAGCATGATGCCCACGTGCCTTCCTCACTACCAACCCACCAGCATGATGCCCACCTGCCTTCCTCACTACTAACCCACCAGCATGATGCCCACCTGCCTTCCTCACTACCAACCCACCTGCATGATGCCCATGTGCCTTCCTCACTACCAACCCACCAGCATGATGCCCTTCTGCCCTCCTCACTACTAACATGTCTTTGGGGGGGCTGCATGATGCCCTTTTGCCTTCCTCACTACTAACCCACCAGCATGATGCCCATCTGCCCTCCCCACTACTAACCCACCAGCATGATGCCCTTCTGCCTTCCTCACTACTAACCCACCAGCATGATGCCCATCTTCCCTCCTCACTACTAACCCACCTGCCTGATGCCCATGTGCCTTCCTCACTACTAACCCACCAGCATGATGCCCATCTGCCTTCCTCACTACTAACCCACCAGCATGATGCCCATCTGCCTTCCTCACTACTAACCCACCTGCCTGATGCCCATATTCCTTCCTCACTACTAACCCACCAGTATGATGCCCGGCACATCACCTTTTTGATGAAAGAATCTGATGTTAATTATTATTGCCCAAAGGTAAGAGCCATAAGTTTGTGATTAGAGTCATTTCTTAGAGTTCCAAACACTCTCACTTAAAGGAGGCTTTAAGTAATAGCAGAGAGTTAGAACAATTCACCTGCAGATTCTCCTTCCCCACACACTAGGAAGCTGTCTTCACATCCTGCAGGATAACCCAGGGGAGCACCAGGAGAGTTCTGTCTTGGTTTTGGAATTCTGACTAAATACTTGGAGCAATTACATGGTGTCAGGAAACATGAACCAAACTCACGTTGCTGTTGATCACTAACCAAAATGATCTTTTTATGAATGAGCCCACTTGCAAGTGGTGGGCACCAATTTGATGCACATAGCTCCACTAACTTGATACCATGAGATAGAGAAAGCAAGGAGAATTCCTAAACAGAGAGTTAAAAATGAGTACCTGAACAGGTAAACTGGGGGAGAAAGAGAGAAGAATAGTTTTGAAATAAATTAATTAATTAGTAAGTAAAAATTCTGAAAATTCCCAAAAGACAAATCACACTATCTATACTGCATTATTTATATACACACATACACAGGTTTAGATAGACTAATAAATGATGAAAGACAGTTAACCAATATTATTGAAAAAATAATTAAAATACAAATAATACAAGGAATAGCAATCTGATAAGTACAGAAGAGGGAGAGAAAGCCTGTTAATCCTATTTTCATTTACTGTTTGACTAAATTAAGTATCAGCCAATTGAGTGTTCATGAAAAACTACTTTTATATTTGCAAAAGCCATACTAAAAAGGCTTTTCTATAATAAATATATATACAGATGGTCCCCAGTTTGTATGATTCAACTTAGAGCTTTCAGACTTTACCGTGGTATGAAAGCAAGACACGTGCAATAGAAATCACACCTCAAATTTCAAAGTTTGATCTTTACCAAACCAGTGATGTGCCGGCACAAAACCCTCTGACACTGCTGGGCTGAGGTAGGAAGCTGCAGCCCCCACCAGCCAGGCAACGGCCCAGGGAATAGCTGGGACTCCACAGTGCTCTTCAGGGCTGAGCTGCCCTAGGGTTTCCCTGGGCAGTTAGTGCATCTCCACTTGGGATGTTTTCAGCTGAATGATGGGTGTGCTAGGTAGTGACCCTGTTGAGGAATACATACACACACAGTCTTAAAGGATATATAATTATATACTTACACACACACACACACACACACACACAAACACATTCGTTCCTCTTAGTTGAGATTTCAAATTAGTTTTCTAAATCCAATGTTTAAAAACCATCTGCGAAAGATCCCATACTAGTTAATAAAATGTTTATGGAAGTTGGGTTATCAGCTCACTTCCAGGAAAAGACTGTAAGTGTGGAATTTTATTATTTAGAATGTAATCTACAAAAAGAAACTTGGGTCATGTCAGATCACCTGTTCCATAAAATTTTCTAAAACTTGGTGTCCCGCTTTTATAACGTTGTATAATCGGAATTAGCAAAGCCAGGCAGGAAGGTTTGTAAATCTTTGAAATTCAAAAATACTTGCTCTTAAAAGTGGAGGGAGAGAAACACCAAACCACATTGATTGCTGTTTCAAATTTCCTAGAGAGAAAAGTCCCAGGTTAAATATTAGACACTGCAAATACACCAAGTCGGTTTGGTTGTCTCTTCCCCACAACCACTCACCACTTAGAGTTCTGCCTCCAGCTAACAGGTGGGCTAAAATCAATCTTATTTCAACAAACCAACCATCCAAACTATGTAATCACAGGACAACATCAGAGCTGGATCTGGCTGGCTGCTTATAAAGGAGTCTTTCACTGATGTGTGGGAATGTTCCCTGTTGACCAAGCCAGACACCAAGGCACACCACCTGCACACTTCTTGCTGAAATCAACTAAATGCAAATAAATAGTCCTACCTTTTAAAAAAAAATGCCCTTACCGCTCTGTGTTGGGTTCATTGATTTGTCGTATGCATGGAGGAGACACTATATTAGCCTGCTACTTTGCAGACATGAGTCTGTTTAGTCATTTTCCTACCGTGGTGACAGACCTGAGCTACATCACATGAACACCCTCTCACAAGCTGTAACCAGCACCACCATGAGAGACCAGCTGCTGTTGGCAGCCCAATCTGGGGCCAGGGATCAGGTAGACCTCAGAGGCTCCAGGCATCTAGGCCCAAGGCCTCAGCCTCATTAGTATGGTGTTGTCCCCAGGTTGCCCCAACAAGGAAGCCCAAGGATTTATTGCTTCCATAATTACCCATAATTCAAAAGCACTCCCCAGCAAGTCAGACATTTAGGTTTACACACAGAGAATTTCTTTTAAATTAAGGAGAAATAAAATTTGAACCATCTAACATGACAAGTTTCTATATCCTAATTTAAAAAATAATAAATGGACCATCACTGACCACTTCGTATGATTATTTCTGAGTTTTGCTTCCCTTGTTCCTTGAGCTCACTGCTCTTCAGGTTTGTTTGCTGCCCACCCCCCAGCACACAATTTGTGGGGGAAAATACTGAAACATGTCTTTGGGGGGCTGCTGTGTCTATGTGGGGTGAGAAGCTACCTTCACTTCTACATATAAGATCGCACAGTCATGATGTTGCTTCAGATTTTGTTGCTTTTTTAAAGACTCTGACCAGAAGTGCCAGAAAACCACAGCATCACACATTCATACACATGAAAGAACTTTGAATCCTGAGGAACCACTGCAGGAGGTACTGACAGGACGGTTGCTGTTCCCTCCAGAAGTTTCCTACCTCCCACTGTCTCTCCATGAAGGACCAAACCCCCTGGGTCTACCAGAAGGTCCCGGTGACAACCTCACCCCTGAAACCTTAGGTCATAGAACATTTTGAAACTTGAAGCAATTCATCTCCAGAATCTTGGCCTACAACCGAAATGTGCAAAGGGGAAGAATGTACTTATCAAAAATAGATCCGGGCTGGGGCTGGGGCTCAGTGGTAGAGTGCTTGCCTAGCATGTGTGAGGCACTGGGTTCCATCCTCAGCACCACGTAAAAATAGATAAATAAAATTAAAAAATAATTTGGAAATATTTCTTCCTCTTTCATTTAAAAAAATAGATAAAAGGGAACACTATACTTTCTTTCAATAAACATTAAATTGTCCTCTCCAATTTAAAAACATGTTTTTTTCTTTCCATGTGACCTAAATTCTTCAACCTCTGCTCTATACCATAATTTTCTTTTCCCCTTCTATACCCAGCTATGATGGCAAAGAATCAATGCACATAGTCTTGTTAAGTACTGAAGCCCCTTATTAATTGAGCCTAAAGAAATCATTTTATTCCCCGCAGTTAAAAATACCTGGTATTAGTTTCTAATTTTCTTATTCTTTCCCATGCAGCTTAGCAAAAATCTCTTTCCAGAGTCCTTTTACAACAGTTTTCTTGATGTAATTCCGATTGGCACATAGTAAATGTCTTTTGACATCCCTGCGGCTAACATCTAGCCACTGTCTGGCATTCAGCAGCCTTCTGATGCACATTCCTGAGAAAATGTGAAATTTTACACGAGTAGCATTCAAAGAGTTTGAGCACAGTTTACTGGTCTCCCAGGGCTGCATGTTGCTCTTTATTTAGTCACATTTTCCTGCTCTTTCTACCATACAGAAATAATCATACCTCTGTCAAGAACAGTTCCTCTGACTTTTCCCAGAAGACTCAATAAGCTCAAATCTAACAGTTATCCTAACATGCAAATCTAAATACTGAGATTCTATTCCGGCTGTGTTTGTGGTAGTAAGCGGTGCGGCGATGGCGACCGGCGGCAGTGATCCCCGGGCTGGTGACGTGGAAGAGGACGCCTCACAGCTTATCTTTCCCAAAGAGTTTGAAACAGCAGAGACTCTTCTAAATTCAGAAGTTCATATGCTTCTGGAGCATCGAAAACAACAAAATGAGAGTGCAGAGGATGAGCAGGAACTCTCAGGAGTCTTCATGAAAACTTTAAACTACACTTTCCGTTTCAGTCATTTCAAAAATAGAGAGACCACTGCAAGTGTCTGTAGCTTGCTGCTCCAGAAAAAGCTACATAAGTTTGAGTTGGCTTGTTTGGCCAACCTTTGCCCAGAGACTGCTGAGGAGTCCAAGGCTCTGATTCCAAGCCTGGAGGGGCGATTTGAAGATGAGGAACTGCAGCAGATTCTTGATGATATCCAGACAAAGCGCAGTTTCCAGTATTAATCTCCAAACTTCACTCAGCTTCTTGGGGGACTCATGTCCCCAGCACACCACCACCCTCTCAGGGGCTGGGGCTGGGCCTGCCTTGCAGAAGCTATTGCAAAAGACATTTGGAATTCTTGAAGAAGACAGTCCATCTTGGTGTGGGTTTAGGTTGCTGTTTCCAATGTGACTGTTAGACCATAACGACCGTATAATTTTAGAGCAGCCTTGCAGTGACTGCCTAAACATGCTGCTGGGAAGGGTGAGGTGGGGTATTATATAAGCCATGCTGTTGACTATCTCATACTGTGGATTTTGGACCCCACATTTATTTTTTATTCATAACATTTCATATTTTAATTTCAAAGTGTTTGTAGTTTTTGACTAAAGTAGAACATAGAAAACTTTTATAGGGAAAGAATAGTCTTACCTAGGTGCAAAAGAAAGAATGAAGCCAGACCAATGTCAACATTTCAAATTATTAAAGAAAGGGTGAGAGAAGCTGGGTGTGGTGGTGCACACCAGAAGGATCGCGAGTTCAAAGCCAGCCTCAGCAATGGTGAGGCGCTAAGGAACTCAGTGAGACCCTGTCTCTAAATAAAATACAAAATAGGGCTGGGGATGTGGCTTAGTGGTTGAGGGCTCCTGAGCTCAATCCCTGGTACAACCCCCCACCCCCCCCAAAAAAAAAATAAATAAAAAAGAGGGAGTGCTAATAAAAAAAAATTACTGAGATTCTAGCATGTGCTCAGGTATTTAAATTGCCATCAACTGAAAGGTACAGTTTTGCAGAGCTTATAATCTTAAATTATAATCTTACAACATATTTCTCATCTTTCCCCTTCTGAATTTCTCAATCCTGTGCAGTATAAGAACAATACGCGCTTTTCCGGTTAGTAAGTGTTGCTTTTGAAGTTGCCAAAGAACTGTCTTTGAGTGGGAACTCAAATGAAATGTTACACCGAAAACAGTTTGACACTTAATTAGGTGGCATCTTATTTATTTGTAATGGTCAAGTAATATCATATATTTATTGGGTACAATGTGATGCTTTGATGTATGTGTGAATTGTAGAACAATGGCATCAACAAATTAACATGCTCATCACCTCACTAGCTTATATTTTGTGATTTTTAAATTTTATTCTCTCACCAATGTTCAAATATGCAATCATTGTTATTAATTAAAGTCAGCATGCTATGCAATAGTTCTCCAGGACTTATCCCTCTTGTCTGAGACTTTGTCTTTGTAACCAGTTTCCTCCCATTTCCCACCCACGCCACCCCCATTCCCCTGTAACGACCATTCTACTCTCTATTTCTTCTATTAGTTCAGCTTTTCCAAATCCACACACAAGTGAGTTCATGCTGTTCAGTCACTGAAAAAGGAGATTCTAGGTGGGGGTGTAGCTCAGTGGTGGAGCACTTGCCTAACATGCTTGAGGTCCTGGGTTCCATCCCCAGTACCATTTAAAAAAAAAAAAAAAGAGAGAAAGAAAGAAAATTCTGTAACTTTTAATAATATGTATGAACCTAAAAGACATTAAGCACAGGAAGACAAATAAATGGTGTTTTTAAATGTATGCATTTAATTAGTAATTTAACTATTTAATTAGATTTTTCTTTAAAGTTTTATAATTATTTTTAAGTGTTTATTAAATTTATCTTCTTGCTTACAAGAGCTTGTACTATAAATAAAAATAATACATGCTCTAAAATGCATACCTATCAATTTCACAGAGAGTAACCAAAATCATATTTAAATGCCAAAGAGAAGGTAAAAGATAGTTGGAACAAATGTTAATGGCCCCACTAAAATCACCGACCTTTCAGATGTTGATCATGGTGGTCAGCTTCTTAGCTTTGGACCATAGTGATCAGGGTTATAAGCTTGTGACCATAGCTGATCAGAGATATTAGTGGATATCTTTCATTAGACTAACATCTTCCATGTTGGCATAAGGACTCCCTCACTCTTACCCAAACATATATACACAGCTCAATAGAGAGGGAAAGGTAAAACGAGAAAGTGTAGAAGAAAATGAAACACATCCAAGGCACATGTATACAAAGGTGCAGCTCAGGGTTGGGGACAATGCTTCTCTCCCAGCAGCTGTGTTGCAGAGGTGACAGGAGGTGGCATAAAGTAAAAGACGGGGGAGGCTTCAATCACCCTCGGAAGGGTTTACAAAAGTGGGTTCCCTTGTGTCTTTGGTTCTTCAGTAACTAGTAGCCCTGAGTCTAACGTGAGATATAAGTCTTTCCTCAGGTTAAGGATAGAATGATCCAGGAACTTAACTCTTCAGTGGGTCCTCTGTGAGTGCCCATGGCCCTGGGGATCCAAAGCTGACTGACAATCAGGAAGGTAAACCACCCGGTTCCACGCTCTCCTGCAGCGCAGTTAGTGATTCACTCTGTTTGATGTAGAATCCCGCTCCCAGCCCAAGAACTGTCAACAGTGAACTTCATGTCGGCGTCATTAGAGATCACAACTACTGATTAAGCCTCAAGGTGAAGTTTTAATAATGATAGCAAAACCTGAAGGGCATTTATCCGAGGGTGACCTCAACTACAACTCAAATTCCACACACTTTCCCACAGAGAGAAGTTTGGCAGGTTCAAACACTCTTCCATTCTCTCCTCCTCTCCATGGTACTCCAGAATTTTTCCATCCCGCTTAAAAGGAATAAAGTTCATCCAAGTGGTCCATGAATGAGACCTGAGACTGTGTGTCCAGGGGATCTGGTAAGAAGCCCACCCCACGAGGGGCTTCCACTCCCAGGTGGACTTCCCCTGGGGTCTGGCTTCAGAGTTTAATTGGGGCTTCTGTTGACATTTTAAAGCCACACTTCTCCAAAACAGAGAAGGCAGAGCTGTTCATGGCTAGGTCACTTTGACTAGGGGATCCTGCCCTGTGCTCTCTTCTGGCTGGACCTCTCACCTGTCCCACCCTTGGCACCTCAGCCAGCACAGAAGGAAGAGCAGACACAGGAGGGGAAACCCAAACAGACCCTTGGTGTTTCTAATAGGGAAGTGGGGAAAGGGGAGAAATGATCTCTATTGCTGACCATAAGAAAGTGGATTGGCAAGATTCAAGGGAAGAAATGAAGCTCTAAACTGATCCCGCATTAGAACATCAGTGGGGACGTGGAGGGGGAGGGGAAGCAGCGCCACACCTGGAGCCTGAATGGGCTTACAGGCCGCAGTGGTTTTTAAGAAGGGAAGTCCAATGCTAAGGTCTGAGTTGTCGGCACTTCTCTGTGACCTGCGAAACCCACTCTGTGTCTACAAACCACTGGTAAATTTCACCGCACACAAACTTCATGGGTGGGTATTGCATGTGGCGTCAGGGAAAGGATTTTACCTCTGGTTGATGGGGTACTGAACAAGACAGCCCAGAAACTCAACAACACTTTAGAAGCAGATGCTCAGAAGAGATGAGTGTGAGGTGTTAAATTCTGCAGGAATTCATGGAATCTTGGGAAGAATGTTGGAAATTCCAAAGTCTAAGCAAGCCTACTGATCCTGATTCTAAGAGAGGGACCACCCCAGCTGTTGTTCAGACTACAGTTACAGTAGTGCAGCAAGGGGCACCACTCAGAGAAACCACAGGCTGACATGGAGAATGGGGAGGAAGGGTGTCTCCTAGATGCTCATTGGCCAGCTCTGAGGGGAACTTAAGGAAGCAGAGGTCAGTTCTGGGTTGCCGGAAGTAACATCATGTGCTTCCTTTGGGTTAGTGGAAGAGGTCCAGCTCTGCTTTGCTCTGTCCCATGACAGGGTCACAAAGGAAGACTGGCTGTCCTTACCGGGTCTCTTCAAAGTCAATTCATGGAAGAGAAGAGCAATGATATGAATGTCCAGATGACGAGTGCATCCTGGCTACCTGGACCTGCAGTCAGAAAGCAGAAACCCTCCTAAGTTACTAACTAACCAGCAACCAGAATGTGCCATGGACATGGGTGAGGGACTCCGGGAGAGGTGAGGAGGGCTGGCTCCCAGTGCACATGGGGACTTCCCAGCCAGAAGGCTCCAGCTCCAAGCCACATATTCTGCATCACCCTGTAGAAATGCAAAGACTTTCCATAGAAAATGGACTGGGAATTGTTCAAATGAACATGCTTAAAGCAGTTGGGGGAACTGGACTAGGTAGACTGGAGTGGGAGCTTTTATTATGCAGGTCCATCACAGAAAACTCAAACTGCATGAAATAACCTCCGATTTGAGGGGAAAGCCCCCACTTTTGTGAATAAGGAACTTTTCTCATCCTTCATAAAGACACATCTTTGACTAAATATTTATTCTGCGACTACTGCACTGAAACTTCCCCTTGAAACAACTAAACCGCCCAATTCTGGTTCAACATTAATGCTCTGATTCCCTCCCCTTAGGAGCTGTCATATTCCAAAGAATATCAGTCGTGAACGGTACTTAAGCTGTGCAATCTTTTCTCGGTAAACCCTACTGCTGGAAGAAAATCCCCACTTAGATCAAGAAAACAGAATCTGTAACTCTTGTGAACGGCCAGTGTCCCACCAAGTCTGTTCTTAAAGTCTTTAGCATAAACAGTTGTGACCAAAATACTTGACAAGATCAGCTTAGAGGAGGAAAAGCTTATATTGGCTCATGGTTTCAGAGGCTCACTCCACGTCAGTCCGCTCCCTTGCTCTAGGCCTGAGGTGAGGCAGAGCACCATGGCAGAGGGGCAAGGTGGAGGGAGCTGAAAGCAGAGAGAGGAGGAGCCGGGGACAAGACATAATCCCAAGGGCACACCCCCAGAGACCACCTCCTGTAGTCATTCCCCACCTACCTAAGTTTACCACCCAGTTAGTTCACTGACATGATTCATCCACCAAATGGACTGATCCATTGACTAGGTACAGCTTTCATAATCTAATCATTTCGCCTCTGAACACTCCTGCATTCACACAGGAGCTTTGGGGTATACCTCATATCCAAACCATAACAATAGTCTTCTAACTTATAAACTTGTTGGATTCCAAAAGTTTGATTGTAAATCACTTATAGAAAAGAGAGAGGTACTTCCTCATGGTAAGAATCACACAATAGGTAAGTCCTCAGGGCACCTACAAATCCTTTTTCTCTTGTTCTCCACCCAAAATAGCACATAGCTATCCCCCTTATCTGCAGAGGATATGTTCCAAAAAAAACCCATGGATTCCTAAAACCTTAGATAGTACCAAATCCTATTTATACTATTTTTTTCTTATACATACAAATCTATGATGAAATTTAGTTTATAAATTAAGCACTGTAAGAGATTAGCGACAACAAAGAAAAATGGAACAGTTATAACAATGTACTATAATAAAAGTTATGTGGCTTTCAGTCTTTAACTTTACATAAAGCACTCTGTGACTTCTCTTTGGTATATCCTAATTGCCAAAATCACTACTACTGGGCTAAGAGGCATTATTAAGTAAAACAAGGATCACTTGTATACAGCATTGCAATATTGACAGAATCCATCTGATAACTGAGACAGATTCCAATGATTAACGAGCAGGTAATATATACAGCTTGGATACACTGGACAAAGGGATGATTCATGTCCCAAGTGAGATGGAGCAGAATTTCATCATGCCACTCAGCATAACCCACAATTTAAAACTTATTGTTTATTTCTGAAATTTTCAATTTAACATTTTTGAAACAACATTGACCTTGGGCAACTTAAACCACAGAAAGTGAAATTGCAGACAAGGCAGGATTACTAGAGAACCAATAGTTGAAGTGATATTCCGATGGAAAATGGGCTTTCAGAGTTCCCTTCTGGGAAGCTGGAAACAAAACCTCCCTTCCTGGCAAGGAAAGTAGAGGCTGGTCCTGCTCGGAGCAGGCTTCAGGGTGAAGACCATAGTATGGACTTTGGGGAGGAGGGTCTTCTGCTGACAAGCAAGATGGGAAATGAGAGTGGAGGGAAGCAAACAGGCTGCTTGTCTAGACTGGAAGGAAAGGAGGAGACTCGTGGGAACGCTGGGCTTGGGTGGCTGGGGCTGAGGAGAATGGACTGCAGCTTCTCAGCACCTCTTCCCCTCTCCTGTGCATTCCCAAATCCCTTCTACCTCTTAATGCCTACTGGAAAGCTTCGTGGGGAAGGACTAAGAAGGAATAAAGGCTATAGCAGTGTGGAAGGGAAAGGAGGAGGAGGGCCTCACCAGTAAGGAACAGCAGGGAAGAGACACAGGCTTTCAAGGGGGATAAAGGGTGTGCTTTTCCCACATGAGGGGTGCAGTCACAAATCAGAGCCATGTGTGGGGTTCAAGCATAGGCCCAGAGTAAAGAGAAACAACAATTATTGTCCCCAAGGTAGAAGAACAATTAGCAAATCAAATTAAACAGAGTCCTTGCCAATGTTTCTGTTATTAAAGCTAAAATTTTTAAAAGCATTTCCAACAAATGGGTGGCACCCCTGCTGCACCAGGCCCAGTGTCTTAGTCAGAGACAGGAGACCAGAGTGAACACACTAGCTCACGGCTAGAAGTCCACCATCTCCAGCCGTCCTGCAAAACTCCAGCCCGTGGCCAAGTGGCCTGCAGCAACAGGCGGCCTCCCGACAGCACCAAACCTGAGACTAACTCATTTATCTGTCCTTCATTTATGCTTGCTGCAGGTACTAACTGGTAGTCATTCTTTAGCTGTAATATAAGCCCAACCTGAAAAACCTGTGCCTATGTTAAGCTATAAAGTTTATCATTTTCATGAATAATTGATTTGATACACTTTGAAAAATCAAAACAACAAACTAAACTATTATTTTCCACAAGGCTGGAGAATAGCACCTCTTTCCCCAAAACATCTGAATGGTGGATTTAAGCCCCTGTCCTTCACGTACTGCATAATCAGAATTTCCTTCATGTGCCTGTTCTCTAACTGTGTGGGGCAGGGGGGAGTAGAGGGGGGTGAGGGTCTCTCTGGCTAAGCCACACTGTGTCTTGGCTGGCAGAGTCCCTCACAGCAGGAATGCTTGTTTCTTTGGGGCCCAGTGGGGAGAGTGACCACAGACTGGGCTGCTGGACAGAGTCCAGGCTGGGTCTGCCTACAGCCTCCCCTGTCCCGACACACTCATAGTCATTCTCCCTCAACTGTTTCTAAACTATTTTTCATCCACAAATGGAGGAATACATCCTGCCGAACCCACGGAAAACCCCAGCAGGTTTCAGAAGCTCGTGGAAAGAGTGGTTTGAATATCTTTTTGAATCTTCATGCAAGCTTCTCCCAGCCAGACTCCAGTGAACTTCAAGACAGGGGAAAGGGCAGGCGTCCTGGGTTCCCATACCATAGCAAAGCCAGCATGGGGTATCCAGTGTCCCCTCTGTCAGCCTCGGGGGCAGTCAGAGGGGTCCTGCCGGCTTCAAACACTGCACTGTCAGGAGCAAGCTCAGAATCCTCCCACATTGGATGGGAAAAGTGTCTATGGATTTCCACCAGGACGCATGTGCCTGGAAAATGACGGACGAGTTCCATCTAATCCTTCATGACTAAGATGCCTGTCAGTGTTGTAAATTCTGACAGCGTCCTAAAGAATTTTCTTTTCCCTAAAACAGATAATGTCCCATTTAAATACATTTGAGAACTTATCTTTTATAATTATAATGTCATCCGAATCTCTGAGACACATCCTAAGAAACAAACCCCCCAAAATTGTACTATTATTTATTTGAACTTACAAAATAGAATTTGTATTACCTCTGTATTAACAACTTCCATTGGTCTTTTCTTGATTTCTCCTATGTCCAAGTAACTGGGGGGGGGAAAAAAACAAACAGTCAGGGTTGCTTTTATAGGTTTTAAGTCAGTTATGTAAATTTCAAGCATTATTAAAAAGTAAAGTAAGTTATAAGAAATGCATAGGCCTAAGGCAAAAATCAATAGGTGTTAGATCAGTAAGAACTGCTTTCAGCAACACCACCAGAGCCAACACTTATCCACCTAGAACTTCAAGTTCAAATATTCCATTAGGGAATATTACCCCCTTAATAGCCGCTCACTATATGTACTATATTTCTAGTTCTAATATAATTTAATAAAGAATGGCTTATGTGTAAAGCTTCTTAGCAGTTCCATTAATCATGAACTTTAGGTCAAAGGAAGTACTGACTGTGTATATTAAAGTAACAGCTGGGTAAGGCGGAAAAACCATTTTCCCAGTGAAAGCACTTCATGATCCAGAAATGCTTGGTCATGTGGGAGGGTTTCAATCATGCAGCTTGGAACCAGAAGGGTGGACCAGTTAACCTCTGGAGACTCCTATCAATCCATTACTGTTTGCCACAAGTATTAACCGGTGATAATTCATTAGCTATTGAGTAAGCACAACCTGAAAACTTTGCATTTTTTTGAGGTTAAGCTATACATCCATTGCTATGACCTGGCTTCAGTTTTAAATGATTCCTAAACTGTGCCTTATACACAAAAGGTGCAAATAAACATTTTAATATAAAAAGCATAAATCTAGCATTGATCTCAGAGCCATAGATGTAGAGACAGACACTATTTCAACTACTGTAATTGCCAAATTACCAAAAAAAAAAAAGGAGTTCTATTAGAATTAACTTTGGCTATAGAAATGTTTTATCATGACTGCTGTTGTGCTGTTGTTTGCTTTTTTTGACAGTATACTTTACCTAACTGATACCTCTGTAAATTGTCATGTTTCTCTATTAAACATTAGTTACATAAGACAATATGAACACTCCCCCATCTTAGCAATAAAATGAGCCTTCTGTGAACATGCACGGACCTATTTCTAGGATAACAGCAAAATGCTCTACCATGTGCAGGAAAGTGGCCTCAAATCCACAAGATTAATGTGGTAGACTCAACTCCAGAAAGTAAAGTCCATGTTTTCCAGATTATGGGGACAATTTGGGGGAAAACCGTCTCTAGAATCCTCTGCTGTAAAATAAAGGCTTAATAACTACCAGAGGTTTAGATATGGTTTCAGAACTATTAGAAAAACTGAAGTAAAAAAAAATCCAGCAGTAATGTGGTCATTTCCATTTGAAAAATATTTTGCTGTCTTCCCCAGCATCATTTTGGATCTGAGTGAAAGCCCACACATCACCCTCAATACATTTTGAACTGTCTTTTGTTCTGCTAGTTGCTTCAGTTGTTACACAAACTTATAGTGCTAAGCTTCAAACAGATTCAGCATTTGGATCTTCTTGGCATCTATCATTATAACACAAATACTGTGACTTTGACACAGATAAACTAGTCATCTGTCAGCATGGAAAACTAACCCCAGTCCCTATTAACAAACCCAGTTGTTTCGTGTGAATTGAAAGCAAAAATAGCCAGCAAATCCCTTACATGCCCATTTAAAGTGATTGGGAGTGCAATTTCTATTTGGTCTGGAACTATGTCATTTTATCTTGTGAGTTGGTAGTGCCAAATCAACATAAGAAAATGTGAATTACTAAAATAAGTCTATAATTTTCAGCTGTTCCTAGATTCTGAGCCAGATTTCTATTTCCATGAAATTACTTTACATAAATTACTTTATATGAAGAAATGCCATAATCTATATAACACTTGGGTATTTACCAACCACATGCTCATCCACAGCATTCACTTTTACAACAACCCTGTAAGGCAGGAAAGGTTGTGTTCCTGTTCTGAATTAGGAAGCTGACTCCTAGGCCCAGGGACTTGCCTGAGGACACAGCTAAAGGACAGAAAAGTCTCAAGTCATCTGTTGAAAGCTCCAGATTTCTTTTATGCAGTTCCATTAGCCCTTTTCTACAAAGTTAGAGAAAGCATACTTAAGGGAGGTTTCACAGAAGGGAAAAATAAATCCAAGTGTATCCCTCACCTTCCACACAAAGAATGCCTGGTGTAACAGAAAACAGAACACCTATAACTCAGCTTGAACAAACTTAGGTAGGGAAGGATGGTATTACAGAATGTTAGTGATATTTGGAAACAGTTTTCTATACAGTTAAAAACAAAATTGAAAAATAGATTTATGATAAACATTTCTATTTATTGGTTGCTATCCTGGAGTCCAAGATGAACTTTAATTTAAACGTTCAATTTTAAAACCATGGACTATATAATTAGCATATGAACCAGCAATTTCACGCCTACATATATACTCAAGAGAAATAAAATCTCATAAGCAAATGTTCATAGAAGCATTATCCATAGTAGCCAAAAAAGTGAAACAACCCAAATATTCATCAACTGCTTAATGAGCAAGCAAATGTGCTACATGTGCAACATGGAACGTTATTCAAAAATAAAAAGAATGACATATTAATACATTCTACAACATGAATGAAACTTGGAAGCTCATGGTAAAAAAAATAATAAGTAAGACACAAAAGACCATATATTGTATCATTCCATTTATGTGAAAGGTACAGAATAGACCAGTCCATGGAGATGGGAAGTAGATTAGTGGTTATCAGGATTGGGAAATTGGAAGGCAAAGGCTTCTTTAGGAGAGTGATAGAAATGTTCTGAAATTACTTTGCAGTAAGGGTTGCACAACTCTGGGATGCTGAAAAATCAGTGAAATGAGTGAATACACTGAAAATCAGTGAAATGGGTAGGTTTTAAGCTATACAAAATATATCTCAGAAAAGTTGTAAAGAAACAGATTATAAAATCCACCTGTCCCATAATGCCCACCCCCACCAACTCTCAACCCCAACATAATTTTGTTCTTCCAGTTGCACTTTATTTCTTTTGTCGTTTGCATTAAAATTATCATGTGCATGTCATCTCTCCTGCTAGACTGCAAACCCCTAGACAAGGAGTCTTGTCTCCTTCATCTTGGTTCCTTACAAAGACCTAAGCACAATTTGCTAATTCATGGAACATCTACTATAACCTGGCTGCCTGCCAGGAACTGGGAAATTGACCCCTGTCCTTGTAAGTCTAACCGAGGTGCTGGAGGCAGCACTAGCCTTTCCCAAGCGTCATAGTTATGACCTGAGCTGGCAGGTGGTGGAGGAGGGTCACAGAAGTGGAGTTTGGTCCATTCTACTTGGAATGAAAGTTGAAAGAATTTAAACAATGTGGGGGGTGGGGTGCAGAGCAGGTTTCTCTTCTAGTGATAATTTAGTGTCCAATACTTGTAAGCAATTTTTAAGAAATCTTTACTGAAACTAAAAACATGGATTCAAAAATAAAAGGCAAAAATAGAAGAAAGGGGGAAAAAGCCAAACAAAATGCAGAAGTATTATTTGGTCACTAAACCGTGCAAAGATACTTTTTAAAATTAAATTTATTGTTGCTTATACACAAATCTTAAGTCTGTATCTAGGGCTACCCAGTGAAATTCCTCTTCAGTCCCAGTTTCAACCTCCTCCCCACCACCGCATGGCCAAGTCACAGCCGCTCCACCCAAAGAGAAGTGGACAGGGCGCGCGGGGGTCTTTCATTTCCTCGTCACCCACCCACCCTGGAGCACAGCAAGCGGAGGTGGAGGGCGAGACCACTCACTTGAGTTTCTTGAAGGCCTCCTGGCCCCCCGCCACGTAGTTGCCCCCGCTCTCGATCTGGTCCAGCTTCCGGATGCGGTGGCCGGTCCGCGGGGTGTAGATGTTCCTGACCGCCCCGAAGGGAGCCTGGACGCCGCCGGTCACCTCCTTCAGGAAGACGTCGAAGCTGGACACCTTCTTCTCATGGATGACCACGCGGCGTCCCGCGAAGAACGGGTCCCCGTTGCGATACACCAACACGCTCTTCACCACCGGCTGGGACAGGTGGCTGGACCTGGCGCTGCTGCCGCTCATTTTCCCGCGGGACGCCTCCCCAGCTGGCTCCAGGCGGAGGCTCGTTCTCTGCCCCCGCGGCCCCGCTGCGCACCGGAGTGGGTCGCCTCCTGAAAGGACCGGGAAAGTGAGAAACCCCAGGTAGAGGAGAGGGGACGGCTCTGCGCCCCAGCGCACTCGGCGGAGACACTGCAGGCTGCGGGACGGGTGGACCTTCAAGTAGTTCCCCACGGCGTGCACAGCCAATCAGCGCTCGCAGCGAGCGACACCTGTTTCGCAAGCCACCTGCAGAATCCAGGTGTGCCACCTCGGGACGGGCGCTGCGCTGGGGGCTTTACACTCCTGGCCCGAGTTGGGACGGGACGGGAGGGAGGGAGGTGGGAACACACTCGCATAGAGTGTGAATATGACGGGACTCGGCTTCTAGCATCACGTCAACAACTGTTTCCAAACAGCTTACATTTCTTTTCTCTTGCTCCCTCACCTACACTCTCTGGTCCGCTCCCAAAATAAAGCAATTAAAACCGTGGCTGGAGCTGCCTAGACTCTGCTAAAAGTCAAGTATGTGGAACGCGCTAAGAGGGAGGGGGAGCAAGCGCCCAGGCTCGAGCGTGCAGGACCCTCGCCCTCTGGCTGACCAGCGCCTCCGGGTGGCGGAGCTCGCTGGGCAGCGCTGGGGCGAGCCGGAGGGCGGGGCGGCCAGGGTCCCCAGGCGCCCGCCGCGGCTGTACCTACCGACTCCGGGGCCGTGGGGGGCAGGCGCAGGCTGGACGGCCAGGTGACCTCGGCTGCCGCTAGCTAGAGCTGTCCCCGCCGCCGTGGCCTCTGCGCCTCCCTGGCCCTGCCCGCAGCCTCGTTGTTATTTCTCTCCGTTTCCATGGAAACCGCGGCGCGCGCCCAGTGTGGACCAGGCCTGGCACGCAGTCTCCAGCCGAGCTTCAGGGCTGCTGGGGGCTGGGAGTGCAGTGCGGCCGGCGACCCTTTCAGACGACAACTGCACAAAGGGACGCCTGCTGTATGCCAGGCGCCTTGCTAGGAGCTGGGAAAAGGATTCTGCTGTACGTTGAGCGCCATGCGCCTCACTTTATGCAAGAACCGATGGGGCTTGTCACGAGAAAACCAAAGGGCTGGCAGTGCCCAGAGCCTGCATCCCATCCTTGCGTTTTGCCAAGTCAGCCTGTAGGCGGATGCAGAGAAGAGTTTCGAGAATATTAAGAACCTCAGTAAAGAGTTGTTCAGTCCACTCTGGGATGTACATCCCGTGGGACCAGGAAGACTGCCTTTATAACCTGAAGTCTTGCAGCCAGCTTCCTCCCAAGACCTTGCCAGGTCCAAGTTTCAGTGTCCGCCTAAATATAATAGCCACCGTTCATTGAACACTTAGCCACCTACCAGCATTCTTTCTGCTGGGCACTTTACATAAATTATCTAATTTAGCATTTACAGTAACCTTCAGAAGAAAATACTATTGTTTCTCAGATGAGGAAACTGAAGTGTAGAGAAACCAAAGAAGTTTGCCTCAGGTCACGTTCACGGGTTGAAAGCAATTCTCACTCCAGAATATCCTTAGCCACTGACATACCGATATGTCTGGGGCATTGTGGTCTGAGGCAGAACTGTTTTTATTAAAGTCAAGGAATACATCAATTCCTTGAAAGTTAACGGTTTTCAGAAGAATGCCCAAGAGAAAAGAACAATACAGAAAGAAAACGGGAAAATATGAAGGCTGGCTGGCTGCAGAGATATAGAGGTTGAGGGACAGATGCAGAAAGTAGCTGTGAAAACGTGCCACCACATAGCTAGGAGGACAGGACATCTGTTTTGAGGAATGGAAGGCAGAGGACTAAACACCAATACCCCCAAACACCCAAAACTCACTACCACCTGGGACAGCCCCGTGCAAAATTAATGCATGGTCCTTGTCCAAAACTAAAGAATTCAAGATGGCAACAGCAGAGCATTGAACCAGCACAGCCTCCTTCTGTGTGTAGGACCTGTCACCAGCCCAAGAAGCTGCCCACCTCTATATTCTGATGCCTCTCATGATGGTGTCTCCAGCCCACATTTGTCTCCTGAGCTGCTTTTTGCACAGGACTTGGTGATAAGTGCTTAGCTATTGGCTCTCAGTGATGAGGGAAAGGCCTTGATTCATAGCATTTACCAGTTACTGTAGTTGACTCCAGACATGGCCAATTTCAGATTCCAGATTGACATCACCAAAGGCAAGAGCTGTGAAATTGCAGAAGAATACACTTAAGTCACCTGCAGAGCAGAGATAACAGTGACACGTAGGTGGCAATGAACTTGGAATATCTGTTATCTTTAATTGTACTTTATTCAATTTAATTTTTAATAATGACTATGTTCGATATTCCTGAAAACATAATCATCAACTTTCATCAGTAAAGGCAGCTCCAGGCATTCAGCTGCTCCTGAATGACTTCTCCAGACCATCTAGAAGGCAGCCTGGACTCCATGACTATTGTAGGACAGATGAGGCAGGGCACTGAAGACAGCAGGAAACAGTTTTATTTGGCTGCAGCCAGGTTCAGAGGGCACAGCTTTTGCTGTAATCAATTAATCCTCCGAACCCCGAGTTCAGGGAGTTTCAAAGTTTTATACCCAGCATGTAAGGGGAGAGGCTCAGAAGTTCACTGTCTGCAGAAGTTCACATAAAAGCAGCTTTTTCTTTCACTGTTGTGGGCAAGTTAACCCTTCAAGGACCACACCTGAGAAGGGGGGAGCTTCTTCTCCCCTTTCTTTCCTCCCCCTGCCAGCTGTTACCATGGAGCCCAATTAGTAACTTATCTTAAAAATGTAGACTTCTCTGTGAAGCCCAGCTCAAGGCCAGAGGCCTTGTTTGCTCATTTCTGCAAATCTATACTGGATACGTTTGTGAAAACTAGTAAGGGGGTGTCCAGCACCTAGAGTGCTGGTATCTTCCCTGCCAGTGGCCGGGTAAAACAGGGCGACATGGAAATAGGAAGTTTATCTACATTGAACTCTTTTGCAGAGACTCTTTTGCTGACAGTCCTAAAATGAGCCATGGTGAAGATTTCTGGAGAGGCCCAGTTAAGACCTTTCTGTGGAGAAAGGGGTGCCACTCCTTGACCACATAGTCTCATGTGTTCTCAGACCTCCTATTTTCCTATACTCCTTTTCTCCACAAACAGACTCCACTCGTGTGCTCGAAGCTGGAGCATAAGCCTTTCTCATCCTCACACATTTAACACGGAAACAGCCGGCAGCCACAGCAACAACAAAGAGGTCACATATTTGCAATATCTCTCCCTCCCCTGCTGCTTGCTGGACTGGTTCTGGGGCTCTTTTTTCTTTTGCAGAATCTTTTAGCAGTGAGCAAGAAGAGGCGGAGGGAAGATGCCAGAGAAGTTAGGTAAACCCTCCTCACAAGGGACTGAAGAAAAGTGCAAAGCCACTTCCTAGGGGTGCTGGGGACGCGGGCCAGCACACAGACAAAGACAGGAGAAGTTGCACTTTTACGACTTTCCCTGAGTTTGTGACAGGCATTGAGAATGAGAGGGATGGCCAACAAGGACTCTGAAAGAAGTTCTGCTGCACAAATAATGCCACCAAGGCACTGTTGCCTCCTCAAGAGCCAGAGGAAACCTCCTGAATGCTTTCAAATTCTGTTTTTCTACCCAAATAATAAATGTTTTTTTGTAACACCGTGCTGAGACCAGACCACACCCTAGGTTGACAAGGGTTCTTTAGCCCGTCACCAAGTTCTACCAATTCTACTTCTCAACTGTATCTTGAAAGCATATGAGTCTCCAAACCCATTTCCACTTTCCAAATTCAGGGCACCATCCCCAGTGAGAGCACTGTGTCTTGGGTTTTGTTTCTGTACTGTCCATTCTCCGCACAACAGCCAGCTTGAGAGGTTGGCAGGGAAAGAAAATGGATTCATTTCACTTCTATTTAAGACTCTTCAAGCGCTTATCATTTTTCTTAGATGAAACGCAACATCATCCACATTGACTTCAAAGCCCTGAATATAAAGTCCCTATTGCCTTAATTCCTACCTCTCCTCCTCCAATTCTCCCTAAGCTTTTCCTAGGTTGAAGCTTGTCCTTCCACGTCTTCTCATATCCCTTTGGACATACCTTCTGACCCCCATCTGCCATTGCCATTTATTTGGCTCATCCAATGGGTACTTCAAGTCCCAACTTAAATGTCATTTCCAGAGGAAAGATAAGTACCCCCCACATATATTACATATTTTTCCTCCATAGATTATACCAATTATAATGGTAAATCTTTGTATATGTTTAATTATAAATCCTTATATATGTTTAATCTCTGTGGAATCATATACGTATGAATTCCCTAAGAGAAAGGATTGTGTTATTACTTAGCAACATCTTACCAGTACCTAGATAGACAATGGTACATAGGAAGCACTAACTAGTTATTTCATGAATGAATTAATGGAAAATTTGTTGTTCAAAAATTAAGTAAAAGCCAGGGCTGAGATTGTGACTCAGTGGTAGAGCAGTAGCCTAACATGTGTGAGGCACTGGATTCAATTCTCAGCACTACATATAAATTAATTAATTAAAATGTTGGAGTCTGTAAACAAGTCTGGATGGCGCCTGGCAATATGCCAGAGGGAGTGGTTTATGAAGTAACACCAGCGAGCCATTAAGTGTGGAGATTCCTTATTGGTTGACTGATGTATCGAGTTTATGCTAATTAAGATAAGCTGTGTGGAATGGATAAATACCTCTGTTGTCCTACAATAAACGGCTTCCACTCCTGCTGTATCAACGTACACAAGTTATTCGTCACCCCCCAGTTATTTTGCTGCAGCCGGACTGCGGCACAGCACTACATATAAATAAATTAATTAATTAATTAAAGGTCCATTGGCAATTAATAATGTTTTTTTTTAAGAAATTAAGTAAAAGCTGGGTGCAGTGACACACACCTGTAATCCCAGCGGCTTGGAAGGCTGAGACAGGAGGATCTCAAGTTCAAAGCCAGGCTCAGCAAAAGTGAGGCACTAAGCAACTTAGTGAGAGCCAGTCTCTAGATAAAATACAAAATAAAATTGTTGCTCAGTGATAAAGTGCCCCTGAGTTCAATCTCTGGTACCAAAAATGAATAAGTAAATAGGTAAAAAAAAAAAATTCAAAAAAATGGAAAATGCTTCTATAGAAAAAAAGCCTAATTTGAGAATTAAATTTAAAAATAAAAAAACTTGACAATTAAAGAAATTCTAAAACTAACTGCTTAGCTCTCAACATAAAAAAAGCCAGCTATATGCAGAAGAGAGCAGCCATGCAGGATACCAAGCTCTCTTGCCCATGTTCAGTTTTGAGCTCTCAAGGCAGAAGACTCTCAAGACAGAAGAGCTGTGTGGGAAACGTGGAGCTGTTCTGCAAACGTCCATTAAAGAGAGCTGCTGCCTGTACAGTGGGTTCCCTGAGAGAGCTAGACCTTTGGTTCCGTGGATATGGACATGGATATTGCTGACCGCTCCTGCTGCCTGTGAGTCCCCGAGTTGAGGTGGCTCTCACAATGGCCAAGTTCTGCATGTCCACACACCATGCTGCCTACCCCAGGCAGCTGCGTTGATGGGGGCAGGTGCAGTGGTAGAGCATTGGCCCACTGTGCACGTAGTCCAGGGTTGTTCCATGCCAGCACCAAGCAGGCAGGTGGGTGGGCGAGGAAGGGCTTCTAGTGGCTGTAAGAGGAAACCCCTCACCTCCTCCAACCACCAAATTATGGTGTACATATTAGGGGATGAGAGGAACCCTGCTCACCCCCTCACACACCAAACCATGTAGATTCCACTTACTTGACTTAATCCTTCCTTATCTCTTCATTCTCACTTCAGAGCTTAGGAAAGGTGTTCGTTTTATATGTCACCACCTGTCTCAGGAGTTAATAATAATAAAGAGTAGTAGATTACCATTATATACCTCCCATTTATAAACTGAGAGGAGTAATCACAATGCCCTAAGGCAAGTAGCCTTGAGCCTTCTTTTCTACTAAGGCATAAATGGATCCTCAAGGCGTCTGTAAAGAAAATCTCAAGGAAACCCAAACCATGAATCCTATAGCAACCCATAGCTATTTGCATCCTACATAAACTAAATGCCACCTATCTCTAAGTTATGATTTTCTTTCTTTAAAAAAACATGCAATTTCCTGTTGAATGATTTCACATCTTTGAAAAGCTTTGAAGTGCTCTGGAGCGTGATGTGCTGGCCCCACATGGAGATGGCGAGTCCAGAGGCGGGAGATGGACAGCTAAGAGCACTCGACCAGAGAGCACCTGCTTCCTCCACGCTGCAGAAGGGCCTGTGGTCTTGCCTTGATCCTCCACCACTTGGTGCACGGGTCAGGGCAGTGCTTAGTAAACAGCTGTGGAATGAATGCATCTGTGCATGAAGAGTCTGGGGGCCCTCAAGCGAGCTGACCCGCTCCCATGATGTGCCGGGCTTGTTAGATGCAGTAACGGATCCTGTAGGATGCTGAGAAACCTCCATTCCCAGCAACATGGGGAAGTGAATATTCTGGATCATTCTCCTTCTAAAACAATTTTTTAAATGCTGGAATTTTTTTTTTAATGGCTAAATCTTTTTTAATGCATTGCTGACTTGACAAGAATGGAGAGAATCCAGAAAAGCTGGAAACAGAAATCCTAGGAAGGGCACAGGCCTTGGAATCAGCTCTGACCCTGCATGTCTGTGCCTCTGTCCTGCTTCCAGTGAGCCAGGATGGGCCCCGCTGTCAGAGCAAGTGCTGCAGGAGACAGCACCTTTTCACAGTGGTGTGAAAGGCAGAGGTAGGAGGAAGGGGCCGCAGCTGGTAGCTAGGAAATCTCATGAACGACTCCACCTTTGTGATCTAAAAACTGTGTGACAAAAAGTACAAGTGGCTCTGTGCTGGGAAGGCTCTCATGGGGCTGAGAAGCCAGAGGACTCAAGCTACAGGTAATTTGCACAGGTAACATTCCAGGAAATGCAAACTCACAGTCTAAACACATTAGACTTATGAGAAAACAATCCCTGAGTGACATCGAGGAGCCACCGCAGGCAGAAGCAGACCTGCAAACATTCCAGACACTGGGTTGTCAGAGCTAGAACACGAAATAACGAGGCTTAATATATTTGAAGAAATAAAACGATCGAAAATACAAGAGAGGAACATGAGACTAAAGTAATGGACAGGAAGGTTTTAAAAAATAAAACAGTAAGGTAGCATTTCTAGAAATGAAAAACATCGTAATTGAAATGTAAAATTCGATGTAGATGTTAAATTACAGATTAGTTACATCCAAAGAGAGAATCCTTGAGGTGGAAGAATATAAATCAAAGAAGGGATGGAGAAGACAGCACAGACAAATGAAAGATAGGGAGGAAACGGGTAGGAGACTAAAGTAGAGCCATTTACCAGGCATCTGACAAAGAAGGCAAATAGAGAAAATAGCACAGAGGCATTATTTGAAGTTTTCCAGAATTCTCCAAAGGGGTAAATCCTTATCTTCAGAAGGTCAAGTGCATTCTAATTGGGAAAGTCAGTTCATGGTGGACTAAACCTCAGTGTGAGAGGCAACACTTTAAAGCTGTTCATAGTTTGATGACTTTACTGTCTTCTAAAAGTCCAAGGCATGTAGGTTATGGTCAATCTTTTCCATTTCTGCCATTGTCCCAAAATACTGTTATTCCTTTGCTCAAAATTAATCTCAATAGAGTTTGTTAATTTTGTGAATCTTTTGAAAGAGTCAGCTTGGAGCTTCCTTCGTCTGTCATCTCAATGGTATGGTTCCTTCCCTATGACATTAAATTCTGATTCTTTAAAAAACTCTGTTTCCTTCTATTTTCTTTTTTTTTTAAGAGAGAGAGAGAGAGAATTTTAATATCTATTCTTTAGTTTTCAGTGGACACAACATCTTTGTTTGTACGTGGTGCTGAGGATCGAACCTGGGCCACACGCATGCCAGGCTAGCGCGCTACCGCTTGAGCCACATCCTCAGCCCCTCCTTCTATTTTCTTAAGTTTATTGTGCTATTTTTCTAACTTCATAAAATGAAAGGAATTTGTTTCTGTTTTTTCGTGCCTTTCTGTATCTATTATTAGAAGTTGGCAAACCATGGCTGTTGGATCAAATATGGCCAACTGCCTGCTTTTCCAAATAAAGTTTTATTGACACATAATTATGGCAATTCGTTTATATATATAGTTCATGGCTTCTTCTGCACTACAATAGTAGCAAACATAGGATCCAAAATCAAATATTTACTGCCCAGCCTTTAATTGAAAAAGTTCACTAACCTCTGAATTGTATCTGTGTTCTTAACTATACTGTTCATATATTCATTATCCTGTTTTTCTTCTGTTAATTTTTGAAAAAGATATATTACAGATTATTGTTCTGATTGTGGGGGTCTTAGTTGGTAGTTCTGTCAGTATTGCTTTGTCTTAGATCTCTGAGTATGATACGGATACAACAGTGGCCTCTGACCCGGGGCTGGCCCAGAAGACCACAGGGAGAAAACTGAGGAGTGGTCAGTGGTGGTAGATGGCAGAGCCCCAGCAGGCAGGGCCTTGAAAGCCCAAAGAAGCAGGGAGGTGGCTGTGAGGAGGTCCACCTGGGGCAATCAGCATTCCTCTGAGGGGTGGGAGGGAGCCCCAGACCTCATGGGGGAGCCGGAGACCTTGAGCCCCTGGGCCATGTTGGGGAATCCAGGTTTCACACTCCTGCTCCATCAGAGAGACCCCACAGTGAACCGCAGACCCTATTCTTCAGCTGCTGAAGCTTAATTGTATAGAATCTGGAATTCCCTGGGAACAAGGGGGTGTGGGCTGCCCACCACCCTCGCCCCAGCTGTGCTTCTGCACCTGGGCTGGGATTTCCCTGAAGTTCCCCTCCCTGTGGATTAAGGTTAGAAACCCTGAAAAACATATGCCCAGATGTGGTAAGCCGTTCTAATTGGACCATGGCCGCCATTAGAAGATGGCGCCGGCTTCCACTGTGGCCTGTGATAAACAACTCCTAATATGGAGAATTGGCACGCAATCCCTTACCACCCTATGAGAAAGGTCCACGTGGCAGCTTAAGATTGGTATGCTGGAGGCTTTATTAGGCTGTGCTTGGGCGCTCGGCGACGGGTCACTAGAAGATGATACTTGAATCAAGGCCTGAATAAACTGCTGAAAGAAGAATCCTGTGTCGTGTTTTCCCTTGCCGGCGAGGGGTCGCGGCAATTGGTGGCCCGTACGGGGAATTATATTCCTCGAACCCAGGATCCAGAACTTTCAGCAGTCAGGGTGGTGCACCAGTAAGTTCCCAGGTAAGTGGGAATCCGCAAGCAAATAGCGGGGCGCTCTCTCTGTAAATAAAGAGAGAGCGGAAAAAAGGACGCTCCCCTGTAAATAAGGAGACAGCGGGGATTTGTATTTTTACTTTCATTATATCTTTGGAGACATTATGGGCACTGCCTCTTCGAGCCCAATTTTGTTGGCCCTGGACGGGCTGCTACGTTCAAAAGGACTTAAGGTAAAGCAGAGCACTTTGCAGATGTTTTTGAGAAAAGCTGATATAGCGGCTCCTTGGTTTGCCTTTTCAGGGAGTCTTACGATTCCCAGCTGGGACAAATTAGGGAAAGATCTAGATTTCGCTCGTGA